>NC_053036.3:255496059-255805832 GCF_002575655.3 Aegilops tauschii subsp. strangulata | reverse complement strand
TATAGGCAGCACGGCTCCGTCCTTGGATCCGGCGATGCGCGGGTCGTCATCGCGGCCGCGGACGATACCGCTCGCCTGGCTCCGGTCGCCAGAACGGCGTGGATGTTCGTGATCTCCACCTCCGCCGCCGTCTGCGTCTACCCAGTTGATACGTCTCCAACGTATCTATAATTTATGAAGTATTCATGCTGTTTTATTATCATTCTTGGATGTTTTACAATCATTTATAACAACTTTATATCATTTTTTGGGACTAACCTATTGACCCAGTGCCCAGTACCAGTTGCTGTTTTTTGCTTGTTTTTTACATCGCAGGAAATCAATACCAAACGGAGTCCAAATGCAACGAAACTCCATGGATATTTTTTATGGACCAGAACACCCAAGATGGGCCAGAGCAGCACCTGGGGGGTGCCCCGAGGGGGGCACAACCCACCAAGGCGCGCCTGGGGGCCCAGGCGCACCTAGGTGGGTTGTGCCCACCTCGGTGGCCTCCCGCACCCCCTCTTTAGCCAATAAATTCATAAATATTCCAAAAGCCTTGGGGGTTAACCTAGATCGGAAGTTCCGCCGCCGCAGGCCTCTGGAGTCACCAAAAACCAATCAAGACCCTTTCCGGCACCCTGGTGGAGGGGGGAATCATCACCGGCGGCCATCTTGATCATCCCGGCGCCCACCACGATGATCAGGGAGTAGTCCACCCTCGGGCTAAGGGTTTGTACTAGTAGCTATGTGTTTAATCTCTCTCTCTCTCGTGTTCTTGAGATGTGACGATCTTGATGTATCGCGGTCTTTCTTAATATAGATGGATCATATGATATTTCTCCCCTCTATACTCTTGTAGTGATGAATTGAGTTTTTACCATTGAGATTTCGTTGGTATCGGATTGAATACTTTTATGGATTTGAGAACACTTGATATGTGTCTTGCAATTGAATACTCGTGGTGACAATGGGGTATCGTATTGATTCACTTGATATATGTTTTGGCACTCAACTTGTGGATTCCCGAGGTGACATTGGGGTAATCTATGCATAGGGGTTGATCCACGTTCTTGTCTTTGTTTCTCCGGTAGATCGAACTCTTGAATAGATCGAACGGAAAGAATAGCTTTGAGGTGGTTTCGTACCCTACAAACAATTTATTCTTATGTTCTCTAGATAGGAACTTTGGAGTGATTCTTCATCGCACTTTGAGGGGTGGTTATATGATCCAATTATATTAGCATTGTTGCGAGATTGCACTAGCGAAAGTACGAACCCTAGGCCTCATATTCAAGCACTGCAATACCGTTTTTGTGCCCGTTTACTATTTGCTACCTTGCTGCTTTTATTTATTCAGATTATAAAAATATATTTCTACCATCAATATTACACTTTTATCACCATCTCTTCGCCGAACTAGTGCACCTATACAATTTGCCATTGTATTGGGTGTGTTGGGGACACAAGAGATTTCTTGTATTTGGTTGCAGGGTTGATTGAGAGAGACCATCGTCATCCTACACCTCCCATGGATTGATAAACCTTAGGTCATCCAATTGAGGGAAAATTGCTACTGTCCTACAAAACTCTGCGCTTGGAGGCCCAACACGAGTCTACAAAAATAAAGTTGCATAGTAGACATCAAGCTCTTTTCTGGCACCGTTGCATGGGAGGTGAGTGCATGAAGGTATATCTTTAGATATTGCAATTGAATCTTTTAGTTTCGTGTTTTATCACTTGTTTGGTTCGTTAAAGAAAACTACATAAAAAATGGAATTGAGGTTGCATCATATTATTGATCACCTTTATAAGATCTTTCTTGAAAATGACGGATCGGAAAATTGTGCTCAGTTGTTAGAAGAAGAAGTCATTAAAATGTTTGGCACAAAATATTTGAATGATGAGCATGATTGCAATGTTGTTAGTGTGAATTCCTTGAATATTCAAAATGCTAATGATGATTGCACAAGTCATGACAAAAATGTTTCTAATAAGCATGTCACTTTTTGCGTAGTGAATTGGGAGTGCAATTGCACACCAAAAAGGGAAGATTGATTTTGTAAGAAGCATAAATATTTAGAAACGAATAATTTGCAAGAGAGGCTAGATGATTGTGCTGGAAGATTTAATTTTTTCGCCACCCTTGTGAACTTTGCAATGAATATGGTCATTTAAATCTCCAATGCAAATTCTTTCGTGATCAAATCGTGTCCAAAAATTGTGATAACTTGATTACCCTTGAGCATCATAAAGAGCTTAGTCTTCTTTTGGGGTATGAAGAAATGAAACGTATGACTAAGGGTATTCCAAAATTTAATCTCAAGAGAATTCCTGATTTTGATCTAGAGGAAATTTATATGTTTTGTGCGGTAAATTGCTTTGATAATCCTTATATTGCCAACTATCTAAAGTCAAGAAAACAAATAGAATATGAAGAGAGTACTAATGAAAGGGAAAGTATTTCCCCATACCCTCGTAGTGTTTATTATGATGAATCAGGTAACGAGGAGGAGCTTCCTATCCAACTAATCTCATCAATAAGAAGCTTGAAAAGATTAATTACACCCACACATGATGTGGTGAACAAGAAGAAAAGAAGAAAGAATAGAGGTAAAAAGGTATCTCTCCCAAATAATGTTGCTCCTATTGTTGTGCCTCGTGAAAATGAATCAAAAATAATTGTGGAAGATGATGCACTTGATGACGATTTTGTTTTGCCTATTGCTTATTGTGATGATTATGATTGGGAGGATAATGATACTTCTTATAATCTTGGTAATCTTTTTGGCACCAACTTGGGAAATTATGATGATAGCAATTGTTATACTGTTGGTGCTATTCATACTATTAATGATGAGAGTGATTATGCTTATGATATGCCAAGCCACAAGCTTGGGGATGCCATGTTTGATGAGAATGACATGTTTGAGAATTTATTTTCTGCAATTAATGTTTTTCCCAAGCTTGGGGATGCTACGTTTAATGAAGACTATCTTTTTAGTCCCCCTACTTTGAATGATCAAACTTGCTATGATGGTTGCATGCCTCCTATCTATGATGAGAACAAAGTTGCTACTTATGATGATTATTGTGATGATACTTATGTTATAAAAAGTAGTGATAATTATTGTCATAATTTTGAATATCCTTTTACTAAACATTACTCTTTTAATGTGGGAACAATTTTTAGTATTCAAATGATACTCCCACTATTGTGAATGAGAATAAAATTGCTTATGTGGAGAGTAATAAATTTTCTATGCTTATGGATCATGAAGAGAATGCTTTATGTAATGGTTATATTGATGAATCTATTCATGATGCTACTGAAAATTATTATGAGAGAGGAACTTATGATGCATGATGTTCTCTTTATATTTCAATTCCTTACTTTTATGTGAGCATCAGTGAAATCATCATGCCTAGCTAAAAGGTATAAAAGAAAAGCGCTTGTTGGGAGACAACCCAACACTTTTACCTACTGTTTTTGTTTTTTAACATGATTATGCTACGGTATTGATCATGTTTTATTGCTTTTGTTTCAATAAAGTGCCTAGTAAAGTCTTTGGGATCATGTTGGGTGATAGTTGATTTGATCTTGCTGAAAAACAGAAACTTTTGCGCTCACGAAAATAAGTCTCATTTTTAACAAAGGAGTGAGTTTGAGTTGATTCTTTTTGCAGAAGTTTAATATACAAATTTCTCACGTGTTCCTTATTTTTTCATAATTTTGGAGTAGCAGAAGTATGGTAGTTATCCAGATCATTACAGACTATTCTGTTTTTGACAGATTCTGTTTTCAATGCATAGTTTGCTTGCTTTCTAGTTTCTATGGATAATATTGCTCAATATAAATTGTGGAAATGATATGATCATTACGAATTGTGTGAGAAAAATTATGAATCTTGTCTTTGACAGTACCAAAAGTGAAATGGTTTGCTCTTTATCATACTAAGCTATCTCACGATGTTCCGTTAAGTTTTGAGTGATTGAAGTTTTCAAGTTTTGGGTGAGATGTCGATATGAGGAGAATAAGGAGTGACAAGACCCTAAGTGTTGGGGATATTACCACTGGGCGTAAACTGGCCAGGAGAGGCCGGGTTAACTTCATAAGTAGTTCATCTGTATCTGAAGCCCATGAAGACAGACGGTGACGCTTCATGAAGGCCCAGGGCCCAAAGCCGGTTTAAGGCTTGTAGACACAAACCGGCATTGAGATGTAAACTTGTGTTGTAAGATAGAAGTAGCAGAGACCGAGCCGGACACGATTATGAGCCGGCCTTGGAGTCTGTAAACCGACGGGCGTCAACCCATGTATATAAGGGGACGACCCGGCGGCGGTTCAAGGACAACAGACAACAACTCGAGACTCAGGCAAAGCGTATTCGCTCCCTGGTCATTGAAACCCCATCAATTCCATCACAACTAGACGTAGGCTTTTACCTTCATCATAAGGGGCCGAACTAGTATAAAACTCTCTTGCGTCCCTTGTCCGCTTTAACCCTTTAAGCTAACCCGTAGCGATGGCTCCACGACTAAGTCCTTTCTCTAGGACATCTGCCGTGACAAAACCACGCCAGTTGGCGCCCACCGTGGGGCTATCGCACGATGGTTTCATGTCCTTGGAGGGCAGCTTAGAAGGACTCAAGGGTTACGCTGTGGGCCGGATGACCAAGAGTCATCGCAGCAAGCTCTACATCGACGATGCAGGCTGGGGCCCCGAACCGGCTCAATCGAGTATGGGTACCGGGTCCCCTTTGGTGGCATACACGTTTTCATTGGCAAGATCGGTGAACCGGGCCCTAAGCTGGACATCTGCACCGACCTCGTCGAAACGGCTCAGCGTGCGAGATCTGCCCGGGTCAAGCCTGTCATGAAGCGTGCCTTCGTGGGAGTTATCCATGGAGGGGAATCTGAGGATAGATTGGAATCTGGTGGTGAGACCGTCGTTTATTCCGGCGACGAGTCATCGACTGGAGAGACCGAGTCGTTATATCAGTTACAAGATGGCCGGATTGGGGGCTGTTCCGATGGCGACAATATTCTAGACCCCTTTGATCTGCCAAACCGGGCAGCGATCTTCATGGCCGACATGCAACCAACGCTCCACTCTTCGACCGCAGCGGCGATGATTTCCGGATCAGCAGCGGCGGCAGCGGCTGGGGCAGGAGGCCCTGTGCGACCGCTAGCTCAGGTTCTATCTGATTTGTTTGATGTGTTGGCAACGCTGATGGCGGAGGTTAACCTGGCGGATCTGGATGCACACAATGCGGAAATCGCGAAAGTGAAAGATCAGATCACCCAGGCAAAAGCCGACTTAGCAGCTGAGGATACCAGGATAGCCGCGGAGCGTGCCGCTTTGGATGCACAAGCTTACCGGATTATGCTGGATCAGAGTGCGTCGAACGAAGTCCTGAAGAGGAGGCACCGATATCGCCTGCCACCGGTTTATGACGCTAGAAATCTCTTTAACACCCCAGGAGCAGGGACGAGTAGTCCGTCGGTGGTAAACCGGGCAGAGGCAGCCGGAGCAGGGGCACCGGTTCAGCCACGCTTGGTGGATCTGCCTCGTCAGAACAACATTGTGGTACCTCATGTCCCCACGCCACCGGGTCATTATTCTAACCCAATGGACAACATTGTCGCTGCCGCTTCACGGCTGGTGGCCATCCCGATCGAAGGCGATTCTCCAGTAGTGGTCGAGACGCGTCGGGTTAAGGAGCTTCTTCAGACAGCCTTGGTTCAACAGGAGGCTTATTCATATAGTCACGATCGGATTCATTCCACTCCCCGTCCAAGATGGAGTTACAGCAGGCGTATGGATGAACCGACAGTATCAAGCAATGCGCGGAACCGTGATCCGCCCTGTGGCCATAACCCGGCGGGTGGTGCTGGTGGTGCTCAAGAGGTGGTGGACCGGGCTCGGGCACGCAGAGAGGCCGAGTTAGCGGCGCAGCATGAGGCCCGTCGGCTTACTCTGGTTCGTCCAACCACATTGATGGAACCAGGAGTTACCTCTAGTTCCTTGGGAGTGCCATGTCTTGTCCCAGCGTTGCGCAATGTGCGCCTGCCCAAAGATTTCAAGGGCCCGCGCAAGGTGCCGAATGACACCGCCGATTTATCCCCTGAAACATGGGTTGAAAGCTACGAGATGGCCATGGAGATGCTGGACGTGGATGATGAGGCATGTGCGAAGTACTTCACCATGATGCTAGAAGGAACGGCCCGCACTTGGCTAAAGAGATTACCGGCTAATTCTATCAGGTCATGGGCCGAGTTGAGAGCCCGGTTTATTAAGAATTTCAAGGATACATGCAAGCAGCCCATGTCAATTGTGGACTTAGCTGCCTGTGTCCAGGAGGAAGGAGACTCAACAACCCATTGGGTGCGCCGGGTTTCGGAGATTTTGCATTCATCGGACCGCATCAACGCTGACACCGCAGTTTTAACATTGGAAGGCAATTGCCGGTTTGAACCCTTGAAGTTGAAGTTGGGACGGCTCAAACGTCATTGTAATGTCATGGGAACCCTCATGGCTGCACTGGTGAAGTATGCCAACTCTGATAGTACCAAGGATCCCGAGTCTGACGATGATAAGACAGGGAAGGGAAAGAAGAGCGGCAACGCCAAGGGGCAGCACCACAACCCGGCGGGTCATGGAAACGGCGGCAAGCGTAAAGCAAACCACGGTTTAGACTTTGTGGCTAACACTAATACACACGACAAGGGCCAGCGGCGTAAGGGTAAACCGCCCCGGCGCAGTGGAATGCCGAATCCTAATCCGGACCGTTTGTTGTATCTGTTGAACCAGCCTTGTCCAAAGCATGGGACGAAGGAGGAACCGTCTACACACCTCTGGAAAGATTGTTACAGCATGCAAGAGTTCAAAAATTCTGATTCTTTCTGGTATGATCATGGATCAGGAGGCGGTTCGGGCTCTGGCTCCCATGGGCCGGATTATGACGGAGGAAATTCCGGTTCAGGATTCCATGGCAATCAGGGTGGACATAACAATCAAAGTAATCAAGGTAACCAAGGTGGCTATAATCATCAGGGCAGTCAGCAGCGGCAGCAGTAGTCGGGTTACCAGAGCAACCCAAAGCAGTAGAATAGTGGACAGTATCATGTCTTCACCACTAGCTTGGACAAGCGCGATTAGAAGCTTCATAAAAGGGCGGTGAATGCCGTTGAACCGGCACTGCCCCGTTATTTGCGCTGGTCCGAGCAGCCCATTGTGTGGAGTAGAGAAGATCATCCACCCCGGGTTGACAATCTGGTTCATCTGGCTCTGGTGGTGGCACCTCAGGTGGGAGGTTATAAGTTCACTAAGGTACTCATGGATGGAGGGAGTAGTATCAATATCCTTTATTATGAAACTTTCCGTCACACGGGGCTAACAGATAAAAATCTTAAACCGTCCAATACGATGTTCCATGGTGTGGTCCCTGGTAAGTCGGCATATCCTTTTGGTAAGATAGCTCTGGAGGTGGCTTTTGGAGATGAGCATGACTCGAGATCAGAAACCTTGACCTTTGAAGTGGTGAAAATCAAAAGCCCGTATCATGCCCTATTTGGACGGCCAGCTTATGCTAAGTTTATGGCACGGCCTTGTTATGTCTATCTACAGCTCAAGATGCCGGGTCACAAGGGAACTATAACCGTGCATGGAAGCCGCAAGATTGCTCTGGAGTGTGAGGAAGGTGATGCGGCTTATGCTTAGTCGGTTTGTGCAACAGAGGAGTTGAAGTTTTACAAGGACAATGTTGATCCGGCAGATATGACTTCGTTGAAGAAACCAACTATGGAGCATGACTCGGCCCTGAAGTTTAAATCGGCTGATGAGACTAAACTTGTTGACTTCATGCCTGGCGATTCGTCCAAGCAGTTTAGCATCAGCGCTAACTTGGATCCGAAATAGGAAAGCGCGCTCATCGAGTTCATCCGTGAGAATCGGGACATCTTTGCATGGAATCCTTCTGACATGCCTGGTGTACCGAGAGAACTCGCTGAGCACACTCTCAATGTTGATCCTAAGTATAAACCGGTCAAGCAGTTTCTCCGCCGGTTCAATGAAGAAAGACGCAAAGCTATTGGAGAAGAAGTACCCAGGCTCTTGGCAGCTGGATTTATTGTTGAAGTATTCCATCCTGAGTGGTTGGCTAATCCGGTGCTGGTCCTCAAGAAGAATGGCACTTGGCGTATGTGTGTGGACTACACAGATCTCAAGAAAGCTTGTCCAGCAGATCCTTTTGCCCTCCCCCGTATTGATCAAATTATTGATGCTACGGCGTGTTGTGAGCGTTTAAGTTTTTTGGATGCATATTCTGGTTATCATCAGATCAAAATGGCAATTAAGGACCAGGAGAAGACAACCTTCATAACTCCCTTTGGAGCCTTCTGCTATGTGTCTATGCCCTTTGGGCTCAAGAGTGCACAGGCAACTTATCAACGGTGTGTGCAGAATTGTCGTCATAAACAGATCGGCGCAATGTTCATGCCTACGTGGATGATATTGTGGTAAAATCAAGGAAGAAGGAGACATTGATTGATGACTTGAAGGAAACCTTTCATAACCTGCGGGTTTATAAAATGATGCTTAATCCGTCCAAATGTGTCTCTGGTGTACCTGCAAGGAAGCTCCTGGGCTTTTTGGTGTCTAACAGGAGCATTGAAGCTAATCCGGAAGTGTATCAATGATGGTCAACGCCTGGCAGGCCGGATTGCCGCGTTGAGCCGTTTTGTCAGTCGCCTCGGCGAGAAGGCCATCCCTTTGTATCAGATGCTGAAGAAAACAGATAACTTCGTCTAGAGTGACGCCGCTAATGAAGCATTTGAGGACTTAAAGCGGGAGCTAGCTAATCCGCCGGTTCTTGCTGCTCCGGTTGACAAAGAGCCATTGTTGCTATATGTGGCAGCTAACGCTCGGGCTGTTAGTGTGGCTATTGTGGTGTGCGCAAGGAGGCAGGAAAGGAATATCCGGTTCAGCGTCCGGTTTACTATATTAGTGAGGTACTCATTGAATCCAAGCAGAGGTACCCGCATTGGCAAAAATTGGTGTATGGGGTTTTCATGGCAAGCCGGAAGCTTAAGCAGTATTTCCAAGGTCATCCCATCACGGTGGTCAGCTCTGCTCCTTTGGGGGATATAATCCAGAATAGGGAGGCAACTGGTCGGATTGCTAAGTGGGCTATCGAGCTTGGGCCTCACGGGTTGAAATACATACCCCGAACAGTGATCAAATCTCAGGCACTTGTGGATTTCATCAATGATTGGACAGAATTACAACCGCCAGAAGAGAAGCCAGATCACACTTATTGGACTATTCATTTTGATGGGTCCAGGCAATTGGAGGGCTCGGAGGCTGGAGTCGTGTTAACTTCCCCACGAGGTGATAAGTTTTGTTATGTTCTCCGTTTAATGTTCCCTTGCACTAATAATGCAGCTGAATATGAGGCCTTAGTACATGGTCTTCGGATGGCTAAGGAGATGAATCTCAGCCGAGTTAAGTGCTTCGGTGACTCAGATCTGGTGGCTCAACAAGTGTCAGGCACTTGGGATTCCAAGGACCCACTAATGGCAGCATATCGTCGTGAGGTGGATATTGTTGCAGGTCACTTCAAAGGTTATCAGGTGGATCATGTGGACCGGCGGAAGAATGAAGCGGCAGACGCTTTAAGCCGCCTGGGTTCCCAACGTAAACCGGTTCCACCTAATATCTTCCTGGATGTTTTGCATAATCCGTCCGTCAAGCTTCCTGGTGAAGAGGATTTGGTTGTTCCTGATCCGGAGGCTCAGTTGGTGGCAGCTCTACATGTTATCCCGGATTGGATGGTTCCGTATCTGGCGTATATAAACCTGGGCGAGTTACCAGAGGATGAAACTTTGGCCAGACAGATAACCCGGCGGTCCAAGTCCATGACTATTATCTACGGAGAGTTACATCATTGCAGTGTGACAGGGGCGTTTCAACGCTGTGTATCTCCTGAGGAAGGCCGTAAAATTTTGCGTCAGATTCACGAAGGAGATTGTGGACACCACGCCGGTTCAAAATCTTTGGTGGCCAAGGCGTTTTGTTACGGTTTCTATTGGTTGACATCTCATGCTGATGCCGAGGACTTGGTTAAAAGATGTGATGGCTGTCAGAAATTCTCACGGCGTGCTCATGTACCAGCTCAAGAATTGAGGATGATTCCAATCACCTGGCCGTTTGCAACGTGGGGGATGGATATGGTTGGGCCTTTCAAGAGGTCCAAGGACAAGAAGACACACCTTTTGGTGGCAGTTGATAAGTTCACGAAG
Organism: Aegilops tauschii subsp. strangulata; assembly: GCF_002575655.3. Classification (NCBI taxonomy): domain Eukaryota; kingdom Viridiplantae; phylum Streptophyta; class Magnoliopsida; order Poales; family Poaceae; genus Aegilops; species Aegilops tauschii. Next base: position 255,795,548 of record NC_053036.3, on the reverse strand, counting down.
TGGGTAGAGGGAGAGCCAGTTAGTAAGTGTGACGCAGCCACGGCAGTTCAATTCATCAAAAAGGTGATCTTCCGGTTTGGCTTTCTACACAGCATTATAACAGACAATGGTACCAATCTGTCAAAGGGTGCCATGAAGGAGTTTTGTCAACGTGAGCACATCCGGCTTGATGTGTCATTAGTGGCTCACCCCTAGTTCAATGGTCAAGCGGAGAAGGCCAATCAAGAGATCTTGAGAGGCATCAAACCCCGGCTTATGGTTCCTTTGCAACGGACGCCGGGTTGTTGGGTTGAGGAGTTACCTTCAGTGTTATGGAGCATCAATACCACACCCAACAGATCGACAGGCTACACGCCATTCTTCATGGTTTATGGAGCGGAAGCGGTTCTTCCTAGTGACATCCGTCATGACTCGCCTCGTGTAGCGGCATATGTTGAAGCGGATAACGAGAAGGCACGGCAGGAATCTCTTGACCTGTTAGATGAGGAGTGTGACATGGCGGCAGCCCGTTCGGCGATTTATCAGCAAGATCCACGTCGTTATCATAGCCGTCGGGTTAGAACTAGAACCTTTCAAGAAGGAGATTTGGTGCTTTGACTCAACCAGGACCAGACGGATATGCACAAGCTATCCCCCCTTGGGAAGGACCTTTTGTGGTCAGCAAGGATCTGCACAATGGGTCGTACTACCTAATCGATGTTCGAGAGTGCGAAGACTCACGTAAATCGGAGGAGGAGACCAACCGGCCGTGGAATATTGCTCATCTTCGGCCCTACTATACTTGAGCTACTGGCTCTGCTTATGTACATATTATGACGTTGTATATATTATGATCAATATAATAAACCGGAACCTCACCTAAAGCGGGGTATCTGTTGTTTTCTTACATCACGTGTGGTTACATGGAGTTTACAAAGCGGCATCCGGTTTACCCCTTGATTTAGCTTCTTAAAGCTTGATATTAGATCACTTGGGGGCTTGGTCGTATCCGAACCATAGCTACGCCTCTTGATCAGCGCAATGCCACAACATCACTTGGGGGCTTGGTCGAACCTGAACCATAGCTACGCCTCTTGATCGGCGCAATGCCACAGCATCACTTGGGGGCTTGGTCAAACCTGAACCATAGCTACGCCTCTTGATCGGTGTAATGCCACAGCATCACTTGGGGGCTTGGTCGAACCAGAACCATAGCAACACCTCTTGATCGGCGTAATGCCATAGCATCACTTGGGGGCTTGGTCAAACTCGAACCATAGCAACACCTCTTGATTGGCGTAATGCCACAGCATCACTTGGGGGCTTGGCCGAACCCGAACCATAGAAACACCTCTTGATCAAATTTGGGGCCTGGCAGCCCGTGAAAAACCTCGACTAGAACGGTTTTATTTGCCTTTTGCTAAGTTTCTTTTTCTTTTGCTAAGATTTGTGATGTTTTCAAATCAGTGTTTTATCAACCCGGTTAGGCTGTCAACTACAAGTTGTCAGTACATGACCAAGTTATAATCCGAAGACTATCATCCCAGTCCGGTTTTGACTCATAGTCACCAGTATGGAATAAACCGGTGTTTATCACAACCCGGACCAGTTTTGTTGTAAACCGGCATTATATAAGAGGAAATACTTTTACTCCGGATTAAGGTTATTACCCTCATTACAAGGTTGGTCAGCCAACACTATGCCTAAAGGTCGCAGGTATCATATGTTTCCATATTTGGTTATCTTTTACAACCTTGGTTATAAACCTTGGTCATATATATAGTTGGGTATCATGACCCGCCCGGTGGTAAACCGCCAGGGCGCTTTAGGCTTTTTATCTGCAGGAACAACTGGAATAAATAGCTATGGATTATGAACATCATATCTCAAGCATGGCGGATTAACACACATCAGTTGCAGATAAATATGCACGAAGGCAGAACAGACCAAGTGTTTTAACTAGCCTATTACAAGGCGTTTCAGTGCCCAAAGGAATAATTGTTTCTCAATAAACATTGGAGTATGGAAGATTAAACCGGCCCCCGGGTTATGATCAATGAGCGGCTTGACCTGACGGCTGCGGATCATCTTGCACCGGTTCATCTTCTTCGTCTCTACCCAGCGGCTGGAAGTCAACAGTTGTCCAGTCGATCCCGTTTAAAGCTTGGAAAACAGCTTCGTCGCTTATAAGGGTGGACGGTTCAATGTTAGGGGCATAAGTGTGCTTACGGAATGGAGGGATCAGGTTTTGAGCCTCAGGAGTTGGTGCAGCACCCCGCTTGTTATTTCTATCATAGCTCGCCTGGTAAAATGAAAGATCAGCCTCTTTAGCAAGTTGACAAGCCAGTGGATGTACTTCCCGGTTTTTGGCGCGGAGATCTTCAGTTCCAAACTCTAATCCATCTTCTTTTAAGCTTGGGTAACCTTTAGCCACGTCCGTCAGATCAAGATCAGGCACCCATGCTTTTGCCCGGGTTAGTGCGGTCAGAGCGCCAGCCCTTGCAGCAGACCGCTTCAGCTCTTCTATCCGGGCAGGCAGCATAGATAGCCTGTCTAAGGTATCCTTGATCAACGTCAGGGGTGGCTTATTGTGAGAAGCGGTGCAGATAACCCGTTGTGCGCCGGTATACAGTTGCTCTATCAGCGTGTAGGCAGCTTTCAACTTCTTCTGCACATCAGAGCCCAGATGGCTAATGCGAGTTCCTGTATCATTACAAACATCAGTAAACCGGCAATGCATGGGAGGATATGTTGAAAGCATAAAGGAAGGATGCTTACCAAACACAGCAGCGGTCATAGCATGCACTTGCCGCTTTACACCAGTCAGCTCGTCATCCACCGGTTTAAGAGCGGCTTCTGCATTTTCAGCCCTTTTTATCAAAGCGGCTTTTTCAGTCTCCCAATCCGCCTGCTCTTTGTTGAAGCCCTCTTATAGTTTCTCCATAGCGCCTAGAGCGCGGGTCAACTCTATCTTCGCTTTGGAGGCTTCAGCTTGCTGGGTTTTGATGTTCTCTTGCAGATCAGCGGTTTGGCGTTCCTTCTTGCTCAGCTCCGCCTGTAAAGGGACAGATGTATCATGAGTTGACATTACATATTTGAAGTACCAAGCCCATAACAAGTTATGCCCTTGATACTTGGGGGCTAATGCATGTTTGCTCTTGATCAGAAATTTCTACAAGTCCCAAGCACAATACAAGTATTAATCTTGGCACTTGGGGGCTAATGTGTATTTTCTCAAAAAGCTATTGGTATGGGAGTTCTTCTGCCGTCCCGGTGAATCTTTATAAAGTTAAACCAGCCCTTGGGGGCTATACCGGTGAAAGAGCAGTATGGCAAATTTTAAAGAAACCGGTTCATCTTAACGAGGTAATCCGGTCCCTGGAGGCTAAATACGCAAAGATAAGTTATGACAAAAATCCCGGTTTAGATCGGTATCATAAACCGTCACTTGGGGGCTACTAGGAATTGATAAACTACAATTGGACAAAAGAGAAAAATGGTAGTTACCTCATATCGCTCCTTCATCAAGTTTACCAAACTAGCTTCATAATCACGGCTGGGATACAGACGGTTCAAGAAGCCAGAGTGAATGTCTTGAGCATTGAGATGGGCGTAGCTTGATAAATCGGCATTCCATTTTCCTTTGCCGATAGCAGAGAGATCATCCTTGGCAGTATGCATTGACAAAGCTACAGGATTGCCAGGAGTGGTGTGGCCAGTGCCAGTAATCATAATATCATCATCTTCTTCATCAGCAGCCTTCACCGGAGTTGGCGGTTTATCAGTGTCCTTAACTGGACTGACCGGTTTGTCATCAGTTCGGACTGGGCTGGTTGGCTGGTCTGTATGGCTGGTAGTGTCAACTTGCACTTGTTCAGCAAGGAAGTCATGGTCTTGAGGCGGCGGATCATGAAGCATGGCGTCAACAACGGTTTCTTCCGCCTCTGGAGTTGTTTCCGGTTCAGCAGCTACATTATCATCAGCCGGTTTGTTTAACCGAGCTTTCTTGTTGGGTCTTGGCTTGGCGCTGAGAAAAGATAGACATAATGATCAGTACAGTATGTAAAACACACCAAGAGTAAAGACATGTGCATAGCTCACCCAGGAACTGTTTTGAGGGGTGGAAGCTGTGTGGTCGATGACTCGCCAGAGGATGAGTGAGAAGTACCCTGATAATTTGAATCAGACGGGTTAAGAGGCTGGCGAAAACAACCTGCTTTTGGGCATGAAGTATCAATGGGATAAGAGACCTCTGATAGGCGTTTCCGAACCGGACTGTTCGGTAAACTGGCAGAGGTAACTACCTGGCCGCTGTGCCGGGTTGTACGGCGAGCTTCGTGCTGCTGCATCTTGAAAAGAAAGTTTGGGTCCAAGTAAGCAAGAGGGTGAGAAAATTTTATTTTCCGGTTTGCTTGACGGATTTTTGGTGTTGGTAGAGGATCTGAATCGGAGGAAAGAATGGTTACCTCTACGTCCTCAGCGTGACTACCTTCAGCGTCGTCCTGATAATAATCATTGTCAATGAGATGTACGAAAAATGAACCAAGAGAGTCAAGTTCTACCTCTGGTTCCGGATTACGCACATCGTCATCAGTGGGTAGATCGGAGGATGCGGTGGTCCTTCTTTTGGCAGGTTTCTTAACAACCTTGGTCTTTGGACGAACTGGCTTGACCGGTTTGTCTTGCGTCTTCGCCGGTTTGTCTTGTGATGGTTTATTGTTCCAGAACGGATCATCACCCTGTCAGAAAATAATCACACTTACAGAGAATATTTGGACAGAAGCAAATTCAGATACAAAGGATTATATTATTCTTACAGCTGGTGGTTTGTTGAAGGTGCAGTAAGGGAGTAGTCCGGTTTGGGCACAGACGGCCTCCGGTTTGTTAAGTATTTTCTTTACAGCCTCAGTGACTTCTTCGTCTGTAAGCTGAATGTCAATGTGTCGCTGAGCATCCTTCAAACTCCCCGTGTACTCACACATCAAACCGGGGCGCCAGCTTAAGGGCAGAATGCTCCAGCTTATCCAGCAACGAGAAAGATCAACTCCTGTCAAACCGTTCGCCATGAAGGCTCTAAGCTTTGATAGTTGGGGAGCATAGTTGGCCCGTTCTCTTGCTGTCAACCTCTGAGGAAACGGGTGTGTGTTGCTCAGGCGTTCAGGGCGGTAACCCGGCAGGGGGTTTTCGTCAGATGGAGAGGTATCCATGCAGTAAAACCAAGTTTGGTTCCCCTTTTTGGGGTGACTGTGGAGTTGGGGATGGGGGAAGGTGACTTCTTTCCTCTTCTGAACCGCCATTCTGCCCAGTTCCATATTGGTTCCATCTGAGAACTCGGTGCGACGGTTTAAGTGAAAGAAATCCCTAAACAGCTCGACTGTAGGTTCCTCTTGCAGATAGACTTCAAAGAATACTTGGAAGTGGCAGATGTTGGTAACAAAGTTGGGACCGATATCTTGAGGGCGCAGCTGAAAATTGGCTAGCACATCTCAGAAATTTTTTGAGCCGCGAGGGCTAAAACCTCGTCCGAAATGATCAGCCAACACGACTACCTCTCCATCCTTGGGTGTAGGAGGATTTTCCGGGACAGGGACCCTCCAGTGGATGACATCTTTCTTGGCTAAAGCGCCCGTTTTAACAAGGTTGTTTAACTGTTCCTCGGTTACTCGAGAGGGAGCCCAATTGCACTCATAGACTTGTTTAGCCATGACAAGGAAAATCTGAAAAATGATTATTACCGGTTTAAGATTTACAGTGGACAACTATTCAGCGGTATGAGGATACAAGCATATTGGTAATCCGGATTTGGTTATTCATAAACCGGAGTCTGACAATGGAACGGTATAATGCATCGACGGTCCAACAGGGGACTAATGGTATCTACCGGGTCATCATTTTTTCTGTGAAGTTAAACCGGTCAATCTAGTATTCAAAGTGTGTATGTGAAGGAAGAAACAAGTTTCACATCTTGCTATGGTAATTTCAGATCTACCGCGCGTAGGAAAACAAAATATATTCTGACCTAAATTCCAGCGTACTAAAAGTTCACCAAGTTAAGATGAGTTGGATATCAAACAGGTGTTGAAACTACTACCGCGCGAGATCTATGTGGCTTAAACTACTACCGCGCGAGATCTATGTGGTTGTTGGATCTAATCCATGGATATAAATAAGGAAAGAGAAGGGCGGCGACGAACACTGATGAACGATAGAAACCCTAAGTGCAGATCTATGGTAAGAGAAAGGGGAGACTTACGGATGCTGTTGAGCAGCAGCGGCGCGTGGAGGAGCTCTGGTACAATCAGGTCGATGGAGCGGCCAAGGTTGGTGCAGCAGTCGAAGGTTGACAGCGGCGGCCGAGGTCGAAGGTTCGGGCGTCGCGAGGATGACGATGAAGCGAAGAGGCACGAGGGGGGAAATGGAAAGACCCCCTGGCCCTATTTATAAGGGAGATAAACGACAGATGCGAAAATCGAGGAGCCGGATTTTTGGATATGAGGTGATGTTGTCGCCTCGATTGTCGGAGGCTCGTTAATGACAGGTGACGTCACGGCGGTTTACCTTGATCCTAGAAAAGATGTCATGGCGGTTTACAAGATTGTGTGAAGATGTTCAAGAAGAAATTTTCTTAAGTATTGAGGATTGACATGAACCAGTACAAATCAATCTGGGGCCTAATGTTGGGGATATTACCACTGGGCGTAAACCGGCCAGGAGAGGCCGAGTTAACTTCATAAGTAGTTCATCTATATCTGAAGCCCATGAAGACAGACGGTGACGCTTCATGAAGGCCCAGGGCCCAAAGCCGGTTTAAGGCTTGTAGACACAAACCGGCATTGAGATGTAAACTTCTGTTGTAAGATAGAAATAGCAGAGACCGTGCCGGACACGATTATGAGCCGGCCTCGGAGTCTGTAAACCGACGGGCGTCAATCCATGTATATAAGGGGACGACCCGGCGGCGGTTCAAGGACAACAGACAACAACTCGAGACTCAGGCAAAGCGTATTCGCTCCCTGGTCATCGAAACCCCATCAATTCCATCACAACTAGACGTAGGCTTTTACCTTCATCGTAAGGGGCCGGACTAGTATAAAACTCTCTTGCGTCCCTTGTCCACTTTAACCCCTTTAAGCTAACCCGTAGCGATGGCTCCACGACTAAGTCCTTTCTCTATGACATCTGCCGTGACAAAACCATGACACTAAGCTTGGGGATTCCCAAGGTACCCCAAGTTAATATTCAATGAATTTCCAAGCAACTAAGCTTGGGGATCCCCGGAAGGCATCCCCTCTTTCGTCTCCAACAATATCGGTAACCTCACTTGGAGCTATGTTTTCATTCGTCACATGATATGTTGCTTGGAGCGTCAACTTATTTAGTTAAGAATTTGCTTGTTGTTATTTATAATAATGTTTTGCATCTTTTATTTTAATAAAAGTGGCATTGATAGCCTTTGTGATGCTTATGTTGCAAGTATACACGTTGCTGTTTGAAAACAGAAAGTTTATCGATGTTGCAAAAATTCCCGAGGAGAGTCAGAATGTGATAAAATGTTGAAACTTTTTGCATAATAAGCTCGGATAAAATTTCTACAGTGTGGTAGAATGTCATAATGTTTGGAGTTAGGGAAGTATTGATACTCTTGCATTCTTTATAGACTGTACTGTTTTGGCAGATTGCTGTTATGTTTGCATTGTTTGCATATGTTTGCTTGTTTAATTATTCTATTTGAGGATAGGAGTATTAAATATGCGGAGGCATTTAGTATTCAATGTTGAATAATATTTTTTGTGATTTGCAACAGTAGAGTATGATAAGGTTTTTGCATTTGTTTATACTAACTTATCTCACGAGTTCTTGTTGAATTTTGTGTGGATGAAGCTTTTAAGATTTAGGGAAACCGTGATATAGAAGGAATTAAGGAGACACAAAAGCTCAATCTTGGGTATACCCAAGACATCACAAGATAATATTTCAAGAAGTATCAAGCATCTAAGCTTGGGGATGCCCCGTAGGCATCCCACCTTTCTTCATCAACAATTATCGGTTAGTATCGGTTGAACCTAAGTTTTTGTTTCTTCACATGAGTTGTGCTATCCTCGAAATATCGTTTTATTTTGTTGCTTGCTGCTTTAATAAAATACTTAGATCGGAAAGTTTTTAAATAAAATAGAGTCCTCAAATAGTTGCCAGGGAGGCTAAATAAGCGGCATTCACATCCCATCAACGAAGCACTTTTCTATGTCATTTACTCTTTTGCTTCACTTATATCCCATGAGTAAATTGTTGAATAAATTGAATGTCATGAAGTTGATATCTTATCGTGCCTAGTGGTAGCTTCACATTGGGTTTAGAAAGTAAAATCTTTTGAGGCTTGACAATCACAATTTTGGTCATATAAGCAATTCACGAATAATTAGTATAAGGAAGAGAACTTTCACATGCAAATACACTATCCTGGAAATCTTTTGTGATTGTGAGCCCCCATCAAAATATTAGATGCCAAAATTGTTGACGTTGGACAAGGAAGACAACGTAATGATTTATGTTTGCTCATATTCACATAGAAGTCATATTGTCATAGATCCTTCAACATGTGGTGCTTGCCCCCCATCTTTGGTAGCCAAAAATTCCACACCAAGTAGAGATACTACTTGTGCATCCAAAAACCCTTAAACCCAAATCTTATTTTCAAGAGTCCACCATACCTACCTAAGGATTGAGCAAGATCCTTCAAGTAAGTTGTCATCGGTGCAATAAGGAAATAAAATTTGCTTCTAAAAGTGTTAGATCATTTAGTGTAAGAGAAAATTGAGCGTTGTACGAACTTGTGATGGCAAAGCAATAAAAGCGACAGATTGCATAATAAAGGTTGCTATCATAAGGGGAAATATAATGTGACATTCTTTTGCACTAAGGGGTTGAGCATACAAACAAATAAGCGCATGGCAACCTCTGCTTCCCTCTACGAAGGGCCTATATTTTACTTTTCAGTATTTACTTTTATGCAAAGAGTCAAAGTTTTTCTCTCTATTCCTTTTTATTTTTCTCTTTTGGCAAGCATCATGTGGTGAGGAAAGATCTAGGCACATATTTCTAGTTGAATATGGGTAGCACGAGTCATTATTGTTGACATCACCCTTGAGGTGAATACGTTGGGAGGCAAAACAATAAGCCCGTATCTTTCTATGTGTCTGGTTGAAATGTTTTGCTCATGTGTATGCAGTGAGTGTTAGCAATCATAGAAGACTATATGATGGTTCAGTATGTGGAGATCTTTCTTAAACTCTGTTGAATAAGTTGAATTACAATTGCTTGGTCACTAAGAACATAGGTTGTTGAGTTTCATGAGAGTTCATTGTTTGAACCTTAACATGTAATTGGTTGCCAGTATAACATGAGGAGTTTTATAAGAAAGAATTGCTGTTATGATGCTAGGAAAAGTGATTGAAATTGTCATTGATCAAACTTGTGCACTTTGCTAGCATTCACACTTCATAAATTATTTCTTTTATCATTTACCTACTCGAGGACGAGTAGGAATTAAGCTTGGGGATGCTGATACGTCTCCACCGTATCTTTAATTTATGAAGTATTCATGATGTTTTATTATCATTCTTGGATGTTTTATAATCATTTTATAGCAGATTTATATCATTTTGGGACTAACCTATTGACCCAGTGCCCAGTGCCAGTTGCTGTTTTTTGCTTGTTTTTTACATCGCAGGAAATCAATACCAAACAGAGTCCAAATGCAACAAAACTCCACGGAGATTTTTTATGGACCAGAACACCCAAGATCGGCCGAAGCAGCACTTGGGGGGTGCCCCGAGGGGGGCACAACCCACCAGGGTGCGCTTGGGGCCCCAGGCGCGTCTAGGTGGGTTGTGCCCACCTCGGTGGCCTCCTGCACCCCCTCTTTACCCTATAAGTTCACAAATATTCCAGAACCTTTGGGGGTTAACCTAGATAGGAAGTTACGCTACCGCAGGCCTCTGGAATCACCGAAAACCAATCTAAACCCTTTCCAGCACCCTGCCGGAGGGGGAAATCATCACCGGTGGCCATCTTCATCATCCCGGCGGCCACCACGATGAGGAGGGAGTAGTCCACCCTCGGGGCTGAGGGTTTGTACCAGTAGCTATGTGTTTAATCTCTCTCTGTCGTGTTCTTGAGAGGTGACGATCTTGATGTATCATGAGATTTGTTAATATAGATGGATCATATGATGTTTCTCCCCTCTATACTCTTGTTGTGATGAATTGAGTCTGTCCCTTTGAGATTTCGTTGTTATTGGATTGAATACTTTTATGGATTTGAGAACACTTGATATATGTCTTGCAATTGAATACCCGTGGTGACAATGGGGTATCGTATTGATTCACTTGATATATGTTTTGGCACTCAACTCGCGGATTCCCGAGGTGACATTGGGGTAATCTATGCATAGGGGTTGATGCACGTTCTTGTCTTTGTTTCTCCGGTTGAAATCTTGGGGCACTCTTTGAAGTTCTTTGTGTTGGATTGAGTATTATGAATATGAATTTGCTTTGGTGTTATTTTAGTACGAAATCTTGAATAGATCGAACGGAAAGAATAGCTTTGAGGTGGTTTCGTACCCTACAAACAATTTATTCTTATGTTCTTCACTAAATAGGTACTTTGGAGTGATTCTTCATCGCACTTTGAGGGTGGTTATATGATCCAGTTATATTAGCATTGTTGAGAGATTGCACTAGCGAAAGTACGGACCCTAGGCCTCTTTTTCAAGCATTGCAATACCATTTTTGTGCTCGTTTACTATTTGCTACCTTGCTGTTTTTATTTATTCAGATTATAAAAATATATTTCTACCATCAATATTACACTTTTATCACCATCTCTTCACCGAACTAGTGCACCTATACAATTTGTCATTGTATTGGCTGTGTTGGGGACACAAGAGATTTCTTGTATTTGGTTGCAGGGTTGATTGAGAGAGACCATCTTCATCCTACACCTCCCACGGATTGATAAACCTTAGGTCATCCACTTGAGGGAAAATTGGTACTGTCCTAAAAAACTCTGTGCTTGGAGGCCCAACACGAGTCTACAAGAATAAAGTTGCATAGTAGACATCACCCGTCGCCCATCCATGTTGGCATGGACAGATCGACCATAGATGAACCAATCGACGTGATACCCTTCTTCTTGGGAGACATGGCGATGAAGACGTTGAAGAATATGACGCGTTAACTGCTAGATTAGGTTTGCAGAACCTTCTTCCCCCTACCTGGCGCACCAAAGATGTCGGGGAAATGACACCTATGGGATTACGTGGATCCCTTCTACGGTTGGCAGGGAAAGAGGAGTACACAAAGAGCAGATCTAACAATCAACACGAGGGATTTTTACCGAGGTTTAGGCCGCTAAGAAGCGTAAAACCCTAGTCCTGCTTGTAGTGTATTGTGTGTTCTTGAGCTTCGGCTAGCTGCTACGCATGCAAACTGGGCCGGAAAGTCCAAAAGTGCCCTCCTGTATCGCCTTGGGCCTCCTTTTATAGAAAGGGGCGACCACAGTGGCGTACAAGCACACAGGAGGTGTAAAGTGCTACAGTGTACATGCTTATAGCTGGCGTCTTAGGACAAACGGATTAAATGCGCTGTTTACGTGTCCCTAACTTTATTGGGGATGGGAGTAGAGCCCGTCCCGTCCGTCGCCGCCTCCCCCCGTCTTGACACGCACTCAGGATGACGAGGCATGCAATGCCAAGCTGACTAGCTAGCCGCTGTGGTAGAGCGGTGGCAGGATCTTCACGAAGATGTCCATGCTACCACATAGGTGCTTGCCAGGCTGGCAGGCTAGTCGCTGCGCTGGAGTGGTGGCGGGGCGGCGGAGCCTTGCCGTGTGCGAGTCTTGCCGCGGCCTCACAAACGTCCCTGCCAAGGACCTTGCTGGGGCCTCGAAAATGTCCCCGGCAAGGATCTTGCTGGGAAATTTGCCTTCTGGCCTTCACAAAGATCTGCATGCCACCAGTCTTCACAAAGATCTGCATGCCACCACGCAGGCGCCCCTAGGTCTTGGTCTTGATATTGTCGATGGTGTCAGAGCTCTCAACCTCAAGGGTGGTGGTCTTGTCAATGCTCCGTAAGTCGTCCCGGCAAGGATCTTGTCGAGGCCTCGAAAAAAATCCCGGCAAGGATCTTGCCGGGGGCTCAACTTGTCTTCTGTTCTCTGACTACTGGCTCGGATGCCGTCTTGGTTGTCTCGTATTCACTCCCAGCTTTCCCCGGCAGGCCTCGCCACAGGTATGGCTGCAACCGCCCATGCACAAGTATGGGGCACTAAAAAGGGACCCGAACTTTAGTGCACCAACAGTGTCGGTTCCCTTTCTGTCATTGGGATCAAGCACCGTAAGATCGAACCCATCACAAAGCACCTCTTCCCATTGCAAGATAAATAGATCAACTTGGCTGAACAAAACTGTCGGTGTACAGAAGTGGGGGCCCTTTTTTACCCCTTTGCTTGTGCACGGGCAGTCAGAGCAGCGCTCGCGGCCACACTAAGTAGGGCGGAGGAGGTAAGCCAAAGGCACAAGACGGGCAAAGCAACGCCAAGACCAGAGACACAAAGAGCAAGAGGGTGAGGTGGACTCCCCCGGCAAGACCCTCGCCGGGGGGGGGGGGGGGCTCCACAGCCCCGGCAAGAGCCTTGCCTGGGCAACTTGCCCTACGCCAGCAGAGCGCGCCACCCTTCAGCCCAAGGGTTCCAACACCATCAACCACATTGGAACCAAGGCTCGGGAGGCACCTCCATGGTGTCATCCAGATCTTTGTGAAGATCATAAGCACACGAGATCAGATGAGGGCCAGAAGACGATGATCCTCGGCAAGACCCTTGCCGAGGAAACCCACGAGACCCCCGGCAAGATCCTTGCCGGGGACGACCGCGATGCCACGGCAAGACCCTTGCCGGGGCCCCGGCAAGACCCTTGCCGAGGACACCTGCGGGGCCACAGCCAGGCCCACGTCTGCTAAGACACCACCGCCATTCCCATACAGCTGCCAGCCCAACCAGCTGGGCAGGCAGCTACGTGGCAATGCGCGGCCTCCAGGCCAACTCAGCAAGCTCCTACGTGGTGGCATGCAGATCTTTGTGAAGACTCTGCCACCGCGCCAGCCCAGCAGCAAGCCAATGTGGCACTACAACGCCTCATTAGCTCGGACGCGCGTTAGAGCCAGGCGAGGCGGCGACAGCTGGGACGAGCTTCCTTGCTGTCCCCGATAAAGCAAGAAGGGCACGTCGGCAGCGCATTAAATGCGTTTGTCCGACGGTGCCAGAGGATAAGCTTGTACACTGTATACCTTTCCACCTCCTGTGTGCCACTATGGCGACCCCTTTTGACTATAAAAGGAGGCCCGAGGCGTACTAGAGAAGGATTCTGATCTTTGGGACTACACACGCACTAGAGCTAGTTTGAGAGCTCAAGAACACTCAAATATACACCAAAGCAGGACTAGGGTATTACGCATCCTTGCGGCCCGAACCTAGGTAAACGATCTTTGTGCTGACTACCAGACCCGCTCTTTGCACAACCCCGCGCCCGCCAACCGTAGAAGGGATTCCAGTGATCCGATAGGTGTCATTTTCCACCGACATCTTTGGCGCGCCAGGTAGGGGGCGCAGTTGTGAAAATCCGGTCTAGCAGTTAGTTTAGCGGTTCTTCATCTCCATGGCTCCCAAGAAGAAGACGATCACGATGATCGGTTCATCCGGAGCCGAACGGCCCGTACCGGTGCGGTTGAGTGGTGGGGCGGTCGCCGACGGAAGCCTAGGCATGGCCCGCGAACACCCACATTGCTCTGGCAGTCAAAGCCTGGTGAGCGGCGTCGTTCGTGCGCGAGACGACGGGTCGCACGCCGCCAAATCCAAAGATGGAGCCGGGCCCCCCGCGGGCAGCACGGCGACTTCCAAGACACCTATGCCGGCGCCCACGACGCGCTCTTCCCAGGTTGTGAGCGACGAGTAGCGTCACCACACTGGTGACCCCGGGCGCCGCCGTGGGAAGAGTCCTGCGCCTCATTCACGGGACGTAGAAGGCCAGCATGCACGCCGAGGCGCTGGCGAAAATGGCGCACAAACGCAAGGCCGTGATAGAGCTCCTTCTAACGTGGTTAGAAGTCGGAGCGCGTCACGGTCCACGCAGCTTTCGCCGCGACCCACGTCAGCAGCAGCTTTGGCGCGCGCGCAGTTGCTCCTCGACTTTCCTCCTGCTGCGCAAAAGCTCGACGAGTGGAGAGCCACCATCCGGAGCCTCGTCGGTGTTGCCAACAAAGATGAGCCGCGACCAGCGGGGCCCTCCGGTCGCCGCTCCGTCGAGCCACCGCATGCCAGTGGTGGAAGGACCGTAGGTGCTGCGGCCACGGTGCACTCTCCTCCCCCACGCCAGCCACTGCGGGTGTCGGTCCATCGTGATGACGCTTGTGATAACATTTCCATAGCATCGTCCGACCCACGGACCCACCATGATCAGCGCCAAGTTCTTTGGGAATGAGCCCATGAAGACGCTCAAACCACCATCGGGCGCCGGCGCAAAGCACGCCACCAGTTAGATAGGCGAGCGGGGCCCTCTATGGACCACCCAGCACCAGGTGGCTGTGGCGGCCTACCCTACGAGGTGGGTTGCCCAGCCTTTACCCGTGAGCTACGGCAGTTCCAGTGGCCCTCCCACCGCACGTTCAAGCCCGACGTTGGCGAGAAGTAGAACGGCAAGACCCACCCGACGGAGTTCCTAGCATCTACACCATCATGATGCAAGCTGCTGAAGCTTGCGACGACAAGGTGCTTGCCAATTACTTCCCGTTGGCACTTAAACCCAATGTCATGTCATGCTTGATGCACTTGCCGGCGGATTCCATTTCTTCTTGGTCGGATTTGTGGCATGAGTTCGTTGGCGCCTTCACTGGAGGCCACCAAGCTCATGGACAGGCGAGCGATTCGCATATCATCCCCCAGAAGGAAGGTGAAAACCTATGCAAGTACATATAGAGGTTCGGCCGGGTGCAGTACAACATCCCAGATGTTCATCCCGCCGCCGTGATCAGCGCATTCCATCAGAATGTACGCAACCGTAAGATGCATGAAGAGCTGGCGATGAACAAGGTCAAAGATGTGGCCGAACTTTATGTTCTGACCGATAGGTGCGCTCGAGCTGAAGAGGGGAGGAAGTACCTCGGCAAGGACGCCGGTGCGGAAACCGACTCCACAGATGAAGACATAGCTGCCCCAACGAAGAAGGGCCGGCGCTGCAACAGGAAGCGCAAGGGCAAGACCGTGCTGGCCATCGAGGGATCCGAGGACACCGGCGCCGCCAAGAAGGCCAAGGCTGACGACCCCGGCAAGGAAATTGCCGGGTGCGCCGCTTGCCGGCCTTGGCGGCTGCCGACAAGCCAGGAAGCTCCGACAAGCAGTACTGCACAATCCACCGCACCAAGGGCCACGACCTCAAGAATTGCCGACAAGTTGAGTTGCTTGCTGAGAAGCAAAAAGCTGAGTATGAGAGGCGGGACAAGGAGAAGGGCCAGGATGGTGCCGAAGGCTCCGGAAAGAAGCGTGGCTGCCAAGGAGGACGCCGCGGCAAGGATACCCAGCAAGAGAGGCCCGCCCGGGGCCGCGACAAGAAGCAGGAAGACGACGGTCATGACGAGGACGACAAGTCAGGAGAGCATGAGTTCCAGAAAGCTACGGAGGCCATGTGCGTCGATGGTGGCGCCTCGCTGCACACCTCTCACCGTCAGATCAAGCAGTGGGCGAGTGAGATCACAGCAGCGGAACCATCATTCGATGCTCAAAAGCCACTGAAGTGGTCTAGCACGCCTATCATTTTTTACACCGAGGACCACCCGGCAAGATCCAGCACAACAGCGGTCGGGTGTTTGACATTGATGGTTTCGCTAACAATACGCAACCTCAAGGTGACAAAAATGCTAGTTGACGGCGGGGCCGGTCTGAACTTGATCTCGCCTGTTATGATCAAAAGGCTGCAGATTCCTGATGGAGACCTCGAAGAGACGGGCACATTTCAAGGGGTTAACCCAGGAAGGAGTCAGCCGAAGGGTAAGGTCACGTTGCCCATGACGTTCGGAGGCGAATTGAACTACAGGACAGAGAGGATTGTTTTCGATGTAGCCGAGATCCCCTTGCCCTACAACAGGATCCTCGGCCGCCCAGCACTAGCCAAGTTCATGGCGGCCTCACATTACGCCTACAACACGCTGAAGATGCCTGGGCCGATGACCATCATCACCATCCCCTCCGACAAGAATTATGCACTGATCTGCGCTGACCAACTCTACCTGGAGGCAGTTGCAGCGACTGCCGCCAAGGCACTTGCTCCTGCCGCCGAAGCCCCGGGAGGGAAGAAGACCGGCAATACCTCTATCACCCACTCCGGCAAGTGCACCTCTTCGGAGTGCTGTGCTCCCGTCGAGGACGTGCTAGAGAGCTTCACCGGCAAGAGCAAGAAATCCAGAGCTGCACCACCAGAGCCCAAGAAGGTGTCTATCAAGGAGGATGTCATGGGAGGGGGTTTCACCATAAGCTCCTCCCTTGACAGGAAATAGGAAGGCGTGCTCGTCACCTTCCTGCGGGTGAATGTCGATGTGTTTGCATGGCAAGCATCTGACATCCCTGACATTCCCAGGGAGGTGATTGAGCACCATCTTGCTGTCTTTCCTCATGTGCGACCCGTCAAGCAGAAGGTCAGGAAGCAAGCTTTGGAACGGCAGGAGTTCATCACGGAGGAGATTAGGAAGTTAGAAGCGGCATGCTTGGTGAGGGGAGTACTTCACCCAACGTGGTTGGCCAATCCGGTGGTGGTGCGCAAGGAAAATGGGAAGTGGAGGCTGTGTATTGATTACACAGATATCAATAAGGCTTGTCCGAAAGACCCTTTCCCGTTGCCACGCATTGACCAGATTGTTGACTCCACGGCCGAGTGCGACTTGTTATCATTCCTTGACGCCTACTCAGGATACCACCAGATCTTCATGATGAGAGAAGATGAAGAGAAGACAACATTCATCACCCCATGTGGTACGTATTGTTTTTTACGAATGCCTTTCGAGTTGAAGAGTGCTGGCTCAACATTTGCAAGAGCAGTCCAAATTGGTTTTGAGCCTCAGCTACATAGAAATATGGAAGCTTATATGGATGACATAGTGGTCAAAACCAAGGACAGGGCACCACTCCTACAAGATTTAGAAGAGACGTTTGCAAATTTGCGCAAGATCTACCTCAAGCTGAACCCTGAGAAGTGTGTCTTCGGTGTTCCATCCGGCAAACTTCTCGGGTTGGACAGGTGTATTGATCCACAGAAAACAAGTGCTTAAACTTGCCCGAGAAATGGGATCAAAGAAGATCATATGATCGGAACCACGATTTCAAAGGATCAGTTCACCGATACCAAGGATATTATATCAAGGAAATAGTTATTATTACAAGAAGCATCCATGATAGGATCTACATCGTGTCCATGAGCATGAACACAAAGGTTCAAGGTCGACTCCCACTTTCTCAATGCATAACCTTCCATTCACCTCCTCGTATTTCAAAAATGGCATTAGTTGTTGAAAGTTTTACCTGGTGCAATACCAGATAAGTATGACCCGTGAAATCTTTCGGGTTCACATAGATTAGGGAAGGCGTTGGTTCAACCCATCGCGGCATCTTAGGAATATATACCACAAACTCCAGAAGTAAATAACTCAAGCTCAAAAGCAAAACATGGTTGAGAAAGCAGAGGATACAATTTACCAAAGGCATTATGTATCCAAGGAAAGGCTCACAAGGTTATTGAATATGAAGGACGTTGTCGGATATCATTCAACAAAGGATCTGGTGGCCCATAAGGGATCTGATGTGAGCATCCGTACTCAACCAGAAGAAGAAAGAATGCAAAGGCAACATGTTATGGAATCATCTGAATAATTCGAAGCTTAAATGCAAAGGAACTATGTTTCCAAATCGAAGGATCAGAAGCAGACGCTCTGATCAAGGATGGATAAGTTGAATAGACTTAGGGGCACAATCAACGACAATTTGATTGGTCGAGAACCAGCTCATGTTTAAAATGATGTCTAAGCCGGAAGGATAAATCATGAGGATTGCAAGCATCCGCAGCATATTGAATCGACGAACTCAAAATGATAGTGACAAAGGATGCCAATAAGATTACTAGACTTATGGGATTAACCATAATGTAAGCAAGCAAGAATTTCAAGAGCAATAGGCTGCCGAGGATCTTCAGAAGATCGAATGGTATTTCGAAGATTGGTGACATACATGGATCAACTGGGGATGAGTCGATACTCGGTAAGTGCGAGAAATTATCCATAGGGGTATTCATGTAGCAAAGAACTGCATGGCAGTAGGCACCAAGTATTCTTGGAACATTAGAGAGAATTTTGGGGTATCTTGTAATTACAAGATCAACGGGGAATGATTGTATGAATGACAAGTGTACTTGGTTATCCATTGGGGTTTATCGATGGAATGGAATTGCAAAAGCGATGGCACAAAGTATCAAGGGAACATCAGAGAGTAACTTCGGAACCTTGTAGTGCATCAAGCGATAATTTGTATCGAGTGGCTCTCCGGGAGGAAGTAGTTATGAGAACCTAGAGTTAGAGTTAGTAAAACCATTTAACCCGAGTAGAAGAGAGATAAGAGTCCCAAAGTATAGACGAGGAACAAAAGATCCTAATACCACCCAATGGCGACGTGGGCCCGTAAGGCGCACAGCCATGTTAGTAAAAAGTTTTGCAATGTCTAGACTCGACTTCGGCCAAGGAGTGTGGAAGGGGGATTCCTACAGGCAGTCGGCTCTGATACCAACTTGTGACGCCTCCGATTTGACCGTACACTAATCATACACGCAAACGTGTACGATCAAGATCTGAGACTCACGGGAAGATATCACAACGCAACTCTAAAAATAAAATAAGTCATTCAAGCATCATAATACAAGCCAGGGGCCTCGAGGGCTCGAATACAAGTGCTCGATCATAGATGAGTCAGCGGAAGCAACAATATCTGAGTACAGACATAAGATAAACAAGTTTGCCTTAAGAAGGCTAGCACAAACTGGGATACAGATTGAAAGAGGCACATGCCTCCTACCTGGGATCCTCCTAACTAGTCCTGGTCGTCGTCAGCGGGCTGCACGTAGTAGTAGGCACCTCCGGTGTAGTAGGAGTCGTCATCGACGGTGGCGTCTGGCTCCTGGGCTCCAACATTTCATTGCGACAACTAGGTAGAATGGAAAGGGGAAAAGAGGGAGAAAAGCAACCATGAGTACTCATCCAAAGTACTCGCAAGCAAGGATCTACAGTACATATGCATGGGTATCTGTGTAAAGGGGCTATATCGGTGGACTGAACTGCAGAATGCCAGAATAAGAGGGGGATAGCTAATCCAGTCGAAGACTACGCTTCTGGCAGCCTCCATCTTGCAGCATGTAGAAGAGAGTAGATGGTAAGTTCACCAAGTATCATCGCATAACATAATCATGCCCGGTGATCCTCTCCTCGTCACCCTGTGAGAGAACGATCACCGGGTTGTATCTGGCACTTGAAAGCCTGTGTTTTATTAAGTATCCGGTTCTAGTTGTCATAAGGTAAAGGTACAAGTCCGGGTCATCCTGTTACCGAAGATCACGGCTATTCGAATAGATAAGCTTCCCTGCAGGGGTGCACCACATAACCCAACACGCTCGATCTCATTTGGCCGGACACACTTTCTTGGGTCATGGGCCTCGGAAGATCAACACATCACAGCCCCACCTAGGCACAATAGAGAGGTCAGCACGCCAGTCTAAATCCTATACGCGCAGGGGTTTGGGCCCATCGCCCATTGCACACCTGCACGTTGCGAACGCGGCGGGTGAGCAGACCTAGCAACCTCCATTTCAACGGAAATTGCGTTAGCGGTCCCACCCGGCGCGGGCCGCTCAGTCGCTGACGTCAAGAAGGCTTCCATAACTTTCCCACATAGTTGGTTAGTGCGTATAGACCAAATGGCCAGACTCAGATCAAATACCAAGAACTCGTTAAGCGTGTTATTTTGAAGTAACTGCGGACGCCGGCCTGGGCCAGGCCCACCTCTCACGTAGGTAGTCTCAACCTGCCCTGTCGCTCCGCCACAAAGATCCACACAGAGGGCTGTTGGGACAAAGGTCCTTTCAGCCCCCAATACGCGAATCACTCGCGGGTGCTCCACGAGCCGACCCGACATTAGTCACCACATGTATCATATATAAAGTATATAGTATAAACCCGTGATCACCTCCCGAGTGATCACGACCCGGTAGTATAGCATGGCAGACAGACAAGAATGTAAAGCCACTAATGGAATACTAGCATCCTATACTAAGCATTTAGGATTGCAGGTAAAGGTAACAACAGTAGTAGCAAGGACAGGCTATGCATCAGGATAGGATAAACGGAAAGCAGTAACAGGCTACACTACTCTAATGCACGCAGTATAGAGAAGAATAGGCGATATCTGGTGATCAAGGGGGGGCTTGCCTGGAAGCTTTGTTGTACAGGAAGAAGGGTCGTCGGTGACGTAGTCGTACTCGGTGGCATCGGCGCCAGTCTCGGGGTCTAACGGGGAAGAAGAGGAGGGAAGAAACAGTAAATACGGAGCAAACAAAGCATCACAAAACATAACGAGGCAATACACGGTGCTAGGTATGCCCTAACGCGGTAGGAGGTAATACCGACGAAGGGCAGAAACATCCGGGAAAGTATCCCCGGTGTTTCGCGTTTTCGGACAGATGAACCGGAGGGGGAAATTTGCGTGTTTTCTATGCTAGGGATGTGTGGCAGACGAATGGGCTGCGAATCCAGATTCGTCTCGTCGTTCTGAGCAACTTTCATGTACAAAGTTTTTCCATCCGAGCTACCGTTTATTTTATATTAATTTTTATAAGATTTAATCATTTTTAGAATTTATTTAATTATATTAAATCAACATTATCCAGAATAGTGTATGATGACATCATCATGATGTCAGCATGACTTCAGCAGTCAACAAGGCATTGACTTGGTCAAACTGACCTCTGGGTCCCGCATGTCATACCCTGTTTATTCTAATTAGGGTTTAACTAATCTAATTACTATTTAACTAAACTAACTAGTTAATTAGATTAATTAAACATGATTAATTAACTTAATTAATTCACTAATTAATTAATTATTAATTTTCTTAATTCATTTTTATTTATCTTTTTTTAACGTAAATAGGGGCGTGGGGCCCAGTGCCATAGGCACAGGCCGCAAGCGGGCACTGGGCGCTAGCGGGCAGCGGGCGCTGGGCGCCGGCCCGACTGGGTGCTGGCCCAGGCCAGCCGGGCCGCGGTGGGGGCACGAGCGCGTGACCCGGCGACGGCGGCCGGACGACGCGAGGTGCAGTGGAGCGCGGGCGCGACACAGGGGCGACGGATCGGGGAGTAGGCCCGTTGTGGGCTCGGCTGTGACGGGGTTCGGCCGGGGCGCGGCTGGACGGGCACGAGCCCACGCAGACGGCCGCCAGCGATGTTGGGCGTGGCAACGGCGCGCCAGACCGATGGGTGTGGGTGAGCATGCGGCAAAGGGCGAGGTGAGCGCGCATCGGGCGCGGCCGAGGATGACGCGAGCGCGTGTAGCTGCAGGGACCGGGGCGTGGGGCGCTAGCAAAGTCGGGAGATGGTCGAAGCCAGGGGAGGGAGGATGGTGGGCTCACGGGCGCGTAGAGGAACGGGGGCGGCGAGGCTTGATGAAGCGGCGTGAGGAGGGGACGAGGACGCGGTCCGGCGGCGTCGTGGCTCCGGCAAGGGGGAACTCCAAGCGCCTTTGGCGTCAGGACCGAGTCCCAGATCCAGATCGGCGGCGGCGCGCGGACGGGCATCGGGGGCGACTCGGGGGTGAGGAGAGGAGGAGGCAGTGACAGGGCGGGGCGGCGCCGGGGATGGGCGCCGCGAGGTGGCTTCGGGCGGCGATGATGGGTAGCGCCGGGCAGGATCGATCCCGGTCCCGATTGGATCGGGAGTGGGAGAGAGAGAACGTGGGGGGGATGAGGGGAGGGGATGTGCGGGTAGCGGCTAGGTCAGCGGGGAGTGGGGGGTTAGGTAGGTGGCAGTTGGGCTAGTAGGACACGGGCGCGGGATGGGCCGGCAGGCCGTCTCGGCCACATGGTCAACTGGGCCAAGGCCCAGTCGGGGGGGGGGGGGGAGTTGTCTTCCTTTATTTATTTATTTCTTTTCTTTTCATTTTAGTAACTTTGCCGTACTGTTTTATCCTTATGCTCATTTAATTTTGTTTTACAAAATATATACAAAGTCACCTAAATTAGTGTGACTAGTTTTACCACTGCCACAAAATGTCCACACCTAATTAAAATAGTTTAATATTCTACAAATAAAAAAGGCATTTATTTAATTGTTTAAGCTACTGTTTTATTTATTTTAGAGCTTTTAAACACTTTATCAAAGTTTTGCTTCTCCACCACAATACCTATGCAATATTTGGTTCACTTCGAACATTTTAGTTTTAATATTTGAAAACTTTTATTGTTTGCTTGATTTTGAATTTTGAATTTGAATCGGTTTCGATCTGACGCGATATTAGCAACAATAACCGAGGTGACGTGGCATCGTTAACGTGGGATTACTGTAGCTTAATTATCCGGGCATCACAATTCTCCTCCACTACAAGAAATCTCGTCCCGAGATTTAAGAGGTAGAGACGGGGGGAAGGTCTAGTTACGAAATTCTAACGGACCTTCTCGATCATGGTTGCTCTTCTAGAAGAGGTCGATCCATTACATTGATGTCTTCATTTCTCTGCTTCAGGTCATCATGGTGAAGTAGTCCTTTTCTTCGGGAACTCCAACGTACTTACGAATAGGTAAGGGGGCAGCTCGTCTACGACAGAATGCTTAGGAGGGAAACAATCTGGGGTTAACCAATGAATGAGCATAAGATTATCTCTTGAGTTGAACATATAAAATACATCGAGAGTAAGGTATGAAGGTACAATAAGAGGTTTCAAGCGGATAGATAGTTGCTTCAAGTCTGTACCAGAGTGAGAAAGGGGTTCAAAGCAGCGACAGTAAGTTTTGTGTCTGATACCAGAATAGAGCACAAGGAAGGTGGCACGTGAATTAAATACGAAGCCAAGCGTGAGGAATACCCTTGGAAACAGGGGGTTCATGAGAGTCTGGTTTCGATCTGTGGGTTATGGGCCCACCATGTGGGTTAAGGTAGAAAGGGGGCTAACATCTTGCACGGTCACGAAAGCAAGGCATGTCAAAGGGTAGCCTGTCAGTTAAGTTGGCAACAATGTAGGTACCAAGGGCGAGGGACGTAGAGAACCATTTTCCTGCTCGTTGAAACAAGGCGGGCCAACAGGCAAGGTTCTCGTCCATCGGTGGTTACCGGAATGTCATCAACAATAGTAATAGTGTCTTACTGACAGAATTGTACACCAAGGTGTTTACATAAGCAGGCGAATATTTCTGCTTGGATCATATAGACAATGGAAAGGTAAATGTGATTTCCATATTAAACAACAATGGAAGGGATAATGTGCTTAAACACAAATTTCAGGGGTATAACCTTCCCAGGGACAAGCAGTGCATGATATCATTGACAGGATAGAAATTAGAAAACCATTTAGGTAATGGGAGAGGAATTTCATGACATTACCCATAAAAAGGTGTTTGGATAATTGATAAGGAAAATTTAGCATTGTGCTTCAAATGATCTTATTGATGATAGGAGTACCACATACATGCTTCGAGATAGCATTGACATGGTCTTCAAGCAAAGGTCGGACTTTGCATACACAAAGGATTCGTCAGGAACAACTGATAAAATAAGTCTTACGATTTCCTCATGGAAGAATCGCTAAGCTTGCTAAAAAGGAAACTATAACAATAGGTCCTCCGGCCAGGTGTGCTAGGCATCACATCATCTTACCGGGTCATATAAAGACCAATGATATAACTCTTGGATATATGTTCCAACCATCATATCTGACCGAGATTCAGATCTGATCGGTGTCAGGATACCTCAGACTCGGGATGCCCGAGAAGAAAAATGTGCGACACAAATTGACGAGAAGACATCGTAAGATTCTCGGGAAATGAACTATGGAAGCGAGTTCCGAAACAAGAGTTCATCATTAAACCAAGGAGAGGATGAGGAGGTAGCTGATGAACTCAGCGACGACTCATTGAGATTAACAAAAGATGGATCTCCACAATTATGTGAACAAGGAGATAACAATTGTGAGATCAATGATATAATGATGTATGTTCGAGAAAACATCCACAATTAAACATTGGTTGATAGGTGCACCCGAAATATGGGATGGGTTGCATGATAAATGTTAAAACGGCGACTTAATGAAACAGAAACAATCGACCATTCACTTCAATAGTTGGTAGAAGTTTGGAAGTCGCACATCATAGTTCAATTGTCGGTTTTCCGGTTAGAAACAACACGTTGACCAAGGAATGAACGGATATGGCAAGAAGTATCACATGTATCAAGATCTCTTAAGAGGTGGTGAAATTCTCACGACTTTCTTGACATAAAAGATGGTAATACTTCCAAGGTAAAGAAGAACAAATGCTGGGTAGCAAGGATGTCAAAGTATAACACAAAACACGAACAAGTTTGTGTTGAGAGGGAAATCAAGGATGTTGTCGATGATAATACAAATCATCAAGGGGCAAGGATGGTATTTCCCATCATGAATTCAATTGATATCCTGGAAGAGCTCAGAATGTTGATGATGATCATGACACAATTGTCGAGAGATTTCATGAAGGTGTAATCGATCGGCGATGACATCAAGTCAAAGGAATGATGAAGCGAAAGGTTATTGGAACCACGGGTACATCACAAACTCGGAATCCAGCTTGTTGTTCAAGGCAAAACGATATGACGAGGAAAGTCAACGTAAGCTTAGCTCATCGTCGAAATTTGTGCTCCGGGAAGAAGGACCAAGTAGCACAATTAGAATTAGCATGGTAAAGATGTAGCCGAACAGGCTAGAATGACGTGATTGGGTACAAACTCGTAAGTAAAGAAGATTACTAAAAGTTGTTGAACCGTAGTGCGGACTCGGTTCAGTTATCGGTGTCTTTGAGTGTTTAATAACTCAAAGCCCGTGAAAAATTGGAAACAGTGAGAATGTAGTACTTGATGGAGAACTCATAAGAAGTTAGGCAGTCCCGTGATGATCTCGAGATACCAGGGTGTAATACTTGACGAAAGATCAAAGTAAAGGTTGGACATGTGTATTGATCCACATAAGACAAGTGCTTAAACTTGCCCGAGAAATGGGATCAAAGAAGAACATATGGTCGGAACCACGATTGCAAAGGATCAATTCAACGATACCAAGGATATTATATCAAGGAAATAGTTATTATTACAAGAAGCTTCCATGATAGGATCTACATCGTGTCCATGGGCATGAACACAAAGGTTCAAGGTCGACTCCCAGTTTCTCAATGCATAACCTTCCATTCACCTCCTCGTATTTTGAAAATGACATTAGTTGTTGAAAGTTTTACCTGGTGCAATACCAGATAAGTATGACCCGTGAAATATTTCGGGTTCACATAGATTAGGGAAGGCGTTGGTTCAACCCATCGGGGCATCTTAGGAACATATACCACAAACTGCAGAAGTAAATAACTCAAGCTTGAAAGCAAAGCATGGTTGAGAAAGCAGAGGATACAATTTACCAATGGCATTATGTATCCAAGGAAAGGCTCACAAGGTTATTGAATGTGAAGGATGTTGTCGGATATCATACAACAAAGGATCTGGTGGCCCATAAGGGATCTGATGTGAGCATCCGTACTCAACCAGAAGAAGAAAGAATGCAAAGGCAACAGGTAATGGAATCATCTGAATAATTCGAAGCTTAAATGCAAAGGAATTATGATTCCAAATCGAAGGATCAGAACCAGCCGCTCTGATCAAGGATGGATAAGTTGAATAGACTTAGGGGCATAATCGATGACAATTTGATTGATCGAGAACCAGCTCATGTTTAAAATAATGTCTATGCCGGAAGGATAAATCCTGAGGATTGCAAGCATCCGCAGCATATTGAATCGACGAACTCAAAACGATAGTGACAAAGGATGCCAATAAGATTACTAGACTTATGGGATTAACCATAATGTAAGCAAGCAAGAATTTCAAGAGCAATAGGCTGCTGAGGATTTTCAGAAGATCGAATGGTATTTCAAAGATTGGTGACATACATGGATCAACTAGGGATGAGTGGATAATCGGTAAGTGCGAGAAATTATCTGTAGGGGTATTCATGTAGCAAAGAACTGCAAGGCAGTAGGCACCAAGTATTCTCAGAACATTAGAGAGACTTTCGGGGTATCTTGTAATAACAAGATCAACGGGGAATGATTGTATGAATGACAAGTGTACTTGGTTATCCATTGGGGTTTATCGATGGAATGGAATTGCAAAATCGAAGGCAAAAAGTATCGAGGGAACATCAGAGAGTAACTTCGGAATCTTCTAGTGCATCAAGCGATCATTTGTATCAAGTGGCTCTCTGGGAGGAAGTAGTTACAAGAACCTAGAGTTAGAGTTAGTAAAACCATTTAACCCGAGTAGAAGAGAGATAAGAGTCCCAGAGTATAGACGAGGAATAAAAGATCCTAATACCACCCAATGGCGACGTGGGCCCGTAAGGCACACAGCCATGTTAGTAAAAAGTTTTGCAATGTCTAGACTCGACTTCGGCGAAGGAGTGTGGAAGGGGGATTCCTACAGGCAGTCGACTCTGATACCAAATTGTGACGCCCCCGATTTGACCGTACACTAATCATACACGCAAACGTGTACGATCAAGATCAGGGACTCACTGGAAGATATCACAACACAACTCTAAAAATAAAATAAGTCATACAAGCATCATAATACAAGCCAGGGCCCTCGAGGGCTCGAATACAAGTGCTCGATCATAGACGAGTCATCGGAAGCAACAATATCTGAGTACAGACATAAGTTAAACAAGTTTGCCTCAAGAAGGCTAGCACAAACTGGGATACAGATCAAAAGAGGCGCAGGCCTCCTGCCTGGGATCCTCCAAACTACTCATGGTCGTCGTCAGCGGGCTGCACGTAGTAGTAGGCACCTCTGGTGTAGTAGGAGTCGTCGTCGATGGCGGCGTCTGGCTCCTGGGCTCCAACATCTGCTTCCGACAACCAGGTAGAATGGAAAGGGGGAAAAGAGGGAGAAAAGCAACCGTGAGTACTCATCCAAAGTACTGGCAAGCTAGGATCTACACTACATATGCATGGGTATCTGTGTAAAGGGGCTATATCGGTGGACTGAACTGCAGAATGCCAGAATAAGAGGGGGATAGCTAATCATGTCGAAGACTACGCTTCTGGCAGCCTCCATCTTGCAGCATGTAGAAGAGAGTAGATGGTAAGTTCACCAAGTATCATCGCATAGCATAATCCTGCCCGGCGATAATCTCCTTGTCGCCCTGTGAGAGAACGATCACCGGGTTGTATCTGGCACTTGAAAGGGTGTGTTTTATTACGTATCTGGTTCTAGTTGTCATAAGGTCAAGGTACAACTCCGGGTCGTCCTGTTACTGAAGATCACTGCTATTCAAATAGATAAACTTCCTTGCAGGGGTGCACCACATAACCCAACACGCTCGATCCCATTTGGCCGGACACACTTTCCTGGGTCATGCCCGGCCTCGGAAGATCAACATGTCGCAGCCCCACCTAGGCACAACAGAGAGGTCAGCACGCCGGTCTAAATCCTATGCATGTAGGGGTCTAGGCCCATCGCCCATTGCACACCTGCACGTTGCGAACGCGGCGGGTGAGCAGACCTAGCAACCTCCATTTGAAAGGAAGTTGCGTTACGCGGTCCAACCCGGCGCGCGCCGCTCAGTCGCTGACGTCAAGAAGTCTTCGGCTGATACCACGACGTCGAGTGCCCATAAGTTTCCCACGTAGTTGGTTAGTGCGTATAAACCAAATGGCCAGACTCAGATCAAATACCAAGAACTCGTTAAGCGTGTTATTTTGAAGTAACCGCGGACGCCGACCAGGGCCAGACCCACCTCTCACCTAGGTAGTCTCAACCTGCCCTGTCGCTCCGCCACAAAGATCCACACAGAGGGCCGTTGGGACAAAGGTCCTTTCAGCCCCCAATCCGTGAATCACTCGCGGGTGCTCCACGAGCCGACCCGACTTTAGTCACCACATGTATCATGTATAAAGTATATAGTATAAACCCGTGATCACCTCCCGAGTGATCACGGCCCAATAGTATAGCATGGAAGACGGACAAGAATGTAGGGCCACTAATGGAATACTAGCATCCTATACTAAGCATTTAGGATTGCAGGTAAAGGTAACAACAGTAGTAGTAAGGACAGGCTATGCATCAGGATAGGATAAACGGAAAGCAGTAAGAGGCTACACTACTCTAATGCAAGCAGTATAGAGAAGAATAGGCGATGTCTGGTAATCAGGGAGGCTTGCCTGGAAGCTTTGTTGTACAGGAAGAAGGGTCGTCGGTGACATAGTCGTACTCGGTGGCATCAGCGCCAGTCTCGGGGTCTAACGGGGAAGAAGAGGAGGGAAGAAACAGTAAATACGGAGCAAACAAAGCACAAAACATAACGAGGCAATCCGCGGTGCTAGGTATGCCCTAACGCGGTAGGAGGTGATACCGACGAAGGGGGAAACATCCGGGAAAGTATCCCCGGTGTTTCGCGTTTTCGGACAGATGAACCGGAGGGGGAAAGTTGCCTGTTTGCTATGCTAGGGATGTGTGGCGGACGAACGGGCTGCGTATTCAGATTTGTCTCGTCGTTTTGAGCTACGGTTTATTTTATATTAATTTTTATAAGATTTAATCATTTTTAGAATTTATTTAATTATTTTAAATCAACATTATCCAGAAAAGTGTATGATGTCAGCATGACATTAGCAGTCAGCAAGGCGTCGACTTGGTCAAACTGACGTGTGGGTCGTGCATGTCATACCCTGTTTATTCTAATTAGGGTTTAACTAATCTAATTTCTGTTTAACTACACTAACTAGTTAATTAGATTAATTAAACATGATTAATTAACTTAATTAATTCACTAATTAATTAATTATTATCTTTCTTAATTCATTTTTATTTATCTTTTTTTAAAACGTAAACAGGGGCGTGGGGCCCAGTGCCATAGGCACAGGCCGCAAGTGGGCACAGGGCGCTAGCGGGCAGCAGGGGCTGGGCGCCGGCCCGACTGGGTGCTGGCCTAGGCCAGCCGGGGCCGCGGCGGGGGCACGAGCGCGCGGCCCGGCGACGGCGGCCGGACGGCGCGATGTGCGGTGGAGCGCGGGCGCGAGACAGGGGCGACGGATCGGCGAGTAGGCCCGTTGTGGGCTCGGCGGACGGATCGGCGAGTAGGCCCACGCGGACGGTCACCGGCAATGCCGGACATGGCAACGACGTGTCAGAATGATGGGTGTGGGTGAGCATGCGGCAAAGGGCGAGGTGAGCGCGCATCGGGCGCGACTGAGGACGACGCGAGCGCGTGTAGCTGCAGGGACCGGGGCGTGCCAGGGCTAGCGAAGTCGGGAGATGGCCGAAGCCAGGGGAGGGAGGAGGGTGAGCTCAGAGGCGCGTAGAGGAACGGGGGCGGCGAGGCTTTATGAAGCGGCGAGAGGAGGGGATGAGGACGCGGTCTGGCAGTGTCGTGGCTCCGGCGTGAGGGAACACCAAGTTGCTGTGGCGTCGAGACCGAGTCCCAGATCCAGATCGGGGGCGGCGCGCGGACGGGCGTCGGGGGAGACTCGGGGGTGAGGTGAGGAGGAGGCGGTGACAGGGCGGGGCGGCGCCAGGGATGGGCGTCGTGAGGTGGCTTCGGGCGGCGGTGATGGGTAGCGCCGGGCGGGATCGATCACGGTCCCGATTGGATCGGGATTGGGAGAGAGAGAAAGTGGGGGACGAGGGGAGGGGATGTGCGGGTAGCGGCTAGGTCAGCAGGGAGTGGGGGTTAGGTAGGTGGTAGTTGGGCTAGTAGGACACGGGCGCGGGATAGGCCGGCAGGCCGTCTCGGCCACACGGTCAACTGGGCCAAGGCCCGGTCAGGGGTAGTTGTCTTTGTTTATTTATTTATTTTTTCTTTTCATTTTAGTAACTTTGCTGTACTGTTTTATCCTTATGCTCATTTAATTTTGTTTTAAAAAATATATACAAAATCACGTAAATTAGTGTGACTAGTTTTACCACTGCCACAAAAAGTCCACAGCTAATTAAAATAGTTAAATATTCTATAAACTAAGAAAGGCATTTATTTAATTGTTTAAGCTACTGTTTTATTTATTTTAGAGCTTTTAAACGCTTTATCAAAGTTTGGTTTCTCCACCACAATTACCTATGCAATATTTGGTTCACTTCGAACATTTTAGTTTTAATATTTGAAAACTTTTATTGTTTTGTTGATTTTGAATTTTGAATTTGAATTGGTTTCGATCTAACGCGAGATTAGCAACAATAACCGAGGTGACGTGGCATCGTTAACGTGGGATTACTGTAGCTTAATTATCCGGGCGTCACATGTATGTCGGCTCGCTGGCTGCTTTGCCGCCATGAGCAGATTCATCTCCAAGTGTGCTGAACGTGCCCTTCCCTTTTTCAAAATCTTGAGAAGGCGGGTCCAATGGAATGGACCCTAGAGGCCGAGGCAGCCCTGCAGGATTTGAAGAAGTACCTGTCCTGCACGCCAATACTGGTTGCGTCTAAACCACAAGAACCGTTGCTGCTATATCTAGCGGCAACGAACCAAGTGGTCAGCGCCGCTCTAGTGGCACAAGGGAGGTCGACGAAGGGGCCATGGCAACAGCGGGGCTGACGGATGGCAAACCAGAGCTCCCCCCGGCAGGGCCTGGTGCCAATAAGGCAAGGACCCCGGCAGAGTCTGACGCTGGCGAAGCAGAAGCGACGCAACCAAATAAAATAGTGCAGAAGAAGAAGATGATGCAGCACCCGGTTTACTTTGTCAGCTCCCTCTTGCAGGGGGCTAGGTCAAGGTACTCTGGTGTGCAGAAATTGCTCTTCGGCCTCCTTATGGCCTCGAGGAAGCTGCGTCATTACTTCCAAGCACATGAAATCACCGTCGTCACCCGCTTCCCGTTGCAACAGATCTTGCATAACCCAGACGCAACCGGGAGGATTGTGGAATGGGCTTTCGAACTGTCGAGCTTTGGTTTGATGTTCGAAAGCACTTCGACATTCAGAGTAGAGTCTTGGCAGAGTTCATTGCGGAATGGACCTCAACGCCCGACGAAGAGATTCAGGAGACCGCTCTCCCCGGCAAGGAAACAAGTCGCGACTAAATTACGTACTTTGACAGGGCTTTCTTGCTGCAAGGCGCCGGTGCTAGTGTTCTTCTCGTCGCGCCCACCCGAGAGCACCTCAAGTATGTAGTCCAGATGCACTTTCCCAGGGAGATGTCAACAAACAACACTGCTGAATACGAGGGGTTGCTTGCCGGTCTCAGGATCGCGACAAACCTCAGAATCAAGAAGATCATCGTCAGGGGTGATTCACAGCTTGTCGTCAAGCAAGTTAACAAAGATTATCAAAGCCCATTGATGGAGGCCTACGTAGATGAAGTGAGGAAGCTGGAAGAGCGTTTTGACGGTATACAAGGGGAGCATGTTCCCCGAGTGGAGAACGGCATCGCCGACTACTTGTCAAAACGCGCTGCCTTCAAATTGCCTGTGGAACCAGGTACTTTTGTGCTTCGATTAACTCAACCATCCGTTGAACCATCGACAGGGCAGAACAAGCCGAGGAAATCAGGCCCCGACAAGTACTTTCCCGCCGAGCTCCCAGGAGCCGCCGACAAAGATGTTGCCGTGGACACTGAGCTTGCCATGGGGCAACAGACTCCGGCAAGGCGTCAAGCCCTGGCCGTAGAGACAGCCGCTCCCATGGCAGAGGAAATGCCTTTGGTCCTTGCCGTCGAGCCCCAGGCTCCGGCATGGGCACAGCATACCGTCCGATTCCTCCAAACAGGGGAACTCCCTGAGGAGCAGGAAGAAGCGGACAAAGTAGCCCGTCGGTCCGCCATGTATCAGTTTGTTGACGATGTTCTATACAGAAAAAGACCAAACGGTGTGAAATTGAAGTGCATTCTCCGGGAGGAAGGACTGGAGCTTTTTGCAAAGATACACGAAGGCATATGTGGCTCCCACATAGGGTCGAGGGCCCTTGCCAGCAAGGCATTCCGGCAAGGTTTCTTCTGGCCCACAACCCTCCAGGATGCAACGGCACTAGTAACCAAGTGTGAAGCATGCCAGTTCCATTCAAAGAAGCTTCATCAACCAGCTCAAGCTCTCCAAACAATCCCTCTTTCCTGGCCATTCTCGGTCTGGGGGATCGACATACTGGGCCCCTTTCCCCGTGTTGTCGGGGGCTTTGAGTACTTGTACGTTGCAATCGACAAGTTCACAAAGTGGCCGGAGGTGGAGGCAGTGAGAAAGGTGACAGCACAATCAGCTGTCAAATTCTTCAAGGGGCTAGTCTGCCATTTTCATGTGCCAAATAGAGTCATCACCGACAACGGCACGCAGTTGACGAGCCGCATCTTCATGCAGTACATCCAGGACCTAGGCGGCAAGGTCTGTTTTGCCTCTGTTGCACATCCACAAAGCAACGGCCAGGCTAAGAGGGCAAACACTGAAGTATTGTGAGGCCTTCGGACAAGGACTTTTGACAGGCTACACAGGTGCGGACGACGCTGGATTGATGAATTGTCGGCGGTTCTTTGGTCAATCAGAACGACACCAAATCGAGCCACCGGCCAGACACCTTTCTCCCTCCTTTACGGGGCAGAAGCAGTTCTCCCCATGGAACTCACGTACGGGTCACCCCGAGTGCTCGCTTATGATGAGTTTGAGCAAGTGCAATTGCGGCAAGATGACGCAACGCTCCTTGAGGAAGATCGTCTTCGGGCAGCTGTGAGAGCAGCGTGCTACCAGCAAGCCTTCCGCCGCTACCATAGCCGCAAGGTTCATGCCCGAAGCTTTGAGGAAGGCGACCTTGTTCTTCAGCACGTTCAGTCGGCCAAGAATTCCAACAAGTTGACGCCAAAGTGGGAAGGCCCTTATCGGGTAATACGAGTCACCAGGCCCGCCGCAGTCCGCCTGGAGACCGAAGATGCTATTCCAGTGAGCAACTCCTGGAACATCGAACATCTTCGCAAGTTTTACCCATAAGGCGCGGTTGCCGGGCTCCCCTGTAGACCACCTTTTGTACAAGCCTTGCCGGCGAGGCATGTAACCCTTTGTACAAAGCCAGGCGCAGACCCTGAGCATAAATAAATGAAGCACTGGCGCCCTAAGTTTTAGCATGCATGCTAGGTTGAGTCTTTCCCTCGGTTAGGGATGATAGTGCTTAGCGGTGACTAACCCCTAGCATAGAGGTCTAGTGTGCATCTCTATGTTCCTTCCCGTCCTTTTTAGGTTCGTAGGTGCATGGAAATTTCTGCCGAGCTGTTTGGAGGAAAGAGAACAGGCTGGCGCCCCGACCCCGGCAAGCCAAGGTTGCCGGGGGCTGCGGATCCAAAGGTCCGACCGCGGCAAGCCAAGACTGCCGGGGGCTGGAACATCAAATAAGTTTTTCATCCCCCACTCCCTACTTCCGTATGAAACTTGAATGTACAAGACTTCGCTCACTCTTATACCATCATGCTCCCTCTTTCCCAAGTCCAAAAAACCTTTCTTTGGGCCGAGACTTGGTTGTAGCGCGGTAGGAAGGGAACGGGCGAAGGGCCCAATCCTGCTTTGCCCCTACCTCCGCCATGGGCCTGAGTGTAATCGAGCTACAGAGCAGGAGGACGGCAAGGACTGTTGCCGGGTTACAATGTTTATCTTAAGATAACGAGGACTCGTTCCTTGGTGTGGCCCCCGCCCACACACAAAACTAACCCGGCAAACACCCTTCTTTTCATTCATATGTTGTTAACAAGTACAATTCGTACGGAATGTATACACGAGTGAGGGGATTACAAGGTCTAAATTCTACTAATGCCCGTAGGCTTACAAACTAAAAAAAGATAAGTTTCCTGTGATCCCCGTTCTTGCCCCTTTCCTCCCAGGTGCGGCGGGTGAAGGCAAAAAGGGGGCGACGGGGAACGCGCCGATGGAGAGCTTGACGAGGAAGGCCCTCGGCAGGGCGCGTGGCCAAGAGAGGGGCGATGCGGTCAGTCGGAGTCGGAGTTAGCGTCCCCCAGCTCGACGCCCTCGTCGTCACTGTCGCTGTCCTCCTCGTCACTTCTGCTTGAGGAGTCTTCGCCATCGGAGGAGCTCTCCACGCAACACTTTAGGTGAGTTCCAAAGTCCCCAAAGACCTTGACAGAGAGAAGGCCGTTCTCCATTAGTTTGAAGTAGAGAACGAGCTCCTCCGTCAGGCTGTGGACACGAGCGAAGGTCTTCCATCCGCGACGAAGATACATGCAGTGAGGGGCGGGAAAGTCGACATCAAACCGTGTGCCGCCATTACCGCAGCCCCTCATATGCAACCTCAGAGTCTGTGGCGGATCGAGCTCCATCTCCCGAGCGAATGGAGCAGGGATACGAAGACGACGGCGCACTGGCCGGTGTAGCCTGATGAAGTGTCAGGACCCCGATTCCAAGTCACATCGATCTAGCCGGTAACACCTCATATCACTTTGCGGCCTCACGCACGGTATTCCCACGGGTGTCGCCTTACCATGGCCCGGGACCGTTTGCGTCTTTTGGCTCACGTATATGATAGTGTCGCTAGCATCCATATGACAGAGAACCCGGGCCGACATGACTAGTCGTGAACCCAAAGTGGCACTAACTTACGGGGACAGGCATACATGAATCAACATCGAGCATGTCGGTCAGCAGCGTGCGAATCCGGGCTGTAGCACTGGGCTAACAGGACTCCGATGAACCGGGCTGTAGCAGGCTAGGCAGGACTCCGGATGTCACCGCGTGACATTTCCCCGAAGGGACAAACACAGGAACGAAGTGAATCACATGCCAGCCAGTCAAGTGTTCCAGAGCAGTAGTGTTGGGCTAGCGGGACTCCGGTGAATCGGGCTGTAGCGGACTACTATGGCTCATGGAAGCACAAGACTACATTTCCCCATAAGAGAGGCTACCAAGGATAAACAACTAGGTTGTCGGATCCCACACATACCAAGCATTTCAATCATACACACAATATGCTCGATATGTGCAAATACAACATGGCATCACAACAAGACTCTACGACTCAGAGTATTTATTCATTAGGCTCCGAAGAGCCAGATATTACAAACATGGGTCTCTCGACCCAACATTCAGACCATACAAGTCAAACACATGCGGAAGCTTAACATGTCTGAGTACA
This sequence comes from Aegilops tauschii subsp. strangulata, assembly GCF_002575655.3. NCBI lineage: Eukaryota > Viridiplantae > Streptophyta > Magnoliopsida > Poales > Poaceae > Aegilops > Aegilops tauschii. The sequence continues at coordinate 255,760,108 of NC_053036.3, read as the reverse complement.
GACAACTGTAAATGAAAAAGGCTGAGAAGCCTGACTATCTACTAGATCCTGCCGAGGGCACAAGATCGTAGCTGAGGTATCAAGCTAAACGTCGAAGTCCACACGGAACTACTAGCGAGACTGACGTCTCTCTGCAAAACATAAAATAGGCAAACGTGAGTACAAATGTACCCAGCAAGACTTACATCTGAACTATCTACATATGCATCGGTGTCAGCAAAGGGGGGTGGTGGAGTTTGACTGCAGCAAGCCAGCTTTGACTCGGTGGCTATCCTGAACTACGACTGCAAGTAACTCTTTTGAGGTGGCGCACACAAGTCCACAAATTCACCATACCAATACACCACTATGGATCCGCTCCCGTCTTCCTACGAGAACGCCATCCATAGCACTCACGCTTATCTTGCGCATTTTAGAGTATCCACTTTCACTTGTCTATGAACTGTTATAGGCAACCCAGAAGTCCTTTACCGCGGACACGGCTATTCGAATAGATCATATTAACCATGCAGGGGTGTACTTCTTCACACACGCTCTTGCCACTTACCACCATGTACACGTCGTGTACCTCGGCAACCTTCAAGCGGAAGCCTGGCGAGGGAGTCGGCCACGACCTGAGTAACCACACAAGTCTCTCGTCCAGGTTTATCGCCTATTCGGGTTCCATCCGCAAGGAGATCCGGCCGGGGTGTCGCTCACGGCCCCAAACAATGTGTGCAGGGTTCCCGAGCCCACCTCGACGGATGGATCTATGCTTGGTACACCGTGCCATGGTGCCTAGTCGGTCCCAAGCCCACCTGTACCGGGTGCCACTTTGTAGACTACTAACACTACCTACAAACACCAGAAACTAGTTGCAACTCCTGGACAGAGATCAGGTTGATTAATAAGTCGAGAGAGCTTGGAGCGCCCGGAGCCAAATGTGTGGTAGTAACTGTTCATGGATCACAAACACAGAACTCAGTTCCTGAGGACGGTTTCAATGAGACAACCCACCATGTATTCCTACATGGCCTCTCACCGCTACCTTTACCAAATCGTGTTCACACCCTTAGCTCTCACACAGTAGGACATGTTCACCACTTTCAATTCATCCCCGATGAATCAGACCTGACACAACTCTAAGCAATAGCAGGCATGATAAACAAGCATGAATGAGTAGGCACATCAGGGCTCAAACAACTCCTACTCATGCTAGTGGGTTTCATCTATTTACTGTGGCAATGACAGGTCATGCAGAGGATAAAGGGGTTCAGCTACCGCAGCAAGTAACAGATGAATCGTTGTTGTCCTAATGCAGTAGAAGGGAGCAGGAGCGAGAGAGTGGGATTGTATCGGAATGAGCAAGGGGGTTTTGCTTGCCTGGCACTTCTGAAGATAGCATTGAGTCTTCATTAGTGTTAACGATCACAACGCCGGAACATCGTCTACAGAGAGGGGACAAATACCGGCAACAGAGAAGAAATTCAATCAATGCAATGCACAATATGATGCATGATCATGACATGGCAATATGCTGTTGATTGAGCTAATGCAACTATAACCAGGGTGGTTTGAGTCATTTTGAACCAAAGGTTCAATCCCAAACTCAACTTATGAATTTAAATAGTGCCTTATCATGTTTGATATAAACAGCATCTCTAAGTTGCTCTAACATGCATGAAACCAGTGCAGATGGATAGATTGGATTTTTCTAATAATTCTTCATATATAAATTATTTCATTCTGAGCTATAGATTATTTTCTATGATTTTTTGAAGTTTGGTAGCATTTTCTGAATATAAATAAACCATTTCGATTCATTTGAAATCCAGAAAAGCATTACTGCGTCATCACTAGGTCATGCTGACGTCGGCTGGTCAACAGCGCCTAGCCCAGGTCAAACCTGACGGCTGGGCCCCACACATCCGCTGGTCAGCTAATTGACAGGGTTAATTAACACTAATTTAATCCTAACTAGAAATTAGTTAGGGGTTGGCCCCACATGTTAGTGACTCAGGGGGAAGTCAAACAGGGTCAACCCGGGTCAAACTCGCCGGAGTTGACCCGGGGCTCGTCGCCGGCAAGGCCAGAGATGGCGGAGCGGCTCGGGATTCCTCCTACGGCGACCAAATGGCCGGCGGAGGGCATCTACGCGACGGGGAGGCTCGTCCGCGTCGAGTGGTGCACGCAGCAGCGGTTCCAGTGGCCTAAGTCGACGGGGGCAGCGACTTGCGCAGCGGCCGGAGTTCGGGAGTGCTTGCTATCGGCGTTGTGGTGCACGGTGGGACGAACGGGTGGGCTAGTTCGGTTCCTGGGAGCAGCACGAGCACGATGACGTGCTCAGGGGCAAGCTGAGCTTGCTCTAGCCACGGTGACGACTTCGCCGGTGGTGTGAAGCTCATGGGCATGGCGGAGAGAGATGCTACGGTGAGCTACAGGCCACGGGGATAAGGGGAGATGATGAAGGATCTCACTGGGAGGTCGAAGAGCAGCTCCGTGGGCTCGGGGAGGCGCTCGGGGAGGCGAATCGACAACGACGATCTTCGGGCACCGAGGTTGAAGAAGACGTCGAGGACGGCGTTGGGGTGCTTCCCCGGTTGCTTGGCTCGGTGTGGATGAAGAAAACGACGATGCAGAGCTCAAGGTCTCATCGGCAGGGCGAAGGGTGGCCGGTGGCCACGGGTACGGCGATCGGCGTCGGCGAGCTCGCTCGGTCGAGCTCGTGTTCTTGCGGGAGAGAGGGGGGAAATGGGTGAGAGCGAGACGGTTGTGCATGGGGCATGCGTGGCGTCGTCCGGGGGTCCAGAGGGAGGCGACAAGCAGGAGGTGGCCGGGGCGCGTGCTTGCGTGCGGTGGCCACGCGCCTCTCATCCTCCTGGCGGGAGGTTGAGGGTGACTGGCGCTGGCCGGTGGGCTAGGCCGCTACAGTGCCAGATCAGGTAGGCTGGCCCAGGTAACTCTCTCTCTGCCCCTTTTCCTATTTTATTATGTTTTCTATTTTCTCCAATTGTTTTGGCTTTATTAAAAATGCCAAAGTATTTCCAAAAATTCTGAAAATATTTGTGGGCACTGTTGAAATTATTCCCAACAGCCCTCAACTAGTTTCAGAATTATTAGAGCATTTAAAATATTTATAGGATTTAAATGCCCCAATTCAAATACACTATGAGTTAATTCAAAAATCCAAAAATGATCTAAGGATGTATTCATCATTTTTGGCAGAGGTTTCCACCTTAACCAGAACATGAACTTTTCTTAGGGACATTTTGGGTTTATTGAAAAGATTTTAATCCATCCTAGTTGAGTTGATTTAATGCTAGGGTTTGAACATCCCCATTTCAAGTTTCGTTCAAATATTAAACATGATGCACACATGCAGCTAGCCTAGTGCATTGTGAGAAGCTAGGGATGTGACATGAAGAACTCGCGGGGCTGGTCCCCGACATGGCCCTCCATTGGGGGAGGGACCGCTGGCGGAGGCGAGGCCGGTGCACCGCCCCGTCCTCCTCTTCCCCGAGCGCCACGGCGACCCCGGTCTCGCCCCCTCCCCCTTCCTCTCGTGGTCCGCTCCGCCGCCATGAGCTCTTGGGAAGGAGGGGCGCGCTATCGAGTAGAGACCCTCGTTGCCACCGTCGAAGTGCCGGCGCGCCCTCTCGCCATAGCAGAAGAAAGAAAGGAGCCAAGGTGGAAGGAGATGGATGATGAAAGATTGAGGGGTGCCATCCCCCTCCCCTTCTTATAAAGGGGCGGGGTCGGGGCTCGGCCGCCCCACTCAACCAATCCGGCCATCAAGGGCGCAGGGGATCAAGACCGACCCGCTGCTCCAATCAGCGGCGACCCGGTTTCCCGCCTCGTCATTTGAGGCCCGTGCCCCCCACATCCACCGCCTACCATCTTCGAGGCATGGGGGACACGTGTCCAGCAACCAGAAACCGAGGGGACGAGTGAGGCGACCCTTTTCCACCCCGTGCTCATAGGGCACGGGCGCCTTGAAGGCCACGACTCGAGTCCACTCAGTAAATGAGCCGCGCCCCTGCGTTTTCCTCTTTTTATGGGGAAGGCGCGAGCCGCCTCTTTACCACGATGTGACGCATGAGGGCAGGAATCGCCCCATGCATGACCCCCACGTCACGCACGACCCTGCATGTCGCACATTCAACGCGGGTGGTGGGGAAGCGCAGCGAGCGAAGGAGTTACTGCGGTAAAACTCCGCCCCGCCTGCCCGCGCACCCTTCTAGGCCTAGCCCAACAATGCGTTGCACTTATGTGTGACCTAGGCCCAGGGGCTCCTGTTAGTGTACAAAAGTGGGGCCCTTTTTTACCCCTTTACTTGTGCACGGGCAGTCACAGCCGCGCTGTGACACCCAAATTTTTTTTTGGTTTTATCAAATTCTTTGCTTGATTTGAAGGAGGTTGTTTAAAATTTTATTTTTAAGGACTCTCCTTCTCAAAAAATTTCTTTTATGACGAGTATTTTCGTTGGGTTCATCCAAAACTTGATCTTTGGTCTTGTGGTTTTTTCATCTTGTGTTGACTCAACACAAGTGTTTTCCTTGGGAAAGTTTTTGAAAATCTTTTCTTTATAAATAGCCCTATGGCTTATGGGGTGATCCTTTCCCTTTCAAAACTTATCTCTTGCCATAACCTAAGTTGAAAACTCCTCCCAAAGGCCATCTCCCCACTTTATGTCAAGTCAAGCTTCCAATCCAGCAAGTAAAACTTCCCCATGATTTTATCTCCATTTATTTTTAATCAAAAATCTTTTCTGTCTTCTATTTTGGCCCTTGGAGATTTACAAAGGAACCACTAGTTTTCCTTTGAGTTTTGCCTCCAAACAAGTTTCCTTGGCTAGTCCTTAGGACCCACAACCAAGATCCATGAAGATCCACTGGTCTCCAGTTCAAAATTTTCAAAATGTGCTTGCTGCAAGTTTGGGCCATATTTGCTAAATTTGGTGAAATTCATTTGTTTTCTTCTCCTAAAAATCTGAGGAAATTCAGGCAGCCTCTAGATGCATCAAGAGGTCACCTCACCAAGTCCCAGCTCCAGAAAAAAATTTCCTCGTGCCCAAATCATATCATCGAACACCTGGCGTACACTGTTACTCCCAAAGTTCAGAGTTCAGAAAACAGTTTCAGTAGCCGATGTCGTTTTCTTCAGAACTTCATGTCGATCTCGCCAGTGACTGCAGTGGCGCCTTGCTCCCTATTCCTCATTCTTATCCACTGCGCCGCGCATCCGCTTGGAAGGTTGGGGGCATCGGCGGCGAGCTGGCCGAGGTGCATCGCCCCGTGCGCGGCGGCAGCAGCGCCCGCTGCGGCTGCCAGAGAGGCGCTGCGAGGGACGGCGCCGTCCAGCACCGCCCAAGCCACCAGAGGCCACCGCGTGGCTGTCCCCTCCTCTGTGCACGCGGCAGAGCCGTCATCGTGAACTGGGAGGCACGGAGCACGCTCCCTGCCGCCGTCGTGCCCGTACGGCCGTTCCGTCGAGGACCGGAGCATTACCCAAGTCCGACCGAGGTTTAGGTGAGAAACGGTACCTTTGGACCACCACGATGATGCCAAATCACCTAAACCTCCTGCCCAACCTCTGCCTCGCCGTAATTGCTCGCCGGCTTTATCCCGTTCACGGCCACCTCCTCGGATCGCCTATAAAGGAGGTCCCGAGCTCGAACTCGAACACGCACCATCACTCCACCCCACAAGAACCACGCCAAGCCACTGGGAAGGCCTCGAGGAAGCCTTCTTCCCCAACTCCGGCCGCCTCGACCCGCTTCGGGATCCGGCAAGATTCGCTCCAGTGCGTGCACCCCCGCCTCTCAACTCATGCCAGTAGCCTCCTAGTGCATCCACCTCGCTAACCCGCGCCCTAATTTGGAGTTTGCAGCACCCACCGGAGAGATTCATCCTCGCCCGAACCGGAGATAAGGTCGCCGTCGCCGTGGTGCTCGCCGACGGTCAAGTCCACCACCCACCGACGCGGGAGGACACCCTGAACCCGTAGGTACCCTCCGATCCCCCTACCTCGCCGTAGATCAACGCCGGCGACCACCACAGCCTTCGAGCGCTGGCGAGCTCTGTTCGAGTTTGAACCTGACGGGTGGGACCCCCCCCCCCCGTCAGCCTCTCTTTCTTTTCCTCGAACCATTTTTCTATAGGCGCCTTCGGGTAAAGTGTGTTTTCCTTCTGGGCTGGCGTATTTCGTACTGAAGCGTTTTCTGCTTTTTCTAGCAAGCCCCTGGATCTTTTCTGTTTCATCACAGATTAGTCCTTGGACTAAAACCCTTATATCTTTTAAACAAAAGATGATTTTTGATTGATTCCTTTTTTGTCAGTCTTATATTTTTTTCTAGTTTTTTAAGTATTTATTTGGAAAAAGTTTGGAATAGTTTTTATACACGCAACGGTATTCACGTTAGTATACGGTTTCTTTATACCGTAGATACCGGAGGAGGTGACGGAGCCGCAAACTTCGCCGAGCTAGACTCCGACTTCTCCGAACCAGGCAAGAATGTTTGAACCTTTGATATGATGAGTGTTTTGCATGTTTGCTTGAATAGTTTGTGCATGGCATATGGGCATCAGTGAGTGCTACGTTGCATGCAAGGCAACTACCAGTGTGCTTCGAAGTTTGATGTGATCTTTTGATGGGAGATGACCTGATCATGTGGTGACATGAGAGGTAATAAGATGGTATTGTTGTACCATGCCAGTCTTATGTCAACCGTTAAACTCCGAAGTTAACGTTGCCCGAGCCACGTTACCGTTCATCCCTTTCCGTGCTGCCACATGTTTTCTGCAAAGAATACGATTTAGTAATTTGCAAACCTCTTTCCTTGTACACACCAAATAGAGGGGCCGGGATGAGCGTTCCATGGCCCTGGATTAAAGCCAGTCATCCGGTCAGGGGGCATGGGTGTTTCTGGTTGGGACCGAGAGGGGGGCACCCCTTAGAGCGCGCGATATAAATTTCATCCCATGCTACGCGAGGTTGTAGCCTCCCCATCTCAAGGTTTTTCTTGAACGTTGCCTAGGGTGATTCCTGGCAACGGAATGTGGAATGGGTGTGTACTGGTTAGATGTGTTTCTCCTAAAATACCGTAAACGGAACTAGTCCTTGTGGCTACCGAAATCCGTTGGCTGTGGTTAAAAGTACAAACTCGATTTATTTGTTAATTTATTTGTACCCTTTCGAGGCGTCATTTCAGACACTCGATTGGCCTTCAGTATTACATTGGGATTTCGGGAGGACTACCACCCGACTTCCTTTTTATTTCTCATGCAGTGCAAATTTTATTATCTGAGTGTGCATTACTAATCTGCTCGTATGCATCATGTTTGCATTTGTTATATCTTATGTCCCAACTATCTTGTGAGTACTTTCATAGTACTCACCTGGCTTGTTGATTTGGCCAGATGTTGACGAAGGCGATCTCATGGATGATGAGTTCGATAGCGAGTCCGACGCCTAGTGGAGTCCCAGTCAGTCCCGTGCGATCCTGGAATTGGTCACTTGTATTATATACGCTTCCGCTACCCACCATAAAAGTCCTCGAGCCTCACTCCGACGCTCGATGAGCTGTAAGATTTAGGAGTCCTGTCACCCACTTCACTGTGACATATCCACCACCACTTTTTATACGAGTCAGTAGTTATGCCACCATACCCCTTGTGTCATATCCGCCTTTATGTATAATATCGGCGTGCTTGTAATAAATTGTTGAGCAGCCTCCGCTCAACCTTGTGTTATATTTAGTACTTCTGGATTTTTTCTGTAATCAAGAATTTGTCTACCAGTAAGAAGGATTCTTCTCTACTGGTCCGTTATGGGATCGGTTTCTCAATAAATGTTTTATTGGAAAACCGGTCGTGACAAACTTGGTATCAGAGCCAGGCTGACTGTAGGAAGCCACTAGGTGCGATCGCTAATCGGTTATTAGCGTTTTTAGTGTTTTTCAGCATTTTGCAAATGTAGCTATTTTTTGTTAGTCATCATAAATTTATGATTTGACTATTCGGAATTTTTGCCTACTTTTGTAGATGGCTGGCAACGACTGCGAGTCACGGGTGTTCGCCAATGTGCCTGAGGGGTTTGTCAAGCTTCTCGTCTCCATCACCAAGCTCACGATCGGGCCATCGACTCGTCCAGAGTTCACACTTCACCAGCACAAGCTCAGCGACGATGTGTCTATGCACCAGGCCGTGGTGCAATTCAAGGGAGGACGTTCTGCGTCTCGCCACTTCCGTTTTGTGGGAAGGGCCATGCCTACAGAGAGGCATGCCATGCAGATGGCCGCCCGTGAGGCAATAGCTCGTCTTCGGGATGTTCTTCCTACGATGAAGACTCGTCACTACCGCTACCTCCCATGCCATGTGCCATATACTTGTCACTATGCATTCGCTTGCCATAGGGGAGAGAGAGATGAGGCTATCGAGATGCTTGTTGAGTATCTCAAAGCTCTTGAGGCAGCTTTTGACAACCTCGTGGACGACCTTGTGGCTGCCCGTATGGACTCAGTTCAGGGCTGTTCTGCCAACAAGAGGGAGCTTCTCCACATGGCACCGCCACTGACTTTCGTCTCGTCCTCAGCATCCTATGCACCTGCCATTTTAGCCACCGCTCGCCGTCTGCCTACCACTGAGGAGTTTGACCAAGTCATTGCTCCTACTCCAAGTAGAGCTGCACCACCGGCCGCATCCGCACCAGCTCCTCAACGCAGTACTTCGCGCCTGGAACCTATTAATGAGGAGGAGGTTGAGTCTCCTGCACCACTGGGTCTTACCCTCGGCAGGCCGAGGGAAGTTTTCACCATCTCCGACTGAGTGCGCCTAGCAGCCGTGCGATGTGCCAGCACGTATGATATGTTTATATGTACATAGGTTTGGTCAGAAGTAGTTTGTGTGCGCATCATGTAGGAACTCGGAGAAGTGCACTAGCCAAAATAACATGTCAGGAATGTGTATGCACATCCTGAGTGATGTATTGTATAATTACGACTCGCGTGTAAGATATGTACTGAGCAGTCCTTCTCCATGCGTAATCAAGTATTTTTCTTGAAAAATCTTGGGGTCTTTTAACTTTTTGCCTTTGCAAATTATTCCTTGTGCCACACAGTTCTTCTCATGAGTTTTGCAAATAAATACCACAGAGTGGAAAATGCCTCGTCCCTGGACTCGTTCCATGCCAAATCCACTGGAAGAAGTTTATGGAACCCAGACAAGCAACAACTCCACACAGGGACAGTCTAGTCAGCAGGGAAATGAAGCAGCATTTTCTCAAGTGTGCCGCCTTTTCGAGCAAAGCCAACAGCAACATCAAGAAATGATGAATCAGGTTATCAATATGGGCAACCACCGTGAACCATACCAACCGCATTCCAAGTTGTCTGAACTACAAAAGACACGTCCTCCAACGTTCGCTCACACTGATAGGCCGCTTGAGGCCGATGATTGGCTTCGTGACGTCGAAAGGAAATTAATTATTGCACAATGCTCAGACCGTGAGAAGGTGCTTTATGCACCTCACTACCTCACTGGAGCAGCTGCAGCATGGTGGGAAAATTTTCTACAGATGCACCCCAATGAACATAACATCACCTGGGAAGAGTTTAAGGAAGGTTTTCGTGGGGCGCACATTCCCAGGAGCATTATAAAGATCAAGAAAAGGGAGTTCGATGACCTCAAGATGAGAGGCATGACAGTGACTGAGTACAATAGTCAGTTTACCCAATTATCTCGTTATGCCTACGATGAGCATATGACTGAGAATAAAAGGATGGAAAAAAATTTGGACGGTCTGGCACCAGCACTTAAATGCCAGCTGGTCGTACACACCTTTCCAGATTTCAAAACACTGGTTGACAAGGCCATTACATTGGAGAATGAGCGCCGCTGTCTGGAGGATATTCGCAAGCGAAAAAGGGACAAGACGACTCATGCTCGCAACAACCGGAGCAAGACTGATATTCAGAGGAATGAAGCGAGAAAATCCACGACCACTGCTCTGAGGCCAACCAAACATTTTCATTCAAGGGACAAGGACTTTACGTACCGCCCAGGTGTTACTTGCTATGCTTGTGGAGAGGAAGGGCACTATGCAAAACAGTGCCCAAAACTAAGGAACTCGGCCCCCAAGTCGAACAATGGTGGAAGTAATCGAGCCCCCAGGCGTAACAACTTCAACCCCAACAACAATCACAAGAACGGTCACCTGAACCATGTGACCAAGGAGGAAGCACAGAATGCCCCAAACATCGTACTCGGTACGTTCCCTGTCAGCACAATGCCTGCCACGGTTTTGTTTGATTCTAGAGCTTCTCACTCGTTCATTTTGAAGAGTTTTGTTTTGCAACAAGGTTTTCTGATACTTCCTTTGGAAAAGTCCATGATCATCAAGTCCCCCGGGAATAAGCAGATCACTCAGAGTTACTGCCAAGGTGTGATTATTGAGTTTGAAAGACTAAAGTTTCAGGCGAATCTCATCGTGTTGGAAAATAAAGGACTGGATGTTATCCTAGGAATGGACTGGTTAACCACCAACAAGGGATTTATCGACTGCTTCAATCGGACTGTGATTCTTACTCATCATCACGGCAAGACAATAAAAGTTGTAGCTCAAGAGAGACCACGGTCACGGCAACCAAAGTTGAACAAGGTGGACATTTCAGAATTGAGAAAAGTTCCAGTGGTGTGTGAGTTTCCTGATGTATTTCCCGAAGAACTACCAGGCATGCCACCAGACCGGGAAATAGAATTCAGCATTGAACTAGCACCAGGCACCACCCCCATTTACAAGAAACCTTATAGAATGGCACCCTCCGAGTTGGTAGAATTAAAGAAGCAAATAAAAGAATTACTGGACAAAGGATTTATACGAGCCAGCTCCTCACCTTGGGGTTCACCAGTATTATTTGCCAAGAAAAAGGATGGGACACTGAGATTGTGTATATACTATCGAGCACTCAACATGGTCACCATCAAAAACAAATATCCGATGCCACGGATAAATGATTTATTTGACCAGCTCACACAAGCCAAGGTGTTCTCGAAAATTGATTTAAGATTGGGGTATCATCAATTAAAGGTACGAACAGAAGATATCCCTAAGACAGCATTCACCTCCAGATACGGATTATATGAGTTCACAGTAATGCCGTTTGGACTGACGAACGCCCCCGCATATTTTGTCCACCTCATGAACAAAGTGTTTATGAAATTGATGGACAAATTTGTTGTGGTGTTCATTGATGATATTCTGGTATACTCAAAGACACCGGAAGAACATGCTGAACATCTCAGAATTGTATTGGGAGAATTAAGGAAACATCAATTGTACGCCAAATTTAGCAAATGTGAATTTTGGCTAAGATAGGTTGGTTTTCTAGGCCATGTATTAACCCAAGAGGGCGTTGCCGTAGACCCAGAAAAAGTCAAGGCCGTACTTGGCTGGAAACCACCAGCCAACGTAACAGATGTATGAAGTTTCCTAGGAATGGCTGGATATTACCAAAGGTTTATTGAGGGATTCTCCACCGTGGCAAAACCAATGACACAGTTACTCAAGAAGGATAAGAAATTTGTATGGACTGAAGCGTGTGAGAAAAGCTTCCAAGAACTCAAAAGGAAATTAACAACAGCACTAGTTTTGGTTGTGCCGGACATACACAAAAGTTTTGAAGTGTATTGTGACGCATCCCGGAAGGGCCTCGGGTGCGTATTGATGCATGACGGCAAAGTTGTCGCATATGCTTCTAGGCAACTATGGAAGCATGAAGAAAATTATCCTACTCATGATTTGGAGCTAGCAGCAGTCATCCATGCACTCAAAGAGTGGAGGCACTTTTTGCTGGGAAATCATTGCGAAATATATACGGATCATAAAAGCCTTAAATATATATTGACGCAACCAGAGCTCAATTTACGACAAAGACGCTGGTTGGAATTAGTCAAGGATTATGATGTCGGCATTCACTACCATCCAGGAAAAGCAAATGTAGTGGCAGAAGCTCTTAGTCGGAACCCCACCTCGGGCAACGACAGTCCACAGAACTTGAGGCCTGAAATTCAGCAGGAGTTCGCCAAACTCAACATGGTGATAGTCACTGAGGGCAACGTATCAAATCTGGAGATACAACCCACCCTAATGGAACAGATTAAGAAGGCTCAGCATGGACATCCCAGCATCGAAGGTATAAAGAGAAAAGTGAGCCTTGGCAAGGCTTCAGAGTTCGTCGTAGACAATGAGGGAGTATTATGGTACGGGGACAGACTTTGCGTACCAAACATTGAGGACCTCAAACAGCAAATCCTAACCGAAGGCCACACCGCCCCATATTCAATCCACCCTGGAGGAACCAAAATGTATAAGGACATTCAGGAAAGATTTTGGTGGCATGGTATGAAAAGGGACATAGCCACATTCATTGCTTGTTGTGATTCATGTCAGCGCATTAAAGCCGAGCATCAAAAACCAGCAGGGCTGCTACAGCCAAATAGGATACCTGAGTGGAAATGGGACAAACTTGGGATGGATTTTATCGTTGGACTACCCCGGTCACAACACGGAAATGATGCCATATGGGTCATCACAGATAGGCTAACCAAGGTAGCACATTTCATTCCCGTGAAGACGACCTACTCCACTCAGAAGCTTGCTAAGCTTTACCTCTCCCGTATAGTTTGTCTGCATGGAGTCCCAAAGACCATAATATCCGACCGGGGCACTCAATTCGTCTCTAGATTTAGGGATCATTTACAACAAGCTCTGGGAACGCAACTAGCATTCACTACAGCGTACCACCCCCAGACTGATGGACAAACGGAACGCGTGAACCAAATCCTAGAGGACATGCTGAGAGCCTGTGTTCTCACCTATGGAACCAGTTGGGAGGAAAGCTTGCCATATGCCGAGTTCGCATACAACAACAGTTACCAAGCCAGCCTACAAATGGCACCTTTTGAAGCACTGTACGGACGGAGATGTCGTACTCCATTAAATTGGTCAGAAACAGGTGACAGTCGTATCTTCGGCCCAGGCATGCTCAAGGAAGCCGAGGAGAAAGTTAAACAAATCAGGGACCGACTCAAGACAGCTCAAAGCCGACAAAAGAGCTATTACGATCGAAAACATCGTAAGGTCAGCTTTGAACCCGGTGAATATGTATACCTACGAGTGTCTCCTATGAGGGGCCTGCAACGTTTCAAAATTAAAGGAAAGATGGCCCCAAGATTTATTGGACCCTTCTGTCTGGTTGCATGAAGAGGCACAGTAGCCTACCAGCTAGACCTACCCAAAGAGCTGTCAGACGTCCATGACGTGTTCCACGTCTCACAGTTGAGGAAATGTGTGAGCAACCCGGAAAAGCATGTATCTCATCAGAGCATTGACATGCAACCAGACCTCACCTACAGAGAGCGGCCAGTAAAAATATTGGAAGAGTCTGAAAGGAGGACCCGTCAGAAAACAATTAAATTTTTCAAGGTTCAGTGGAGCAATCACACCGAGGATGAAGCAACATGGGAAAGAGAGGATTTTCTTCAGGCAGAGTACCCACATCTATTTGAGGATCAGCTGAAATCTCGGGGACGAGATTTTTCCTAAGGGGCTAGGTGTTGTGACATCCAAAAAAATTTTGTTTGGTTTTATCAAATTCTTTATTTGATTTGAAGGAGGTTATTTAAAATTTTATTTTTAAGGACTCTCCTTCTAAAAAATTTTCTTTTATGATGAGTATTTTCCTTGGGTTCATCCAAAACTTGATCTTTGGTCTTGAGGGTTTTTCATCTTGTGTTGACTCAACACAAGTGTTTTCCTTGGGAAAGTTTTTGAAAATCTTTTCTTTATAAATAGCCCTATGGCTTATGGGGTGATCCTTTCCCTTTCAAAACTTATCTCTTGCCATAACCTAAGTTGAAAACTCCTCCCAAAGGCCATCTCCCCACTTTATGTCAAGTCAAGCTTCCAATCCAGCAAGTTAAACTTCCCCATGATTTTATCTCCATTTATTTTTAATCAAAAATCTTTTCTGTCTTCTATTTTGGCCCTTGGAGATTTACAAAGGAACCACTAGTTTTCCTTTGAGTTTTGCCTCCAAACAGGTTTCCCTGGCTAGTTCTTAGGACCCACAACCAAGATCCATGAAGATCCACTGGTCTCCAGTTCAAAATTTTCAAAATGTGCTTGCTGCAAGTTTGGGCCATATTTGCTAAATTTGGTGAAATTCATTTGTTTTCTTCTCCTAAATATCTGAGGAAATTCAGGCAGCCTCTAGATGCATCAAGAGGTCACCTCACCAAGTCCTAGCTCCAGAAAAAAATTTCCTCGTGCCCAAATCATATCATCGAACACCTGGCATACACTGTTACTGCCAAAGTTCAGAGTTCAGAAAACAGTTTCAGTAGCCGATGTCGTTTTCTTCAGAACTTCATGTCGATCTCGCCAGTGACTGCAGTGGCGCCTTGCTCCCTGTTCCTCCTTCTTATCCACTGCGCCACGCGTTCGCTTGGAAGGTTGCGGGCGTCGGCGGCGAGCTGGCCGAGGTGCATCGCACCGTGCGCGGCGGCAGCAGCGCCCGCTGCGGCTGCGAGAGAGGCGCAGCGAGGGACGGCGCCGTCCAGCACCGCCCAAGCCACCAGAGGCCACCACGTGGCCGTCCCCTCCTCTGTGCACGCTGCAGAGCCATCGTCGTGAACTGGGAGGCACGGAGCGCGCTCCCTGCCGCCGTCGTGCCCATACGGCCGTTTCGTCGAGGACCGGAGCATTACACAAGTCCGACCGAGGTCTAGCTGAGAAACGGTACCAGTGGACCACCACAATGATGCCAAATCACCTAAACCTCCTGCCCAACCTCTGCCTCGCCGTAATTGCTCGCCGGTGTTATCCCGTTCACGGCCACCTCCTCGGATCGCCTATAAAAGGAGGTCCCGAGCTCGAACTCGAACACGCACCATCACTCCACCCCACAAGAACCACGCCAAGCCACTGGGAAGGCCTCGAGGAAGTCTTCTTCCCCAACTCCGGCCGCCTCGTCCCGCTTCGGGATCCAGCAAGATTCGCTCCAGTGCGTGCACCCCCGCCTCTCAACTCATGCCAGTAGCCTCCTAGTGCATCCACCTCGCTAACCCGCGCCCTAATTTGGAGTTTGCAACACCCACCGGAGAGTTTCATCCTCGCCCGAACCACCGTCCGCCGGAGATAAGGTCGCTGTCGCCGTGGTGCTCGCCGACGGTCAAGTCCACCACCCACCGATGTGGGAGGACACCCTCAACACGTAGGTACCCTCCGATCCCCCTACCTCGCCGTAGATCAACGCCGGCGACCACCGCAGCCTTCGGGCGCCGGCGAGCTCTGTTCGAGTTTGAACCTGACGGGTGGGACCCCCCCGTCAGCCTCTCTTTGTTTTCCTCGAACCGTTTTTCTAAAGGCGCCTTCGGGCAAAGTGTGTTTTCCTTCTGGGCTGGCGTATTTCGTACCGAAGCGTTTTCTGCTTCTTCGAACAAGCCCCTGGATCTTTTCTGTTTCATCACAGATTAGTCCTTGGACTAAAACCCTTATATCTTTTAAACAAAAGATGCTTTTTGATTGATTCTTTTTTGTCAGTCTTATATTTTTGTATAGTATTTATTTGGAAAAAATTTGGAATAGTTTTTATACACGCAACGGTATTCACGTTAGTATACGGTTTCTTTATACCGTAGATACCGGAGGAGGTGACGGAGCTGCAAACTTCGCCGAGCTAGACTCCGACTTCTCCGAACCAGGCAAGCATGTTTGAACCTTTGATATGATGAGTGTTTTGCATGTTTGCTTGAATAGTTTGTGCATGGCATATGGGCATCAGTGAGTGCTACGTTGCATGCAAGGCAACTACCAGTGTGCTTCGAAGTTTGATGTGATCTTTTGATGGGAGATGACCTGATCATGTGGTGACATGAGAGGTACTAAGATGGTATTGTTGTAGCATGCCAATCTTATGTCAACCGTTAAACTCCGACGTTAACGTGTGCCGAGCCACGTTACCGTTCGTCCCTTTCCGTGCTGCCACATGTTTTCTGCAAAAGAATACGGTTTGGTAAGTTGCAAACCTCTTTCCTTGTACACACAAATAGAGGGGCCGGGATGAGGGTTCCATGGCCCTGGATTAAAGCCAGTCATCCGGTCAGGGGGCATGGGTGTTTCCGGTTGGGACCGAGAGGGGGGCACCCCTTAGAGCGCGCGATATAAATTTGATCCCATGCTACGCGAGGTTGTAGCCTCCCCGTCTCAAGGTTCTTCTTGAACGTTGCCTAGGGTGATTCCTGGCAACGGAATGTGGAATGGGTGTGTACTGGTTAGATGTGTTTCTCCTAAAATAACGTAAACGAAACTAGTCCTTGTGGCTACCGAAATCCGTTGGCTGTGGTTAAAAGTACAAACTCTGCAGAGTCAAAACCTTCCGAGAAATTGTGTCCATGGTCAAGGACCTTGGGCAACATATCCATATCCACGTCAGTCCCTGTGTGAGTCTCAGTGAAAATCCCCGGTGAACAAGCTTGAGTGGTAACGCAGATTGAATGTTATTCCTGTGGATGGACTAACCATTTTATTATTTCGTACCTGAGTATTTCCTTGAGATGATTTAAATTCATGAGCTACTGGAACATCGAGTTATGAAATATAAGCCCTTTATGTGATGTCGCTCAGACGTCCGACTGTGGCACTCTTGTTATTTACTTTTGATATAAGCCCTTTATGTGATGTCGCTCAGACGTCCGACTGCGGCACTCTTATTATTTACTTTTGATATAAGCCCTTTATGTGATGTCGCTCAGACGTCCGACTGTGGCACGCACTGTCATTTATATTCCAATATAAGCCCTTTATGTGATGTCGCTCAGACGTCCGACTGCTGCACTCTTATTGTTTACTTTTGATATAAGCCCTTTATGTGATGTCGCTCAGACGTCCGACTGTGGCACGCACTGTCGTTTATATTCCAATATAAGCCCTTTATGTGGTGTCGCCCTGACGCCCGACTGCGGCATTGTTAATTTATTTGTACCCTTTCGAGGCGTCATTTCAGACACTCGATTGGCCTTCAGTATTACATTGGGATTTCGGGAGGACTACCGCCCGACTTCCTTTTTATTTCTCATGCAATGCAAATTTTATTATCTGAGTGCGCATTACTAATCTGCTCGTATGCATCATGTTTGCATTTGTTATATCTTATGTCCGAACTATCTTGCGAGTACTTTCATAGTACTCACCTGGCTTGTTGATTTGGCCAGATGTTGACGAAGGCGATCTCATGGATGATGAGTTCAATAGCGAGTCCGACGCCTAGAGGAGTCCCAGTCAGTCCCGTGCGATCCTGGAATTGGTCACTTGTATTATATACGCTTCCGCTACCCACAATAAAAGTCCTCGAGCCTCACTCCGACGCTCGATGAGCTGTAAGATTTAGGAGTCCTGTCACCCACTTCACTGTGACATATCCACCACCACTTTTTATACGAGTCAGTAGTTATGCCACCATACCCCTTGTGTCATATCCGCCTTTATGTATAATATCGGCGTGCTTGTAATAAATTGTTGAGCAGCCTCCGCTCAACCTTGTGTTATATTTAGTACTTCTGGATTTTTTCTGTAATCAAGAATTTGTCTACCAGTAAGAAGGATTCTTCTCTACTGGTCCCTTTAAGGGATCGGTTTCTCAATAAATGTTTTATTGGAAAACCAGTCGTGACACGCGCCCGCGGCCACACTAAGTAGGGGCAGAGGAGGGAAGCCAAATGCACAAGACGGGCAAAGCAATGCCAAGATCAGAGACACAGAGAGCCAGAGGGCGAGGTGGACTCCCCCGGCAAGACCCTCGCCGGGCGGGGGGGGGGGGGGTCCGCAGCCCCGGCAAGAGCCTTGCCGGGGCAACTTGCCCAACGCCAGCAGAGCGCGCCACCCTTGAGGCCAAGGGTTCCAACACCATCCACCACATTGGAACCAAGGTTCAGGAGGCACCTCCATGGTGGCATGCAGACCTTTCTGAAGATCATAAGCACACGAGATCAGATGAGGACCAGAAGACGATGATCCTCGGCAAGATCCTTGCCGAGGAAACCCCCGAGACCCCCAGCAAGATCCTTGCCGGGGACGACCGTGATGCCATGCCAAGACCCTTGCCGGGGCCCCGGCAAGACCCTTGCCGAGGACGCCTGCGGGGCCACAGCCAGGCCCACGTCTGCCAAGACTCCACTGCCGTTCCCATACAGCTGCCAGCCCAACCAGCTGGACAGGCACGTGCGTAGCGACGCGCGGCCTCCAGGCCAACTCAGCAAGCACCTACGTGGTGGCATGCAGATCTTCGTGAAGACTCTACCACCGCGCCAGCCCAGCAGCCAGCCAACGTGGCACTACAACGCCTCATCAGCTCGGACGGGCGTCGGAGCCAGGCGAGGCAGCGACAGCTGGGACGAGCTTCCTTGCCGTCCCCGATAAAGCAAGAAGGGCACGTCGGCAGCGCATTAAATGCGTTTGTCCGATGGTGCCAGAGGATAAGCTTGTACACTGTATACCTTTCCACCTCTTGTGTGCCACTGTGGCGACCCATTTTGACTATAGAAGGAGGCCCGAGGCGTAGTGGAGAAGGATTCGGATCTTCGGGACTACACACGCACTGCAGCTAGTTCGAGAGCTCAAGAACTCTCAAATATACACCAAAGCCGGACTAGGGTATTACACATCCTTGCGGCCCAAACCTGGGTAAACAATCTTTTTGCTGACTACCAGACCCGCTCTTTGCACAACCCCGCGCCCGCCAACCGTAGAAGGGATTCCAGTGATCCCATAGGTGTCGTTTCCACCGACAAAAACCCAAATATCGGAGAAGAAATACGAGGCTATAAGTAATCACGCATATAAGAGATCAAAGAAGACTCAAATAACTTTCATGGATAAAAAGATAGATCTGATCATAAACTCAAAGTTCATCGGATCCCAACAAACACACCGCAAAAAGAGTTACATCATATGGATCTCCAAGAGACCATTGTATTGAGAATCAAACAAGAGAGAGGAAGCCATCTACCTACTAACTACGGACCCGTAGGTCTAGAAAGAACTACTCACGCATCATTGGAGAGGCACCAATGGACATGATGCACCCCTCCGTGATGGTGTCTAGATTGGATCTGGTGGTTCTAGATTGCGGCGGCTGGAATTGATTTTTCATCGACTCCCCTAGGGTTTCTGGAATATTGGGGTATTTATAGAGGAAAGAGGCGGTTCAGGGGGCACCTGTGGTGAGCACAACCCACCAAGGCACGCCTGGGCCTCCAGGCGTGCCCTGGTGGGTTGTGCTCCCCTCGGAGCACCCCCCCAGGTGTTTCTCTGGCCCACTAGATGTCTTCTAGTCCAAAAAAATCCACAAAAAGTTTCACTGCGTTTGGACTCCGTTTGGTATTGATTTCGTGCGACATAAAAAACATGCAGAAAACAGCAACTGGCACTTGGAACTATGTCAATAGGTTAGTACCAAAAATGAATATAAAATGATTGTAGAACATCCTAGAATGATAACATAACAACATG
Organism: Aegilops tauschii subsp. strangulata; assembly: GCF_002575655.3. Taxonomy (NCBI): domain Eukaryota; kingdom Viridiplantae; phylum Streptophyta; class Magnoliopsida; order Poales; family Poaceae; genus Aegilops; species Aegilops tauschii. The sequence goes on along the minus strand of NC_053036.3, from coordinate 255,740,563 downwards.
GAACAATCAAAAATTATAGATACGTTGGAGACGTATCAACATCCCCAAGCTGAATTCCTGCTCGTCCTCGAGTAGGTAAATGATAAAAACAGAATTTTTGATGTGGAATACTGCCTAACATGTCATCTCATATTCTTTTCTTTATAGCATGGACATTTGGACTTTTATATGGTTCAAAGCAATAGTCTAGTTTTGACATGAGACTTAAATACTCAAGCATATCAACAAGCCACCATGTCTTTCAAAATATCAACGCTAAAATAAGTTATCCCTAGCCCATCATGCTCAATCATTGATCCATTCATGAAACACACTCGCATACTAGCTACACCCAATGCTCAAGTACGATCATAGTGCCCCTTAGTTGGTGCTTTATAAGAGAAGACGGAGACTCAAATTAAAAATAAAAAGTGCATAAAGTAAAAGAAAGGCCCTTCGCGGAGGGAAGTTGGGATTTGTAGAGGTGCCAGAGCTGAAAGCGAAAAACATAGAGATAATTTTTTTGGGAGGTATGCTTTTCCCACCAACGAAAACGACTTAGAGTTCCCAACACTTTCCATGCTGATATATCATAGGCGGTTCCCAAACAGAAAATAAAGTTTATTCCTTTTTCCACCATAATTTCACTTTCCATGGCTAACCGTATCCACGGGTGCCCTCCATACCAACACTTTCCAAGGAATTTATTATTTGACACCATAAAGTAAATTCATTTTTCATTTTGGGACTGGGAATCCCTAATACCTTTGCCTTACTCTCGTGCAATGACAAGTGAATAAACACTCTTCATGAGAATAACATATCTAGCATGGATAATATTAGCCACCCCTCACCGCCTTGCGAGCGGTATGAGAACACAAAAGAGAAATTTATTTTGAAAATTAGAGATGGCACATACAAATTTGCTTAGAACGGCAAAAGAATACCGCCTATAGGTACATATAGTGGACTCATGTGGCAAAACTAGTTTAAAGGTTTTTGGATTCACAAGTAGTGATCATACTTAGTGCAAAATGAAGGCTAGAAAAAGATTGAGAAGCGAACAACCAAGAAACGAATAATCTCATAAGCGAGCATTAAGCATAATTAACACCGAATAATGCACCACAAGTAGGATATAATTTCATTGCATAACTATTGACTTTCGTGCTTGCATAGGGAATCACAAACCTTAATACCAATATTCTTACTAAAGCATAATTACTCACCAACATGACTCACATATCACATCATCATAACTCAAAACTATTACAAAGAATCAAGTTTATTTTGTCCAATGATCTTCATGAAAGTTTTTATTATATACTTCTTGGATATCTATCACTTTGGGACTAGTTTTCATGTGTTGCTTTTGATAAGCTCAAACAAATATAAGTGAAGATCATGAGCATAATATTTCTTACTCTCAAATTAATTTAAGTGAAGCAAGAGAGAATTTCTTAAAAAAACTTACTAACTCTCAAATAAATCTAAGTGAAGCATGAGAATATTTCTTCAAAAATACTAAAGCACACCATGCTCAAAAAGATACAAGTGAAGCACTAGAGCAATTTCATAGCTCATAAAAAATTTAAGTGAAGCATAGAGAGCAATTCTAACAAGTCATGGCATAATTTTGGCTCTCTCAAATAGGTGTGTCCAGGAAGGATTCAAGGCTTAAAACAAAAGGCAAAACAAGCAAAGACTCATATCATACAAGACTCTCCAAGAAAGAGGGGACGCCACTCGGGGCATCCCCAAGCTTAGTTGCTTGATTCTCTTTGGATAATAGCTTGGGGTGCCATGAGAATCCCCAAGCATAGGCTCTTCTTCCTCCTTATTCCTTCATCCATTGTAACATCACCCAAAACTTGTAAACTTCAATCACACAAAACTCAACAAAACCTTCATGAGATCTGTTAGTATAAGAAAACAAATCACTACTATAAGTACTGTAGCAAACCAATTCATATTCTATTCTTGCATTATATCTACTGTATTCCAAATTTTCTATGGCAAAAAATCATCAAAGAAAACCATAGAATCATCGAAACAAGCACACAACGCAAAGAACACAGAATCTGTCAAAAACAGAACAGTCTGTAGCAATCTGGATATTTCGAATACTTCTGAAACTCGAAAAATTCTGAAACATTAGGACAAGCTGAAAATTTTGTATATTAATCTTATGCAAAAAGAATTGGTAGTTTATCATGCTTCTGTTAAAAATGAGAATTATTTTCCTGAGCGTAAAAGTTTCTGTTTGTCAGCAAGATCAAATCAACTACCAGCCAACGTGATCCTAAAGGCTTTGCTTGGCACAAACCCCAATTAAAACACAATCATAATAGTAGCATAATTGTGCAAACACTCAAGAACAGAAAAAAGACAAAAATAAATTTTATTCATTGGGTTGCCTCCCAACAAGCTCGTTCTTTATAGCCATTAAGATAGGCCTAAGATTTCAACAATGCTTGCACGCAAGATAATAATTGAAACACAAAGAGAGCATCATGAAACATATGACAAACACTTTAAAGTCTAACATACTTCCTATGCATTGGAATTTTGTAGGCAAACAAATGATCAAGACAAGAAACATCTCGCATATGCAAGGAAGAAGAATAAAACATTGACGATCTCAACATAACAAGAGGTAATTTAGTAACATGAAATTTTTTACAACCATATTTTCCTCTCATAATAATTATATGTAGGATCATAATCAAATTCAACAATATAGCTATCATATAAATTTTTCTCTTCATGATCCACATGCATAAAAGTTTTATAATCTTCCAAGATAGTGGGATTATCATCAACTAAAGTCATGACCTCTCCAAACCCACTTTCATCACAAAAATCATAAGATTGAACACTCTCCAAATATGTGGGATTATTTTTAGCTAACACTCTTCCAAACCCACTTTCAATATTATCGCAAACATAATCATCATGATGCTTAAATAAGTTTTCAAGATCATAAAAGTCATTATCACCCCAATCATGATCATTGCAATAAGTAGTGGACATAACAAAACAAGCATCCCCAAACTTGGGGTTTTGCATATTAATGCAATATTTAGATACATAGAATTTATAATAACATCATTGCAATCATGCTTTTCATTCAACGAGCTATCATGAATCACTTTATAAATTCCTTCATCACAATTTTTAGATTCATAGATCTCAAGCAAAACTTCATAAAGATAATCTAGTGAACTTAATTCACTAGCAAATGGTTCATCATAATTGGATCTTTTGAAAAGATTGGCAAGTGGATGAGGATTCATATCAATATATTATTAGCAAGCAAAGATGCAAGCAAATAAGAGACACATGGCAACACAAGAAAACAAGAGATCTGACACGAAAAAGGCAAACGGAAAGAAGGTGAATAAAATGACAACTTTTTGTGAAGTAGGGGAGAGGAAAACGAGAGGCAAATGGAAAATAATGTAAACTGCAAGGAGATGAGATTTGTGATTAGGAACCTGGTAGATGTTGATAATGTCTCCTAAGCAACGGCGCCAGAAATTCCTTTTGATGTTGGCTTGAACTACGTCGGTATTTCCCCAAAGAGGAAGGGATGATGCAGCACAGCAACGGTAGGTATTTCCCTCAGTGATGAGACCAAGGTTATCGAACCAGTAGGAGAACCATGCAACACTATGTGAACAACACCTACACACAAATAACAAATACTCGCTACCCGACGTGTTAAAGGGATTTTCAATCCCTTTCGGGCTATGGCTGTGACGCCCCCGATTAAATCATACAATAATCGTACACGCAAACGTGTACGATCAAGATCAGGGACTCACGGGAAGATATCACAACACAACTCTAAAAATAAGTAAGTCATACAAGCATCATATACAAGCCAGGAGCCTCGAGGGCTCGAATACAAGTGCTCGATCATAGACGAGTCAGCGGAAGCAACAATATCTGAGTAGAGACATAAGTTAAACAAGGTGCCATAAGATGGCTAGCACAAACGGGGATACAGATCAAAAGAGGTGCAGGCCTCCTGCCTGGGATCCTCCTAAACTACTCCTGATCGTCGGCGGCGGCCTGCACATAGTAGTAGGCACCCGCGGTGTAGTAGTAGTCGTCGTCGACGGTAGCGTCTGGCTCCTGGGCTCCAGCATCTTGTTGCGACAACCGAAAAGAATGGAAAGGGGGAAAAGAGGGAGAAAAGCAACCGTGAGTACTCATCCAAAGTACTCGCAAGCAAGGATCTACACTACATATGCAAGGGTATCTATGTAAAGGGGCAATATCGGTGGACTGAACAGCAGAATCCCAGAATAAGGAGATAGCTAGTCCGGTCGAAGACTACGCTTCTGGCAGCCTACATGTTGCAGCATGTAGAAGAGAGTAGATGGTAAGTTCACCAAGTATCATCGCATAGCATAATCCTACCCAGCGATTCTTCCCTCGTCGCCCTGTTTGAGAGCGATCACCGGGTTATGTCTGGCACTTGGAAGGGTGTGTTTTATTAAGTATCCGATTCTAGTTGTCCTAAGGTCAAGGTACAACTCCGGGTCATCCTGTTACCGAGGATCACGGCTATTCGAATAGATAAACTTCCCTGCAGGGGTGCACGATATTACCCAACACGCTCGATCCCTCTGGCCGGACACACTTTCCTGGGTCATGCCTGGCCTCGGAAGATCAACACGTCGTAGCCCTGCCAAGGCACAACAGAAAGGTCAGCACGCCGGTCTAAATCCTATGGCGAAGGGGTCTGGGCCCATCGCCCATTGCACACCTGCACGTTGCGAGGGTGGCCGGTGAGCAGACCTAGCAACCTCCATTACAAAGGAAGTTGCGTTACGCGGTCCAACCAGGCGCGCGCCGCTCAGTCGCTGATGTCAAGAAGGCTTCGACTGATACCACGACGTCGAGTGCCCATAACTCTTCCCGCGTAGTTGGTTAGTGCGTATAGGCCAGTGGCCAGACTCGGATCAAATACCAAGATCACGTTAAGTGTGTTATTTTAAGTAACCGCGGACGCCGACCAGGTCCAGGCCCACCTCTCACCTAGGTGGTCTCAACCTGCCCTGTCGCTCCACCACAAAGTAACAGTCGGGGACCGTCGGGAACCCAGGCCCACCTCTACCAGGATGGAGCCACCTGTCCTTTCAGCCCCCACATCAGAATCACTTGCGGGTACTCTACGAGCCGACCCGACTTTAGTCACCACATGTATCATATAATATGTATGTCAGTATATACCCGTGATCACCTCACGAGTGATCACGGCCCGGTAGTATAGCATGGCAGACGGACACGAATGTAGGGTCACTGATGGAATACTAGCATCCTATACTAAGCATTTAGGATTGCAGGTAAGGGTAACAACTGTAGCAACAATGACAGGCTATGCAGCAGAATAGGATTAACCGAAAGCAGTGACATGCTACACTACTCTAATGCAAGCAGAAGAGAGAAGGAATAGGTGATATCTGGTGATCAAGGGGGGGCTTGCCTGGTTGCTCTGGCAAGGAGGGTTGTCAACAACGTAGTCGATCGGGGCACCAGCAGCGGCGTCAGTCTCGTAGTCTACCGGAGAGAAGAGGGGGAAGAAACAATGAATACAATGCAAACAGATGCATATCGATGCATGACATGACAAGTAACGGTGCCACGTGTTCCCTGACGCAGTAGGAGGTGATACCGGCGAAGGGGGAAACATCCGGGAAAGTATCCCCGGTGTATCGTGTTTTCGGATAGATAAACCCGAGGGGGAAGTTGCGTGTTTGCTAAGCTAGGGATGTGTGGCGGACGAACGGACTATGTATTCGGATTCGTCTCGTTGTTCTGAGCAACTTTAATGTACAAAGTTTTTCCATCCGAGCTACGGTTTATTTTATATGATTTATCAAAGTTTTATGCATTTTTGAAATTTATTTAATTATTTAAATCAAACATTATCCAGAACAGTGAAAGGTGATGTCAGCGTGACATCACCATGACGTCAGCAGGTCAAACCTAGTTGACCAGAGTCAAACCTGATTGGTGGGTCCAGTGGGACCCACCTGTCATAGACTAAGACTAACTAAACAGGTTTAATTAGCTTAGTTAATTGATTAGGTTAATTAAACACAATTAATTAAGTTAATTAATTTTGTTAACTTATTAATTATTATTATTATTATTATTTTTCATTTTAATAAAAGGGCGTGGGGCCCGTTAGGCAGTGGCCTAGAGCGGTTAGTGGGCATCCACGCGCTGGGCTCAGGGCGCGGGTGCTGCCCGAATGCAGGGGCGCAGCGGGGCACCGATGTGCGGGCGGCCGACGTCGGCGACGGCTGGTGACGACGGCAGGAGGCGGAGCCGGGGGCACTAGGGGAGGTTGTGGCCTCGCGGGGGCGCCGACGCGTGGCAGCAAATGCCGGCGCGGTGCGGCCCGGTGCGAGGCACCGCGGCGCGAGGCGGGGAGTAGTGGCTAGCTTTGCGCTGCAGGCAGTCAGGTCAGAGGGGGGCACGAAGGCATGGGCGGCTCCAGGGAGCCGCGGCCAGGGAGGGAGTGGAGCTGAGCGGCGGCACCGGTGAACGCAGCAGCGGGCGAATGCACAAGCGGGAGCGGCAGCGGGGAGTGTGGGCGCGAGCGCGTGCTATCGGCCGCGGTCGGGCGCGGTAGAGAACGGGTAGGGGGGCGCAGCAGCGGGGCTGGGCACGGGCATCGCGCCCTGAGGCGCGCTGGGCGCGGCCCTGAGCGGCGTGCAGGGGAGGAGGCGAGCGCAGCACGGCAGCGACAGCGAGCGCGGGCTGCGGAGCCGCGGCCCTGGGCAGCCGAGGCCCAGGCGGGCGCGTAGATTCGCTGGGGAGGCCGGAGGAGGAGCCGCACGGCAGGGGTGCACGGAGTGCGGCACGAGGGGTCGAGCGCGCGCGGGGGAGGAGGAGAGGACGAGGGAAGCGGCGCGCGGCAGGGAGCAGGCCAGGTGCGGCCTATGCGGCGGCGTGTGCGTGCGGGACGGCGCGGGCGCGCGGTGACCAGGCGAGGAGAGGGGGAGGTCATGGGGTAGTGTAGGGTTTGGGGGCAGTGGGGCGCGGAGAGGTGGAAGGGTACGATGGCGGCGGGGTCGAGGAGGCAGTCCGACGAGGTGGCATGGTTGAGGGAGTCCTGGACTAAGGGGTCCTCGGGCGTCCGGCCTGTTATTCATTGGGCCGGACTGATGGGCTGTGAAGGTATGAAGGCCGAAGACTATACCCGTGTCCGGATTGGACTCTCCTTGGCGTGGAAGGCAAGCTAGGCGACCAACTATGAAGATTCCTTCTTATGTAAGTGACCCCATGTAACCCTAGATCTCTCCGGTGTCTATATAAACCGGAGAGCCTAGTCCGGATAGACGAATACACATTACCATAGTCATACAGGCTAGACTTCTAGGGTTTAGCCATTACGATCTCGTGGTAGATCAACTCTTGTAACACACATATTCATCAAGATCAATCAAGTAGGAATTAGGGTATTACCTCCGTAGAGAGGGCCCGAACCTGGGTAAACATCGTGTCCCCCGTCTCCTGTTACCATCGATCCTAGACGCGCAGTTCGGGACCCCCTACCCGAGATCCGCCGTTTTTTACACCGACATTGGTGCTTACATTGAGAGTTCCACTGTGCCATCGACAAGAGGCTCGAGGGCCCCTTCAATCGTCGATAATGATGCTATCCAAGGAGGAACCTTCCTCCCCGGACAGATTTTTGTGTTCGGCGGCTTCGTACTGCGGGCCAACTCACTTGGCCATCTTGAGCAGATCGATAGCAACGCCCCTGGCCACCAGGTCAGATTTGGAAGCTTGAACTACGTCGCGGATACCCGTGGAGACTTGATCTTCAATGGGTTTGAAACCGCAGCGATCACTCGCCCTCGTCCCGATGAACATGACTTATATCTGTTATCGGATTACATCCATGAGGTGGATCCTGTTGCTACAACGGCCTCATAACCGAAGCAGATCATGCCCTCCGAGGCCACAAAGTCCGCGGCATTGGAGCCACACACGGACTCGACATCCTGCAATGTTTGCGTCAATGGAACTCCGGACTCGTCTCCGGCTATACGTTCCGGACAAGGTACGCCTGTGGACACCGAGCTGGATCGGTTATCGATTTTCAAATTTAGCGCCGCAGACATCTTCCAGCATTCACCTTTGGGTGACGTGCTAAACTCTTTAAAGAACTTGTCCTTGGAGGAGGACTCACAGCCGAACTATATTCGGTACGAGCTAGAGGCGGATGACGAGGAATTTTTCTTCCCACCCGCAACCCACTTCATAGCCACTGTCGATGACTTAACCGACGTGCTTGACTATGGCTCCGAAGACATCGACGGCATGGACGACGATGCCGACAAGGAGCAAGGACAAGACCCACCATTTACTGGACGTTGGACGACCACCTCTTCGTACGACGTGTACATGGTTGATACACCTAAAGGATCTGGCGACGACAAAGAAGAGCCAGATGCGAATAAAACCTCTGAGACGCAGTCCAAGCGCCGGCTTCCCAAACGCCGCTCTAAGCCCCGTCGCTCAAAGGATGGCAACACTGGCACCGGAGAAAATAGTACTCCGGGCCGCCGAAAACAATGAAGACCCTATCAGGGCTACATCCGAACAGGAGGAACTTGACAACAGGCAAGACAACCCTGACGAACAGGCCATAGAAGATGACTCGGAGGACGATTGTTACCGTCCACCCTCCGAGGAGGAGACAAGCCTTGGCAACGAAGACTTCATCGTGCCTGAGGATCCTCTGGAGCACGAGCGCTTTAAGCTTTAGCTCATAGCCACTGCAAGGAGCCTGAAAAAGAAACAACAACAGCTTCAGGCTGAACAAGTTCTGCCCGTCGACAGATGGACTGATGTCCTCACAGCCGAGGAATACGGCCTCAAGCGCCCAGCCAAGAGCTACCCGAAACGTAGACTACTACTCCATTCCATGAGGAGGCGCCAGAGCACATATCTCCCTTGCGTAATGTGGAATGACCACCACGTGGCCGAGATAGGGCGGCCGACCGGCCACCCCGCGGTCGGGATAAAGCGGCAACTCAGGCCGAACAGCAGCCCGCCCACCGCCCCATAAAAATAGGGACGAAAGACTTCGGGGTCATACGTACGTCCTCCGGCAGACCTTGGATAGTAGAGCAGGACACACAAGATCGATCTATGGATCGCGAGGACGTGCCTCGAGGCACGACGACGGCTACCTAGTCGGACGTGACAAACCTAACCACGCCCGGGCCGAATGCCGCAGACGGACTCCATGAGAGCTACGCCACGATGCGGCCCGATATAGAGGCGCCGCACACCCACTCTGCTTCACAGATGAAGTAATGGATCATGAATTCCCCGAGGGGTTCAAGCCCGTAAATATCGAATCATACGACGGCACAACCGATCCTGCAGTGTGGATCTAGGATTTTATTCTCCATATCCATATGGCTCGAGGAGATGACCTCCACGCCATTAAATACCTCCCACTAAAGCTCAAAGGGCCAGCTCGGCACTGGCTTAACAGCCTGCCTGAAAATTCTATCGGCAGCTGGGAGGACTTGGAAGAAGGCTTCCTGGACAACTTCCAAGGAACCTATGTCCAGCCACCAGACGCCGACGACTTAAGCCACATAGTTCAACAACCTGGAGAATCAGCCAGAAAATTCTGGACTAGGTTCCTAACCAAAAAGAACCAGATCGTTGACTGTCCGGATGCTGAGGCCCTAGCAGCCTTCAAACACAGCATCCGTGACGAATGGCTAGCACGCCACCTCGGCCAAGAAAAGCCGAAGTCTATGGCAGCCCTTCCGGCACTCATGAACCTATTTTGGGCGGGTGAGGACAGCTGGCTGGCTCGTAGCAAGAACATAGCTAGCGAGGCAGGCCCCTCCATGGCCAAGAACAGCACCAGCAAGCTCCGGCGCAATAGATACAAACACCGAAGCAATGGCAACAACATCGATGACACCAGAGTTAACGCCGGATTCAGTGGCTCCAAGTCCGGCCAATGGAAGAAGCCCGACAAAAGAAACAATGAAGGACCTTCCAGCCTTGACCGCATACTCGACCGTCCGTGCCAGATACATGGCACCCCAGACAAACAAGCCAATCACACCAACAGAGACTGTTGGGTTTTCAAACAGGCTGGCAAGTTAAACGCTGAAAACAAAGAAAAGGGATCACAAAGTGAGGACGAGGAACAAGAGCCCCGGTAGCCGAACACTGGGGGACAGAAGAAATTTTTCCCTAGAGTTAAAATGGTGAACATGATATACGCTACACACATCCCCAAAAAGGAGCGCAAGCGAGCACTTAGGGACGTCTACGCGGTAGAGCCAGTCGCCCCCAAATTCAATCCGTGGTCATCATTCCCGATCACTTTCGATCGTGGAGATGATTTCTTTGGTCAATAGTTGGGTTCCCCGGCTCCTGTGCTAGCTACCGTACGTTCCGCTCTATCAGCTAGGATAATAAAGGGAGAACTACTATAATTGTGCCCTGGCCTTGACCGGATGAGCACCTCAGTAGAGAAAGCCGAAAACTGACTGTCATGATACGACGAGAGCCGGTCAGCTGTTCGAGGGTTAGAAAATCGTTGGAGATTTTTTCCGCGTTATGCGAAGCATCGGCACTTCCCGATCAGATGCTGACAGCACCCTAGCTTGGACCAGGGGCTGCGCACTTGCTTTATTATAAAACTCCTATGGCTAAGTGAGGGCGTTTAAGCCGTATAGTCTGATTGCCTTGTTCGTTGCGCTAAACAACTCCTTCAAAGGACCATATAATTGGATCAAGATTGTTTAGATTCCATCCCGAACACCTCCGTACTACCTACGCGAGGGCAGAAGCCGATGACTGGCCAACCCTTAGATTACAAACAAGACGGCCGCACAGGAGGAAACAATTAAAGCATAACAAAATTACATTACAGGCTTTGTTTCCATAATACAAGGCAAGGGCAACATGAATACATTTATTCAAATACAATGTCCTGCGAACATTGAGCTGCCACAAGTCGAGACCCTTCTATGACATCCGCAAAATATCTCTCGGGTGTGCGGTGCTCCTTGCCCTCCGGCGGCCCGCTGGCAACTTCAACGACGTTCATCTTCGCCCACCACATCTTACAACGAGCGAAGGCCATACGGGCACCTTCAATACAGGCAGAGTGCTTGACGATGTCCAGCCATGGACAGGCTTCCACTAGCCGCCTCACGAGTCCTAAGTAGCTGCCGGGCATAGCTTTGGCTGGCCACAGCCGGATCATCAAATCCTTCATGGCTAGTTCGGCCACCCCGTGCAGCTCCATCAGCTGCTTCAGCTGATCGGTGAAGGACACGGGAGGGTGAAGGACACGGGAGGCTGTGGCGTCGCATACGGCGACGAGAATAGCTTCTCTGTAGAACCTCCTCCTTCGGCTCGGTAGAACTCCGCAGTGTCTGATACGCTGGGTGGTAGATCCGCAAAAGACCCTGGGGAACTCCGAACCCGGGTTAGTAAAAGGTACTTCTTCTCCGCATACTTGCTTTGCATCTTAAAAGCCTTACCCGCCGTGATCTTCTTGGCCTCCTGGATCTCCTGGAGAGCGGCCTGGGCCTCATTCCATGCGGTCTCCGCGCTCTGACGAGCCTCGGTGAGTTCGGCCCCTCGAGCCGACGCATCATGCTCCAAGGTCTCACATTTTTTCACCGCATCCTGGAGCTCCTGCTGGATTTCTTTGACCCAGGCCTCGAGCTTCTTATGGGCGGCTTGCTGCTAGACAGTCTTCTCCTCGGCCTCGCCCAGGGCCTTCCTCAGGGCCTCTACCTCGGTCGCGGCTCCTACACATATTACGACACTACATTCAATACACAGCGCCTATGCTTTCCGAATACACAGCAAGTCGTTACTCACCTTGCTGCTCCTGGAGCCGAACCTTAACCTCGCCGAGCTCACTCTTGGTCTGCTCCAGCCTCTGCCTCAGTTCGGAGACTTCGGCAGCATGCGAGGCCGCGACCAACAGCAACGCCTGCTTATGCATACCTATCACGTTAGTCTCTTACAATAAAAGATTGATCCTCTGTCCGGTTCTTCTCGCCGAGCATCGGACAGTGTCTCAGGGGCTACTGACTACATGGGTTTTTCTCTTTCTATGTCACTTACCTCGAAACCTATCAACAGGTTGCTGCAGGCTTCGTTCAGTCCACTCTTGGCGGACTGAACCTTCTCGATCACCGCGCCCATAAGGACACGGTGCTCGTACATAACGGAGGTGCCTCGTAGCGCCTCCATCAGGTTATCCGGCGTCCCTGGATTGACAGGGACCACCGGCAGAAGCGGCGCACCCCCCTCCTTCAAAGGGGGCTGCTCGCCCGACTCCGGAGCCATATGGGTCTCCGGAATCGTATTCGGCTGAGGGCCAAACTGGATGCGGCCCTCTTCGCCAGTTTCCATGAGGATCGACTCCCCCATGTGTCCGGCAGTGGAGGTCTCGCCTTGTGGCACCTCCCGGATAGCGTCCTGGGCCCCTCCCTTCGAAGCGGTTCTCCGGGACAACACTTCAGTGTCGTCCCTGGCCCTGGGGGAGTAAGCAGGCGGTGGCGACATGCTCGCCATCTCCGACGGAGCCAACGAACCTCCAGACGAGGATCGTTGGATTAGGTCGCGGGCCGGACTGCAATAGTACAGTTAACTATGTCAAGATAATGGAGAGAAAGGGCCGGATGTGCGCACGAGCGAGTCATGTCACTTACGATGCGGCCTGGGGCTTAGTGCGGGGGCGTCGTTCCGGACTGCTGTCAACGTCCCATGCGGTGTTGACCGCTGGGACACCCTTCCCCTTCTTGGGCGTTTCCGCCTCCAGATGCGTCGAAGCCGCCCTCTTCTTCTTCCTCTCCTCAGGGGGAGGGTTGTTTTCTTCCTCCTCCTCCTCTTCCTTGTCATTGTCCTCAGGGACAGAGGAATGAGCTTCGTCGTCTTCGGACGTTGCGTCCGAAGTGCCCTTGCGACGGGGGCCACTCTTGGCCCCCTTTGCCTTCTTCTTGGCCTTATTCTCCGGCGCCTTATATGGTGTCGACACCAGCATCTTCGCTAAACGCGGGATGACAGGTTCTTCAGGCAGCGGAGCCGGACATTGGATCCGCTTCGCCCTCTCCGTCCAGTCCTGAAAAGAGCAATAATAAAAGCTCAGACATCATCCTCGAAACAATTAAGTTGGGGATACGTCAGAAATAACTCGCTGGCAGGGTGTTTACAATGGTAACCACGGTCTAAGTCTGTGGCCGGTGGCTTCTCATTGCCCTTAAAGAGCAACTTCTAGGTGCCTTCGTGAGTAGTCTCGAAGAGCCTTATCAAGGTCTGGTGCTTCTTCGAATTGAATTCCCACAGAGGGCGGCTTCGGCACTGGCACGGAAGGACCCGGCGAACCAACATCACCTGGATTACGTCAACAAGCTTGACATTCTTGGTCACCATGCTCTGAACATGCATCTGCAGTGCTATCAACTCGTCAGGTGAACACCAGTCCGGACTCTTCTCGACCCAAGAGGTGAGTCGCATAGGAGCACCGGAGCGGAATTCGGCGGTTGCGGCCCACGTGGTGCCGCGAGGTTCTGTGATGTAGAACCACTGCTTCTGCCACCCCTTTACTATCTCCACAAAAGTGCCCTTGGGCCAGGAGATGTTGGATAGCTTGCTCACCATGGCTCCCCCGCACTCCGCGTGCTAGCCATCCACCACCTTCGGCTTTACGTTGAAGAATTTGAGCCACAGCCCGAAGTGGGGTTGGATGCAGAGGAAGGCCTCACACACGATGATAAACGCTGAGATGTTGAGGAAGGAATTCGGGGACAGATCATGGAAATCTATCCCGTAATAATACATCAGCCCGCGGACGAAAGGGTGGAGTGGAAACCCTAGCCCGCGGAAGAAATGGGGGATGAATACTACCCTCTCGCAGGGCTTCGGCGCGGGGACGACTTGTCCCTCAGCCGGCAGACGGTGGGCGATCTCCTTCGCCAAGTATCCGGCCGCCCGAAGCTCAGTAATGTCCTCCTCCTTAACGGAGGAGACCATCCACTTGCCCTGATCACCGGATCCGGACATGGTTGCTTGAGTGGAAAGGAGATGAGAACTTGGGCGCTGGAGCTCGAGATTGAAAAGGCGGAGACAGAGAGAGAGAGAGTGTGAGCAGAGGAAGAGGGAATCCTTATCCCCTTATAAAGGCAGCAAATATTAAACGCCTCCTCACTCTCCTTAAGATTCGCCTATTCCCAAGGGCTGTATAAACAGAACTGTTGGGTTACCCATGCCCGCATTGATGAGAATCCCGCAATAAGGGGACATGATCTCTGCTTCGACAGGACGTGCCAATTACAACCGTGTCTCGAAACGTGGGATGGCAGATGAAAACGGTTCGAAATTATGACCGGACAGACGTGATGTCGCGTTGTGAAAATGCTGTCAACAAATTAGATTCGTGCAAATATTATATTCTCTCTGCGGTTGTGTGTGGAATACGTTACATGTCTGGATATAATCATCGCATCCGAAGACTATCGTGGAGTTCGGAAAAAGGGGAACCCGCCTTGCAATGCCGGAGACAATCTATGCGCCGGACTCCTCATCATTGTAGCCAGGTTCAGGGGCTACTGAGGGAGTCCTGGACTAAGGGGTCCTCGGGCATCCGGCCTATTATTCATTGGGCCGCACTGATGGGCTGTGAAGGTATGAAGGCCGAAGACTATACCCATGTCTGGATTGGACTCTCCTTGGCGTGGAAGGCAAGCTAGGCGACCAACTATGAAGATTCCTTCTTATGTAACCGACCCCATGTAACCCTAGATCTCTCCGGTGTCTATATAAACCAGAGAGCGTAGTCCGGATAGACAGATACACATTACCATAGTCATACAGGCTAGACTTATAGGGTTTAGCCATTACGATCTCATGGTAGATCAACTCTTGTAAAACCCATACTCATCAAGATCAATCAAGCAGGAAGTAGGGTATTACATCCATAGAGAGGGCCCGAACCTAGGTAAACATCGTGTCCCCCGTCTCCTATTACCATCGATCCTAGACGCACAGTTCGGGACCCCCTACCCGAGATCCGCCGGTTTGGACACAGACAGTGGTCGAGGCGGCGTCGGGGGCGTCGGGCGATGCAGTCGGCGCAGCGAGGGGCGCCGTCGAGTGCCCGATCCGATCTGGATCGGGGGGAAGCAGAAGGAGGAGTGGGGGAAGTGGGGCAGTTAGGGTTAGGGTTTGCGGGTGTGAGGGGGAGGCCTATGTAGGCCAGGTGGTAGCGGGGTGGGCCGGCCTGGTGGGCCAAAGCCCAATGAGGGGGGCTTTTACTTTCATTTTGTTTTTGTTTTGTTCTTGTTTTGATTTTTCCTTTTTATTTATTTTTCCTTACAGTTTCCTTCAAACTTTATCTTAGTTCAATTTATGAAATGTCAAAATAGCACCTAAATTTAGTATGTCAAATATACCACTGCCACATTAATTTGCTACCCAAGCTAAAATAGTTTCGTAATTATTTAATATTTAAAAGTATTTAAATAATAGTTTTCGCTACTATTTTTATCCAACTTGTAGTATTTAAACATTTTATAAAGGTGTGGTTTCTCCACCATAATTTCCTATGCAATATTTGGTTCACTCCAAACATTTTAGTTTTAATATTTGAAAAGTTTTATTGTTTTCTTGATTTTGAATTTGAATTTGAATCGGTTTCGTAAAGACGCGAGATTATCAACAGTAATCGAAGTGACATGGCATCATTAGCAGAGGGTTGCTGTTGCTTAATTACCCGAGCTTCACAATTCTCCTCCACTACAAGAAATCTCGTCCCAAGATTTAGGACCGGGAGTAAGGGGGAAGGGATCTGGTTATGTAATTCTAACAATTCTTCTCGATCATAGTTGCTCTTCTCGAAGAGGTCGATTCATTACATTTATGTCTTCATTTCTCTGCTTCAGGTCATCAAGATGAAGTTGTCGTCCTTCCTTCAGGATGTTCACCGTACTTACGAATGGGTAAGAAGGGAAAACTCTATAAGGACGGATTCTAACTAGATCGAGCATGAGACGGGTAACTCAGGGGAAGAAGCAGAAGTATCTCTCGAATTGAAACTTAAGAAGATATCGAGAGCAAAGTAAGAAGGTACCATGAGAAGTTTCAAACGGATAGGCAATCGTTCGATGCCTAATCAGAAGGTGAAGGGGGTTTGAGGGCAACGAGAATAAGTATTGCATCTGATACCAGAATAACTCACTAGGAGGGTGGCCTGTGAATTACATACGTAGCCAGGCTCGAGAAATAACTTTGGAGATAGGGATATACAAAAGAGTCAGGTTTTGATCCTGGGAACTGTGGGTTGTGGGCCCACCATGTGGGCTAAAGAAGGAGGGGCAGCGACATCTTGCATGGTCATGATAGCAAGGCATGTCAGGGAATAGCTTGTCAGTTATGTCGGCATCAACGTTGGTACCAAGGGCGAGGGGCGAGGAGAACCATTTTCCTGCTCGTTGAACGAGGCGGGCCAATAGGCAAGGTTCTCGTCCATCAGTGGCAATCAGAATGTCATCAACAATAGTAACAGGGTCTCACTCACAGAATTGTACAACGAGGTTTTTACATAAGCAGGAGAATATTACTGCTTAGATCATATAGATCACAAGAAAGGTTAAACCAAACAATGGAAGGGAAAATATGATTACCAGATTAAACAGAACAATCGAAAGGAAAATGTGTTAAAACACATATTCCAGGGGTATATCCTTCCCACGGACAAGTAGGGCATGATAAAGTAGAAAACCCTTTAGGTAAGGGGAGAGAAACTTCATGACATTACCCATAGAACGGTGTTTGGATAATTGATAAAGAAAATGTAGAATTGTGCTTCAAATGTTCTTATTGAAAATCGGGGTACCAGTGACATGCTTCGAGATAGCATTGACAAGGTCTTCAAGCAAAGGTCAGACTCTGGATACACGAAGGATCCATCAGGAACAACTTGTAGAATAAGTCTTACAATTTCCTCATGAAAGAATGGATAACCTTGCAGAAAAGGAAACTATAACACTAGGTGCTCCGGCCAGGTGTGCTAGGCATGACATCACCTTACCCGCTCATGTAAAGATGTTATAACTCCTGGAAATATGTTCCAACCATCATATCTGACCGAGATCCAGATATGATTGGTGTCAGGATAACTCAAACTCAGGATGCCTGCGAAGAAAGGTGCAACACAAATTGTCGAGATGACATTGTAGGATTCTCCGAAACAAGAGTTCATCATTAAACCTTGGAGGGGATGGGTGGTGGCTGATGGACTCAGCGACAATCCATTGAGATTTCCAAAAAGATGGATTTCCACAACTATGTGAACAAGGAGATAACATTAGCCAGATCAAATGACTTAATGATGTATGCTGGAGGAAAACATACACAATTAAACATTGGTTGAAAGGTGCGCCTGAAATATGGCTGGGTTCCACGACCAATGTCGGAATGGCGATTGAGCAACAACACACTATATTGGAATTATTGTCCAATAACTCTAAAGCAATAGGGTTGCTAGAGATATTAAATTTGCACAACAGAGTTCACTCAACACGGGGACCAAGAAAAGAATGGTGATGGCGAGAAGCATCACTGTATCACGAATTCTTAAGAGGTGGTGAAATTCTCACAACATTGATGACATAAGAGATGGTATTGTTCCAAGGTAAAGGAGAACAATTGCTGGATAGCAAGGAACTCAAGGTATAACACGAAACATGAACAAGTTTGTGTTGAACGGAAGGCAATAAAGTGGTCGATGATAACACAAATCATCGAGGGCAAGGATGGTATTTCTCATCATGAATTCAATTGGTATCCTGGAAGGAGTTAAAATGTTGATGATGATCATGAAAATTTTTGTCGAGAGGCCCCATGAAGATGCAATCGCTCGGCGACGACATCAAGCCAAGGGAATGGTGAAGCAAAAGGCTATTATAACCATAGATAAGATGCCATCTCAGAATTCAGAGTTGTCTCTCAAGACAAACAATATGATGGTGAAAGTTCGATGTAAGCTTAGAGCACTATCGGGATTGTGTTCCGAGGATGATGGACATATGTAGAATGGTCAAGCAGTCAACCTGACGATGATGATGTAGTCAATCAGCTGGGAATGACACGATCGAGCACAAACTCGTAAACAATGAAGATTACTAAGAGTTGTTGAATCGCAGTGCGGACTCGATTCAGTTGTCGATGTCCTTGAGGGGTTCTAAAAACTTAGAACCCGTTGGAAAAATGGAATCGACGAGAATAATAGTTGATGAAGAACTCATAAGAAGTTATGTAGTTCCATGGTATTCTTGAGATACCAGAGTGTAATGCTCGACGGTAGATCCAAGTAAAGGTTGGACAGGTGCAATGATCTACAGAAGTCAAGTACTTCAACTTGTCTGAGAAATGGTATTTAAAAGGAGAACATGGCCGGAACAACGATTGCAAAATGCCAGATCCCAGATATAACATAAACTTATACCAAGGAAATATTTATTTGAAGAGAAGCTTTAATGATAAGATCTACATCGTTTCCATGGGCATGAACACAAAGTTCAAGGTCGACTCCCACTTCTCCAATGCATAACCTTTCATTCACTTCTCCTTTTCGAAGAAGTTGTAGTGCTGAAATTTTATCAGGCATAACACCGGTAGAGTATGACCCGTAGAAGTTCCCGGGTTCACACTTATTAGAAAAGGCATAGGTTCAACCCATCAGGGCCTCTTAGGAACATATACCACAAACTTCAGGAGTAAATAACACAAGCTCGAAAGTGCAGCATGGTTGACAGAGCAAAGGATACAATTTACCAAGGGCATTATTTACCCTAGTAAAGGCTCACAATGTTATTGAATATGAAGGACGCTGTCGGATAAAATCCAATAAAGGATCCGGTGGTCCTCAAGGGATCTGATGTGAGCATTGGTACTCAATCAGAAGAAGAAGGAATGCAAGGAGATCAGATGATAGAAACAACTGGATAATTCAAAGCTCAATTGCAAAGGAATTATGATTTCCAGGTCAAGGGGTCAAAAGCAACGCTCTGATTAGGGATGGATAAGTTGAATAGCCATAGGGGTACAACCGACGACAATTTGATTGGTCGAGAACCAGCTCATGTTTAAAATGACGTCTGAGCCGGAAGGATGAATTATAGGATCTGATTGAGGATTCACTACTAGGAAAAGGCCTACTAGTGGCGCACCAGTTTTGCCTACTAATGGCGCACTACTGGTGCGCCACTAGTACCACACCACTATTATTTTTTACTAATGGCGCAGCACTGGTGCGCCATTAGTATCTGGTATACTAATGGCGCACCACTGGTAGGCCACGGTGCACCATTAGTATTTTTGAATTTTGAAGGAGGGAAAATAGTAGTGGCGCACCGTCTGACCCCCACCGTGCGCCATTGCTATTTTTGAATTTTGAATTTGGATCTGGATCGCGATTTTTTTGCCCATTTTTTGCTCTTTTTTTCAAATTTGGTTCTCGTTTTTTGATCTTGTACGTTCTTTTGCCGTGTTATTTTGCCAGAGAGGAGTTCGCTGGAGAGGAGGGCCGAGGTCACCGGAGAGGCGCTCGCCTACATCGCTGGAGAGGAGGAGGAGGTCCCCGGAGAGGAGTTCACCGGAGCATCGGAGAGGAGGAAGGAGAAACCATGAGGGGAGGGGAGGAGAGGAGGGAGGAGGAGCTCATCGGAGAGGAGGGAGGAGGAGCTCACCGGAGAGGAGGGAGGGAGGAGCTCACCAGAGAGGAGGGAGGAGGAGCTCACCAGAGAGGAGGGAGGAGAACCGTGAGGGGAGGGGAGGAGAGGAGGGAGGATGAGGTCGCCGGAGAGGAGGAGGAGGTCGCCGGAGAGGAGGAGGGTAGTATGGTGGAGGAGAGAAGGGGAGATGGAGTGGAGGAGAGGAGGAGATGGAGTGGAGGAGAAGAATGAAGAGATAAGGAGGAGAGGAGCACGCCCAGCCATATATACGGCATAGTAATGGCGCACCATGGGCAGGTGCGCCATTACTAACTTTTTTTTTGATTTATTTTGAATTTTGAAGGCGGGAAGATAGTAATGGCGCACCATGGGCAGGTGCTCCATTAGTAAGTTTGATTTTTTTGAATTTTTTTGCCTCTCCAGATCTTAAAAGCCCCGTATCTTTTTTCTGTTAGGTTTTTGAGGATTTTTAAAATGTTTAACGGGGTTCCCCCCGGTTAAATTCGGATGTATCTTTTCAAGTAGATGATTTTTCATATAAAAAAACTTTTTCATCCGAGTTCGTATGCAAAAGTTATGCCCATTTTTAGAAATTCTCAAGAGATTTTGCAAAAAAGTCAAAAATTCATGTTTGTAAATTTTGCTAACAACTAGACCACATATCACATGGGAATCTTATTTTCTTTTTTTTTGACATTTCTATCATTTTCTTTTTTTTTGAAACTAAAAAGGCGGTCCGGGGGGGTGCATTCGGGGGAATGTTTGGGTCAAATTACTAATGGCGCACCGTTGGAGTGGTGCACCGTGGGAGTGGTGCGCCATTACTAGTTCAACTAGTAATGGCGCACCACTCCCACGGTGCGCCATTAGTAGTTTAAAAAAATAAAAAAAATTGAAAAAAAAATTGAAACATAATTACTAATGGCGCACTGTGGGAGTGGTGCGCCATTACTACCCTGACAAAGCATATCAATGAATATTGCTAGTCATATGGAACATAACCATAATGCAAGCAGACAAGCGTTTGCAGAGCAATAGTTTTAAGAGGATCCTCAGAAGGTCGGATAGTATTTCAGAGTATCTCATCAAGCATACGAACAACTGGGGATGAACGGATACTCGATGTGTGAGGGATTATCCATAGGGGTATTCATGCGGAAAGAACCACAAGGCAGTAAGCTCAAGGATTTTCGGAACAACGGAGAGCAGTTCAGGGCATCTTGTAATAACAAGAGCAACTAAGGATGAATGAATGAACGACAATTGTAGTAGTAATCCATAAGGGTATATCGGTGGTAGGGAATTGTAAAGTCGGTGGGCACAAGGGTCTCGGGAAAACCTCAGAGAGTATCTTCTGACTCTTCTGGTGAAGCAAGCGACCGTCCTGAATGAGGGGCTCTCCGGTGGAAGTATTTACGAGAACCTAGAGTTAGAGTTAGCAAAATCATTTAATCTGAATAGAAGAAAGATCAGAGTCCCAGAGCATAGACGAGGAGTAAAAGATCCTAATACCACCCAATGGCGACGTGGGCCCGTAAGACACACAACCATGTTAGTACAAGTTTTACAATGAGTAGACTCAACTTCGGGCAAGGAGTTTGGAACGGGGGTTCCTACAGGCAGTCGGCTCAGATACCAACTTGTGATGCCCCCGATTCAATCGTTCACTAACCATACACGCAAACGTGTACGATCAAGATCAGGGACTCACGGGAAGATATCACAACACAACTCTAAAATTAAATAAGTCATATAAGCATCATACTACAAGCCAGGAGCCTCGAGGGATCAAATACAAGTGCTCGATCATAGACGAGTCAGCGGAAGCAGCAATATCTGAGTACAGACATAAGTTAAACAAGGTGCCATAAGATGGCTAGCACAAACGGGGATACAGATCAAAAGAGGCGCATGCCTCCTGCCTGGGATCCTCCTAAACTACTCCTGGTCGTCGGCGGTGGCTTGCATGTAGTAGTAGCACTACAAAAAAGACACATCCTTGACATTTTGGGCCGAACGAAATTTTTTTCTGTCATACATATGACACTTCTATGACGATAATTGTGACAAAACCCGGTATCATCATAGATGTGGTGGGCTCCTACTTCTATGAAAAAAAATCATGACAGAAAATGGGCTTTTCGTCCTGGGCGGGCCGGAGACGCAGCTGCATGACATTCTTTGGGCCGTCCATGACGGAAAAAACCGTGGTAGAAGCGAGGGCGAGGAAATTTTCGGGGAGTTCCTGGTTACGGTGGGAGGTCGGGGGCCGAGCGATGCGCGTTTCTCTCGTACACGTACGCGCGTGTGAGCGAGGCATTGGCTCTAACTGAACCCGAGCGAGGCATTGTGCTCTAACTAAACCCGAGCGATTGCACTGCAGGCTACATGTTACTGAACCCGAGCGATCGATCGATGGTTGTTAACTGAACCCGATCGAGCGATTCCTTCGCTACTGCTGCTAACTGAAGCCGATCGATTCTGCCTCTGGGATGAAAAGTGAGCGTTGCGGGGGGGGGGGGGGGGGGTTGGATGAACAGTGAGCGGTGGCGTTGCCTCTGGATGAACAGGACCCCATGGTGTGGTGGAGGGCTGGATGAACAGTAGACGGTGGAGGGGTGCCCGTGGAGGGGTGGTTGAACAGGACCCCGTGGTGTGGAGGGCTGGATGAACAGTAGACGGTGGAGGGGTGCCCGTGGAGGGGTGGTTGAACAGTAGCCGGTGGAGTAGCGCGCGGTGGAGGCTGGATGAACAGGAGCCCGTGGAGGCTGGAGGAGGTCGACGGTAGCCCGTGGAGGCTGGCGGAGGTCGACGGTGGAGACGAACAGTATCCCCGTGGAGTCCCGTTTTGCGGTACGCCACACCCCTCCCGATGAACATGACCCCTGTTTCGACCGTAGGAGGTCCGTTTCGTCCATTTTGCGGTACGCCACACCCCTCCCGATCAACAGGACCCCTGTTTCGACCGTAGGAGGTCTGTTTCGTCCGTTTTGCGGTACACCACACCCCTCCCGATCAACAGGACCCCCGTTTCGATCGTAGGAGGTCCGTTTCATTCGTTTTGTGGTACGCCAGACCCCTCCCGATGAACAGGATCCCGTGTTGAACGTGGCCGGTCGAACACAAGGCCGTTTCCTCCGTTGTGCGGTACGCCAGGCCTCCTTTCCATCGCCTGTTCCTTCCAAGCCCTCCCGATGAACACGACCACGCATTCCGTTCCGACCCAGCCGGTTGGCTCCCACGCGTTCTGTTGCCTCCCGATGAACACGACACATTCCGTTGCCTCCCCATGAACACGACGACGATGCTGTTTCTCCGTTCCGACCCAGCCATGTCAACGACACCTCGCCGTACGTATGCGCGAGTAGGCGTTCGAGACCCCGCCCGTATGTACACATCCGTGGCCGTATTTTCTTTCTTGCACCCTGGCCGCTGTACGTACATGTACATGCTACGTGCGTGCCTCCACTACGACACGTGCGCACCTCTACATCCACCAGTATATATGTTCGTACACGTTCGCGACCAGAATGACAACGCTACGTACGCTTCGACCAGGTGGGTCCCGACTCTCAGGCACTTCCTTGCATGCGAAGATGTAGCTCGTGGGTCCCAGCAGTCAGGGGGGCGAATCGTTTTGTTTTTTTTTTGCCCGGACGCACTTCCTTGCGTGCGAACGTGTAGCTGGTGGGTCCCAGCAGTCAAGGGGGAAACGTTTTTTCGCGAAATACGGTGGCCCATCCGGTGGGTCCCCGCTGTCAGGTGGAGGAATAATTATTTTGCGCATAATAAGGAGGCACTTCCTTGCTGCGGCCGTGGACCCAGCTGTCAGTGTCTCCACGCACAGTACTCTTCCGATGGAAGTCGGTCGTTGACCACATTGACCACGCCGCGCCAAGAGCACCACGGCGGTGGACGACGGCGAGGCCTAGGAAGGGGACGACACGGAGGCAGGGAAGACTCGGCAGTTGTTTCCCACGCGGAGGGGAGTACGACTGTACGAGGGTTTACTGGTTCGTCTACCGTCGCCGGAGAATAACAGCAGGTGTGGGTGAGTAGAGGGATGGCTAGGCCAGCGATGGGAGTACGGTGGGGCGGTGAGGCCGGCGCGGCAGCACAGCTGGCCGCGGGGAGGAGGGTGCAGGCAGTCCCACCGGCGCTTATTTGAGCGGCTGGAGCAGGAAGAGCAGAGATTGAAGAAGCACGACGGCCCTTGGATGGACATCCAACAGTCAGTGCTTGTGCGTCAACCTTTTTTTAGGAAAGCCTCAAATCTGTGGAAAATAGCATACATCCCATCTGCCATTAT
This sequence comes from Aegilops tauschii subsp. strangulata, assembly GCF_002575655.3. Taxonomy (NCBI): domain Eukaryota; kingdom Viridiplantae; phylum Streptophyta; class Magnoliopsida; order Poales; family Poaceae; genus Aegilops; species Aegilops tauschii. The sequence continues at coordinate 255,716,512 of NC_053036.3, read as the reverse complement.
TTCTAATAATTTACAGCCCATTTGCTAATTCTTAAGGTTTTTTTGGAGCCCATATTCTTTTTGTTAGCATTACAACCCATATTGTGGCCACGGTTCAAAAATTATACGAAATTTTGCATATTTCGGTGCGGTCCGAACTGTTTTTAATCCCGAAATTTCGACTCACATTCAAACTGATTTTAAAAATAAATGTATATCAATATAAAATCCAACAAATTCTCCACGCATAAAAATTAATGTAATTTGAAATCTCGAAATGAAAAAAAGATATTTGAAACTAATTGCCGGTTTGATGTGTTTTAAAAATGTACAGCCCATTTCTCATTACTGATGGGCCATTTTCTCAGCCAGCCGAATGAAAGCTCTCCTCGTCTTGAAAGATTTGCAGCCCAACAGGCCTAACAAAGCGACTTACTTGGCAAATCACAAAAAAACTAGGCTGTGGCCGTGGACCCAGTTGTCAGCCTCTCCACGTTCAGTACTCTTCCAATGGAAGTCGTTCCTTGACCACGTTGACCACGCCGCGCGGAGAGCACCACGGCGGTGGACGACGGCGAGGCCTAGGAAGGGGCGATGCGGAGCCGGGGAAGACGCGGCAGTGGAATCCCGCGTGAAGAGGAGTACGAGGGTTCACTGGTTCGGCTGCGGTGTGAGGCTGCCGTCGCCGCAGGGCCTGGCCAGCGGTGGGAATAGTAGGGGGCGGTGAGGCCTCTGCGGCAGCACAGCCGACCACGTGAGGAAGGAGCATGCGGCACGACCGGCGCTGCTTTGGGCGGCTGGAGCAAGAAGACCAGAGCTTGAAGAAGCACTACGGCCGTTGGATGGACATCGTACGGTCACTGGAGCTAGAATCGTTCATATTGACTAAGTTGACAAAGGCCTTCGTCCCCGTCAACTTAGTAGGCCCACAAGTCAGCCTCCCACCAAGGTGGGTCCCAGCTAGCCGGGGGAGTATTCATTTTCGTAATAAGGAGGCACTTCCGGTGGGTCCGAGCTGACAGCGGGGGGAACGTTTTTTTCACGAAATACGGTGGCCCGTCCGATGGGTCCCAGCAGTCGGGGGGAAACGATTTTTTCGCAAAATACTGGTGGCTCGTCCGATGGGTCCCCGCTGTCAGGTGGAGGAATAATTATTTTCCGCGTAATAAGGAGGCACTTCCTTGCGGCTGCCGTGGACCCAGCTGTCAGCCTTTCCACGTACAGTACTCTTCCGATGGAAGTCGGTCGTTGACCACATTGACCATGCCGTGCCGAGAGCACCACGGCGGTGGACGACGGCGAGGCCTAGGAAGGGGACGACGCGGAGACAGGCAAGACACGGAAGTGGATGCCCACGCGGAGAGGAGTACGAGCGTTCACTGGTTCGGCTGCGGTGTGAGGCTGCCGTCGCCGCAGAATAACAGGGGGTGTGGGTGAGTGGAGGGATGGCCTGGCCAGCGGTGGGAGTTGTAGGGGGCGGTGAGGCCTCTGTGGCAGCACAGCCGGCCACGGAAGGCAGGAGCAGGCGGCACGACCGGCGCTGCTTTGGGCGGCTGGAGCAAGAAGACCAGAGGCTGAAGAAGCACGACGGCCGTTGGATGGACATCGTACGGTCACTGCAGCTAGAATCGTTTATATTGACTAAGTTGAGTAAAGCCCTTGGTACGTCAACTTTTTATTGAATGCATGCAGATCAGCTTAGTAGGCCCACAGGTCAGCTTCCGAAACGGTGCGCCCCAGATGTGAGGGGGAGGAATCATTTTTTGGGCGGGTGAAGCTAGAATATCCGAGATTGAAGAAGAAGCACGGCATTCGTTGGATGGACATCCAACGGCCATGTAACGCCCATGATGCGGCTATATCTCCCACGTGTCGAGGCACGACTTAGAGGCATAACCGCATTGTAGGTTTTATCGCAAGAAGGGTCATCTTCACACAATCCCATGTAATGAACAAGAATGGGATAAAGAGTTGGCTTACAATCGCCACTTGACACATTACATAAATTAATCATACATCAATCAGAGTAGACACATAGGTCTGACTACGGAACCAAAAGAAAAGAAGACAACCCCAAACGCTAGATCCCTGATCGTCCCAACTGGGCTCCACTACTGATCATCAGGAAACGAAACGTAGTAACGACCAAGGTCCTCGTCGAACTCCCACTCGAGCCCGGTTGCATCACCTGCACTGGTATCATCGACACCTGCAACTGTTGGAAGTATCTGGTGAGTCACGAGGACTCAGCAATCTCACACCCGCGAGATCAAGACTATTTAAGCTTATGGGTAGGAGAAGGTAGTGAGGTGGAGCTGCAGCAAGCACTAAGCATATATGGTGGCTAGGATACGCAAATGAGAGCGAGAAGAGAAGCAACACAACGGTCGTCAACTAGTAATGATCAAGAAGTGATCCTGAACTCCTACTTACATCAAACATAACCCAAAAACCGTGTTCACTTCCCGGACTCCGCCGAAAAGAGACCATCACGGCTACACACGCGGTTGATGCGTTTTAATTAAGTCGAGTGCCAAGTTCTCTACCACCGGACATTAACAAATTCCCATCTGCCACATAACCGCGGGCACGGCTCTCGAAAGTTTATACCCTGCAGGGGTGTCCCAACTTAGCCCATTATAAGCTCTCACGGTCAACGAAGGATATTCCTTCTCCCGGGAAGACCCGATCAGTCTCGGAATCCCGGTTTACAAGACATTTCGACAATGGTAAAACAAGACCAGCAAGACCACCCGCTGTGCCGACAAATCCCGATAGGAGCTGCACATATCTCGTTCTCAGGGCACACCGGATGAGCTAGACGTTGGGTTGGCATAGACCCTGGTTGCCCAGGGGGCGCCGGACATCGCTCGGTTTGGACCAGCACTTAGAGGAACACTGGCCCGGGGGTTAAAATAAAGATGACCCTTGAGTCTGCAGAACCCAAGGGAAAAAGGCTTAGGTGGCAAATGTTAAAACCAAGGTTGGGCCTTGCTGGAGGAGTTTCATTCAAGGTGAACTGTCAAGGGGGTCCCATAAATCACCCAACCGCGTAAGGAACACAAAATAAAGGAACATAACACAGGTATGATGGAAACTAGGTCGGCAAAAGTGGAACAAAACACCAGGCATAAGGCCGAGCCTTCCACCCTTTACCAAGTATATAGATGCATTAATTAAAATAAGATATATTGTGATATCCCAACAATATTCATGTCCCAACATGGAACAAACTTCATCTTCACCTGCAACAAGCAACGCTATAAGAGGGGCTGAGCAAAAGCGGTAACATAGCCAAACAACGGTTTGCTGGGAAAGGTGCGTTAGAGGCTTGACATGGCAATATGGGAGGCATGATATGGCAAGTGGTAGGTAGCGCGGCATAGCAAAAGAGTGAACAACTAGCAAGCAAAGATAGAAGTGATTTCGAGGGTATGGTCATCTTGCCTGAAATCCTGCTAGCAAGAAGAACGAGTCCATGAAGAAGACAAACGGACGTAGTCGAACAAATCATCACAACTCCGAAACGAAACCGAAGCTAACGAGAGAAGCAACCCAGAAAGAAAGAAACAACATAGTAAATAATCATCACATAAACATGACATGATGCACAATCAAGTATGATGCATGTCCGATTTAATGAGGTATGGCATGGCAAAGTACAACAAACAATACTACAAATTAAGTGGAGCTCAATTTGCAACGAGTTGCATATTGACGAAACACCACATTTGGGTTATTTAGTTTGCTCTCGTTTAAGCTACCCAACAATATTAAATGTTATTAAACATGGCAAGGGGTGAAGCATAAGTAAACTAACTATTTAGGCGAGTTTAAATGAGGCCGGAACAACAAATAACAATTCCGGAAAATCCTCATATGCATATTTTAGATTTGGTACTGTTCTGCCCTAAACACAATTTTAGTGTTGTTAAAGAGCAAAATAAAGTGAACCAAGTTATTCTATGCATTTTTCTACCCCATTTACATATAAAGTTTATTAAATTTGGAGCTACGGTTAATTAGTTATGAAATAAATCATTTTAGCATGCCATTTGAGCAAATTTAATCAAACAGCAATTTAAACATTTTAAACATGGATGAGACTGGCATAAAGTGAAACTAGACATAATTCTAAGCATTTTACATATTAAAATCATTTTAAACCGATGCACCATTTGTGAGTTATTAAATGCATGATCTAGAGGGACTTTTCTGTAAAACAGGTAAATCACTGGATAATTGATAAAATCGCAGGCAGGAAAAAAAACTACATCGGGCCAAATCTGACTGGCCCGATGGGAGCATGGGCGCTGAAAGCTCACCCAGCTGGGCCTAGCCCAGGGCGGTGGGAAGGTGAGGCCGGAAAGGGGCGCTGGGCCTGGAGCTGGACTTGGCGAAAACGCAGTCAACGCGAGGCGAGGCGAGCGAGCTGCTGCTCGTTACTGAAGAACTGAGGCGACAGTAGCAGGTTTATGGCGACGGACGGCGGGAACGGCTGCCGGCGACGTGGGACTTGGGCGCGACGCTGGAGAGGAGGCAGGCTGTGGACGTGGCAGGAGGGAAGGGCTCGTGCTCGTCCTCGTCTCCGTGAAGGAGAACGATGACGACAGACTTGGCGCAAGCTCCTGGCAACAGGGAGGGGTGCGGTGAACGCTCGTGCGACTCGAGGCAGAGGCAGGGGCGTCCTCCTCCTACTCGATGCAGAAGCAGAGGAAGAAGGCGCGGCGGCGCAGAAACTTGGCGGACGGAGGCGAGCGGCGATGGGCGTCAGGAGGTGCGGGGAAGGCCGGGACGGTCCCGATCTGGGAGGACCCGAGGCGGACGAGCCTTCCTGGTAGTGGCTTGAGCGTCGGGCGGCCATGGTGTTTTCCTGCGCAGAGAGAGACGAGGGGGAGTTGAGAAGGGACGCAGAGAAGAAAAAAGAAGGAAGGAGGAGAAGGGGCGACGCTCATCTGGTTGGCCGCCGGTGCTGCTCCGGCAGGGAGGTGGAGGCGCACGGGAGGCTCAGGGCTGCGGCCGGAGCTGCTGCAGCTACCGGTGGACGACGGGGACGGCACGAGGTGGTAGGCGGCAGGGAGCTCCTCTCCCTGGCTCGCGATGAGGGGAACGGGGAGGTGTGCGTGGGCTGTGGTGGTTGGATGGATTGGGAAGGAGGAGGCTTCGGCTTGCTGTGGTTGCGCGGTGACGCAAAACGAGGGAGGTGGTCGCAGCGATCTGGTTGGGTGGATGGGGACTCTGAGGTGGGTGGCAGCTGGATCGGGAGGGATCCTGAGGAAAGGAGTGGCGGCGGCAGGGTAGGATCCCTAGAAATTAGGTGGTTTGTCTAGGTTAGGTTAGGGGATCTATATATAGCAAGTCAATTTTTGGATAAGGGCATTTGGTCCCTCCGATCTTAATCGGACGGTCCCGGAAAAATAGGCTAGGGAGACCAAATAAGAAAACGGAGATGTTTTATAGATGTTTGGAGATGATCCGGACCCATCGGTAGCGATAGTCCGGGTCGGGTTCAGGGGCAAGTTTCGGACGCGCGCGAGAGGTGGTCTGAGAGGGGTCGACAAGGACAAAGTGTCTGACAAAAGGCCCCAGAGAAGACAAGAGAGAAAACGAGGAGCAACGTTGCTAGTGAGGTTGGTCTCGAAACGGTCAACGAAAGCAAGGGGGGACGTGGCAACTATGAGCGGATGCAAGTTTTATGAAAACATGCGGATGCCATGCGATGATGAATGCAACAAACAAATAAATACACACAACGATAACGAAAAAAACATGGAAGCCGTCTGGATCGTCGGTCTCGGGGCGTTACAACACTCCACCACTACGAGAGGATCTCGACCCGAGATCTAGGCTGGCACCGGAGAAAAGCGGAAGAGGAAGAGAAGAGGTAAAGCTAAGTTGCTTCTTTGAGAAACGAGTGAAACCACGAACCTTGAGAGATTGAACGAACGAAAAGAGAGAATACAAGGGAGATGAACGAGATTGAAAACACTCCGTTATCAAAGAGGAACAAGGAACATTGCGAGAATCTTTGTAGGTTGAAGAATATGAAACAAGAGCTTAACGGATCAAAACGAATATGAAAGCACACCGGTAGAAAAGAGAAACAAGGAACACCATGTGAACCTTGGAGTTTGCAAAGCTATGAATGACGAAAACAATGGACGAGAAGTACATGCAAGCACTCCGGTTGAAACGAGATGTATAAGGAACGATAAGGATCAACTACGATAACGCTCCGGTTGGAAATGAAAAGAATAGAATTTGAACTTGGCAAAAAAAAGCACTTGGATGAGACTCCGGTTAGAAGAGGAATGATAGACACAACACTCCGGTTAAAACAAGATAAAGAAGGAATAAGAATGATATAATTTGGACAGCACTCCGACTGTAAATGGAAGGAATTGAACATGAATTTGACAGAATGAGAGGATACTTGACGAAATCAACAACACACTGCCTCCGGAACTATTAAAAGAATGGCACAAGGGGTAAGAAAGATTTCAGACAGCACTTCGGTTGTGAAGAGATGCAAGACTTGATAAGATGAAAAGAACTTGAGCAAAGGACACAACAGTCTGGTTAAACAGATAAGCATGAAAAGGACACGATCCCCACAACTCGAGATGATGATAGAAAAGAGCAAAATCCCAATGCCTCCGGAAGGAATAAATAATAGAAGATAGATCCTTGGAATAAAGAATGGAGAAGAAAATGACAACACCTTCCACAAATCAATTTGGAAAGTATCCTTGCAAGAAGGTTAGAACGGAGTTGTTGGAAAACCAACAGCGAAAGGATAAGCTTGTAGTGGGCTTATGGAAAAGACCTCAAAATTTGAGTTGCAATTCTGCCACTAACGAAAACAAATAATATAATTGATAACACCAGCGAGATGAAAAACTTCTCTCGCCGAGAGGATAGGAGAAACCTTGGATCATTGATAGACACCACAATTAGCAACATTCCTTCGAGAAGGCTTTAAGTGAAATCCATACCAAGATAACTCCAACAAAGAGATTATTATGGGTTGTAACAACTCATGGACGAAGAAAATATGATGGGTTTAAATATCTCATTCTTGACAACTTGTGAATCATGAAACATGAAGAAAATTATCAAGAATGACATAACACCACCTCAAAAGATAAGAGAGAAAGAATTGCACTTCGGAATGCAAGATGAAGAATGCTTGAACTCCTCAAGACAAACATGTGTTGAGCACCATGTTTATTTTAGAGTATAGCTTGATGGATCATGACTTCAAGAGAAATCTTGAAGAACAATTGAAGAATGAAAAGAATCCTTGACGAACCACCATGTAGAGCCTCCATGAAGAACTCCGTTAAATAAAAGGATGATAGAAAGAAAAGAGAAGTTGAAAGAACAACGTGAAGTCTTGCAATGATATAGATGGAGCTTCGTGACGAGATAATGCAGAAAGCTTGGAACTCCGGAAAAGAAAGATGAAGCAACTCGAACCGAGAATGTGATATGATGAACCACTCCGGAAAGAAGAAATTAATCACGTGGATGAAACAAGAATAAGAATTATGTTATGCATATCCTTCACCAATTTAAATTGATGGCAAGCAACGGATTTGGCATGCCACTTATTCTCGTAGAAAGGATTAAGATAGATAGTGCGCAAACTTGGGAAGGACTTCGACGAACCACCGGTAACAACGGAAGAGAATTCGGAATAGAACGAATGAATTGATACGATAACAACGGAAGACAATTCTTGAATGAACCACCGTAAGAATTGAAAATGAAAGTAGCAAAGGCGCAATTCACCGGGAAGAATTGGAAAACAAAAGAAGATACTTGAGGGGATTTAGATACACGAGAACGAAGAGATCATGAGCTGATTAGAGAATACTTGAATGATGCACCGATAAGATTTGGAGAACAAGAGCTGAAAGCTGGAATGAGTAATTCTGAGATGATGAGCTCCGAAGAAATAAAATGAAAAATACTCCTGAAATGCTTCGGATGGGTATGAAAAGAATTCTCGCAATCGAAAACAATTATGAGAGGATGGCATGAAGCTAGAACCATGAATATTTGGAAGAACGGGTAAGGATTTAAGAGGAACTCCTCTTCGGTCTTCAAGATGCGAGAATGATGACGAGAAACACAACCATGAATTGTTGATATACTCCGGGATGAAAATAAGAAAGGTTGAACCAACAATGAAAAGAATTTGAAAGATCTTGGAGAAAAACATATGACTGATGATAATCCATTCTTACGTCAAACTTTGAAAAGAATTTTAGAAGCTCCGGGAAAATTAGAAGAGTCAGGTAAGATCCTGGGAAAAGACCTGTGGGTTATGGCCCACTCAAGAGAAACACCGTTGGAATGATTTAAAAGAGAGATTGCGCTAGTTGAATTAAATGAGTTGAATGAGATAACAACCTCGAAATAAATTGAACGGATCTTGAATGAAAACACGAATCTCCTGAGATATCTTCAACACTCCGGAACACATGGAAAGTGAGAGGTGAATGATTAAGAGATACACCGGCATGAGAAAAACATTTGAAACAAGGGAAGGAATGTGATCAACACTGAAGGCTTGATTTGGATCCACCGGATAAGAAACAACAACGAAGGATGATGAACTTGAAACTCCGTTAGTATCTTCATGGGAAATCACCGGATAAGAACATTGAAACAAAAGAATGAAGAGACTTCGCATCAATAAAAAGGATACTTGATTAAGAAATCTGAGACCTTGAAGAAAAGGGTGGGAGGGTGGGAAAACAAAGGCAACTTGGGACGGATGAAACAAACACCGTTGAGAAAACTTAGAGTTGATCTTGCGGATGTTGAAAATGATCGGATCCACTTGAAGAGAAGCACACCGGTTGGAAATAGAATTGGGATGACACTCTTGATGACCAAGAAGGATTAACACTCCCATAGAAACATGAGAACACCACTTGGAAAAGGTATGGAATCAACACTTGACATTGAAGCAACTCGAATACCACAACTTAAAACAAAACAAAGGATGGGCTCGCAGAATAAGCCGGAAACAAACATATGATAGATCCCATATCGTATCATGTGTGTGTTGGAAACATATCCTACGAGATACTTGAATTCCCACTTATAAACTCCCGAAACTTTCTGGTTATGCAATCAGGTGTTGGGGATACAGGGGACACAATATATCTCACCCAAACTAACAATCCCTAGATCCAGCTATATCCATCCGTCAACACATAACCAAGAAAACTCCAGAAATCGTTTACCTCAACCTTTGAAAAGCATCCGTTATACGAGTTATGGAAATACTCCCGAACTCCCGCCCCGGTACTGGGTGGCGTCGAGGTGGTCTCACCAACAACTGCATAAAAGAGATTTTCGATGTCGGCGAAACTCAGGTATTCCAGAACTGCAACGATAAAATTGTGACGACAACACCTCGGAGCTCAACTCCCCGGGACACTGCCACAACCCCTAAATGTCAGGAGGCACCAAGAACAATGTTCTCCTCATAAAACCATCGAAACGATTCTAAGATACCCGCGTGATCCTAAAAAAAATTTAGTGAAATTTGAGGAGAGAAGAGTCAAAACTTCTACGTCAGGAGGCCTCACCAGAGCGACGAAGGGACTGAGGAGTAAAACGAATCCTACTCTCCAATATATATAATCCTAAGACTCAAAACATTTTTGTTCTAGACTCAACAACGCCAGCGATTCCATCAAGCAGGGGGCTCCTAAGTCTGGGATGGCTCTGATTACCAACTTGTAACGCCGACGATGCGGCTATATCTCCCACGTGTCGAGGCACAACTTAGAGGCATAACCGCATTGTAGGTTTTGTGGCAAGAAGGGTCAACTTCACACAATCCCATGTAATGAACAAGAATGGGATAAAGAGTTGGCTTACAATCGCCACTTCAAACATTACATAAATTAATCATACATCAATCAGAGTACACACGTAGGTCCGACTACCGAACCAAAAGAAAAGAAGACAACCCCAAATGCTAGATCCCCGATCGTCCCAACTGGGCTCCACTACTGATCATCAGGGAACAAAACATAGTAACGACCAAGGTCCTCGTCGAATTCCCACTTGAGCTCCGTTGCATCACCTGCACTGGTATCATCGACACCTGCAACTGTTGGAAGTATCCGGTGAGTCACGAGGACTCAGCAATCTCACACCCGCGAGATCAAGACTATTTAAGCTTATGGGTAGGAGAAGGTAGTGAGGTGGAGTTGCAGCAAGCCCTAAGCATATATGGTGGCTAACATACGCAAATGAGAGCGAGAAGAGAATCGACGCAATGGTCGTCAACTAGTAATGATCAAGAAGTGATCCTGAAGTCCTACTTACGTCAAACATAACCCAAAAACCGTGTTCACTTCCCGGACTCCGCCAAAAAGAGATCATCACGGCTAAACACGCGGTTGATGCGTTTTAATTAAGTCGAGTGTCAAGTTCTCTACAACCGGACATTAACACGGCTCTCAAAAGTTTATACCCTGCAGGGGTGTCCCAACTTAGCCCATTATAAGCTCTCACGGTCAACGAAGGAAATTCCTTCTCCCGGGAAGACCCGATCAGTCTCGGAATCCCGGTTTACAAGACATTCCGACAATGGTAAAACAACACCAGCAAGACCACCCGCTGTGCCGACAAATCCCGATAGGAGCTGCACATATCTCGTTCTCAGGGCACACCGGATGAGCCAGACGTCGGGTTGGCATAGACCCTGGTTGCCCAGGGGCGCGGGACATCGCTCGGTTTGGACCAGCACTTAGAGGAACAATGGCCCGTGGGTTAAAATAAAGATGACCCTTGAGTCTGCAGAACCCAAGGGAAAGACGCTTAGGTGGCAAATGCTAAAACCAAGGTTGGGCCTTGCTGGAGGAGTTTTATTCAAGGCGAACTGTCAAGGGGGTCCCATAAATCACCCAACCGTGTAAGGAACGCAAAATCAAGGAACATAACACCGGTATGACAGAAACTAGGGCGGCAAGAGTGGAACAAAACACCAGGCATAAGGCCGAGCCTTCCACCCTTTACCAAGTATATAGATGCATTAATTAAAATAAGATATATTGTGATATCCCAACAATATCCATGTCCCAACATGGAACAAACTTCATCTTCACCTGCAACTAGCAACGCTATAAGAGGGGCTGAGCAAAAGCGGTAACATAGTCAAACAACGGTTTGCTTGGAAAGGTGGGTTAGAGGCTTGACATGGCAATATGGGAGGCATGATATGGCAAGTGGTAGGTAGCGCGGCATAGCAAAAGAGTGAACAACTAGCAAGCAAAGATAGAAGTGATTTTGAGGGTATGGTCATCTTGCCTGAAATCCCGCTAGGAAGAAGAACGAGTCCATGAAGAAGACAAACGGACGTAGTCGAACAAATCATCACAACTCCGAAACGAAACCGAAGCTAACGAGAGAAGCAACCCAGAAAGAAACAAACAACATAGTAAACAATCATCACATAAACATGACATGATGCACAATCAAGTATGATGCATGTCCGATTTAATGAGGTATGTCATGGCAAAGTGCAACAAACAATACTACAAATTAAGTGGAGCTCAATTTGCAACGAGTTGCATATTGACGAAACACCACATTCGGGTTATTGAGTTCGCTCTCATTTAATCTACCCAACAATATTAAACATTATTAAACATGGCAAGGGGTGAAGCATAAGTAAACTAACTATTTAGGCAAGTTTAAATGAGGCCGGAACAACAAATAACAATTCCGGAAAATCCTCATATGCATATTTTAGATTTGGTACTGTTCTGCCCTAAACACAATTTTAGTGTTGTTAAATAGCAAAATAAAGTGAACAAAGTTATTCTATGCATTTTTCTACCCCATTTACGTATAAAGTTTATTAAATTTGGACCTACGGTTAATTAGTTATGAAATAAATCATTTTAGCATGGTATTTGAACAAATTTAATCAAACAGTAATTTAAACATTTTAAACATGGATGAGAGTGGCATAAAGTGAAACTAGACAGAATTCTGAGTATTTTACATATTAAAATCATTTTAAACCGATGCACCATTTGTGAGTTATTAAATGCATGATCTAGAGAGACTTTTCTGTAAAACAGGTAAATCACTGGATAATTGATAAAATCGCTGGCTGGAAAAAAACTACATCGGGCCAAATCTGACTGGCCCGATGGGAGCATGGGCGCTGGAAGCTCACCCAGCTGGGCCTGGCCCAGGGCGGTGGGAAGGTGAGGCCGAAAAGGGGCGCTGGGCCTGGAGCTGGACTTGGCGAAAACACGGTCAACGCGAGGCGAGGCGAGCGAGCTGCTCCTCGTTACTGAAGAATAGAAGCGACAGCAGCAGGTTTATGGCGATGGACGGCGGGAACGGCTGCCGGCGACGTGGGACTTGGGCGCGACGCTGGAGAGGAGGCAGGCTGCGGTCGCGGCAGGAGGCAAGGGCTCGTGCTCGTCCTCGTCTCCGTGAAGCAGAACGACGACGACGGACTTGGCGCGAGCTCCTGGCGACAGGGAGGGGCGCGGTGAACGCTCGAACGACTCGAGGCAGAGGTAGGGGCGTCCTCCTCCTGCTCGATGCAGAAGCAGAGGAAAAAGGCGCGGCGGCGCAGAAACTTGGCGGACGGAGGTGAGCGGCGATGGGCGTCAGGAGGTGCGGGGAAGGCCGCGACGATCCCGATCTGGGAGGACCCGAGGCGGATGAGCGTTCCTGGTGGTGGCTTGAGCATCGGGCGGCCATGGCGTTTTCCTGCGCAGAGAGAGATGAGAGGGAGTTGAGAAGGGACGCAGAGAAGTAAAAAGAAGGAAGGAGGAGAAGGGGCGACGCTCATCTGGTTGGCCGCTGGTGCAGGGAGGTGGAGGCGCACGGGAGGCTCGGGGCTGCGGCAGGGAGCTCCTCTCCCTGGCTCGCGACGAGGGGAACGGGGAGGTCTGCGTGGGTTGTGGTCGTTGGATGGATCGGGAAGGAGGAGGCTTCGGCTTGCTGTGGTTGGGGGGCGACGCAAAACAAGGGAGGTGGTCGCAGCGATCTGGTTGGGTGGATGGGGACTCTGAGGTGGGTGGCGGCTGGATCGGGAGGGATCCTGAGGAAGGGAGTGGCGGCGGCAGGGTAGGATCCCTAGAAGTTAGGTGGTTTGTCTAGGTTATGTTAGGGGGTTTATATATAGCAAGTCGATTTTTGGATAAGGGCATTTGGTCCCTCCGATCTTAATCGCACGGTCCCGGAATAATAGGCTAGGGAGACCAAATAAGAAAATGGAGATGTTTTATAGATGTTTGGAGATGATCCGGACCCATCGGTAGCGATAGTCCGGGTCGGGTTCGGGGGCAAGTCTCGGACACGCGCGAGAGGTAGTCTGAGAGGGGTCGACAAGGACAAGGTGTCTGACAAAAGGCCCCAGAGAAGACATGAGAGAAAACGAGGAGCAACGTTGCAAGTGAGGTTGGTCTCGGAACGGTCAATGAAAGCAAGGGGGGACGCGGCAACTATGAGCGGATGCAAGTTTTATGAAAACATGCGGATACAATGCGATGATGAATGCAACAAACAAATAGATACAACGATAACGAAAAAACATGGAAGCCGTCTGGACCGTCGGTCTCGGGGCATTACAGGCTACTGCTGCTAGAACCGTGTGTTGACTATAAGTTGACAAAGCCTTGCATACGCGTCAACTCTATTTTTTTAGGGGACGCGTCAACTTAGTAAGGCTAGAAGTGTGTGGCAGAGAACTTATAGCCCATTTGAGATTTGTAAGAATGTGTAGCCCATTTTTGAATTCTAATGGAATTTACTACAACTCATTTACAGTTTGTTAAAAGTACAGCCCATTTCAACCAACCGTTCAAAACAGAATTCAATAAAATTTCCCACATTTTGATGGGATCCGAAATATTTTTATCCCGAAATTTCTAGTCAGGTTACATACAATTTCAATATAAATTTATATTACGTAAAAATCCAACGAAACATTGCACTCGCAACAATTAATGAAGTTAAAATTTTCAATATCCAAAAATAATATTTTATAAAGTAATCACGTGTTTGGTGCATTTTTTTATAGTTACTGCCCAGTTTTTATAATTACATCCCATTTATTCTTTCCGGCCGCTGACTCTCCCAAGGCCAAGGGCGATGACGAGGTGTTGTCCCAAAGGACCTTCCCAGGCCAGGGAGAGGTTCGGGAGGCCGTCAAGGTGGCACCGGAGGGTGAAACCTCAGTCGCCGAACACCTGGGGGAGCAGGTCAACATGGAGACTGGCGATGGGGGCCGTGTTCAGTTCGGCCCCCAGCCGAACACGGTTCCGAAGACCCATACGGCTCCAGAATCCGGCGAGCGGCCTTCTTTGAAAGAAGGAGGTGTGCATGTCCCGCTGGTGACCTCTGTCCAGCCAGAGGTACCAGATAATCTGCTGGAAGCGCTATGAGGCGGTTCCATTGTGGAGGAACATCGTATCCTTATGGTTACGGTGATTGAGAGGGTTCAGTCCGTCAAGAGCGGACTGACCAAAGCCTGCAGCAGCCTGCTGACCGGCTTTGAGGTAAGCGACGCAAAAGAAAGAGTCCTAGTATAGACAGTAGCCCCTGAGACACTGTCCGATGTTCGGAAAGAAAAGCCGGACAGAGGATCAATTAATTTTCGCAGGAAACTAACTAAATATGTCTTATGTGAATAAGCAGGCGTCGTTGCTGGCCGCAACCTCCCAAGCAGCGGAGGCCTCCGGACTAAAGCTGAGTCTGGAGCGGGCCGAAGAAGAGCTCGGCCTTGTAAAAAGGTAGCTTGAGGACAAGCAAGGTATGTTGTAGCTAGCTATTTACTCAGAAAGAATGAATGGTGTGTGATGACCATAACGTCATGGTATTTGTAGGAGGGGCGACCGAGGTCGAGGTCCTTAAAAAGGCTCTGGCCAAAGCCGAGGAAAAAGCTTCCAAGGAACAAGCCGCCTGCAAGAAGCTCAAGGCCAGAGTTAATGAGGTCCAGCAAGAGCTCCAGGATGCTGTGAAAAAATGCAAGACCTTGAAGTGCGATGTTTCGGCTCGAGAGACCAAACTCGCCAAGGCTCGCCAAAGCGCGGAAGAGGCCCTGTTGAAGCCCAGGGCACCCTCCAGGAGATCCAGGAAGCCAAGAAAATCGCGGCGGGTAATGCATTTAGTATGCAAAGCAAGTATGTGAAGAAGAAGTGTTTCTTACTAACCCGGATTCGGAGTTCTGCAGGGGCGTTTGCGGATCTGCCGTGTAGTGTGTCTGACGCTGCGGAGTTCTTCCGAGCCGAAGAAGGGAGCTCAATGGAGAAGCTGTTTTGGTCACAAGATCTTGCGCCAGAACATCCAGTGCCCTTTAGCGATCAGCTAAAACAGCTGGTCGAGCTGCATAGGGTGGCCGAGCTAGCCATGAAGGATTTGACAATCCAGCTGTGGCCTGCCGAAGCTATACCCAGCAGCTACTTTGGTCTCATGAAGCGGCTGGTAGATGCTTGCCCTCGGCTGGACGTCGTCAAGCGGTCGGCCTGCATCAAGGGCTCGCGCATGGCCTTCGCCCACGTCAAGGTGTGGTGGGCGAAGATGGATGCCGTCAAGCTTGTGACCGAGGGGCCGCCCGAAGGCAAGGAGCACCGCATGCCCGAGCGATATTTTGAAGATGTCCTGGAGGGGTCTTGCATTGTGGCAACACATTGTGTGCAAGACATTATCTTTGAATGAATATATTCATGTTGTGTCTGCCTTGTATGATGAAACAAAGTTGTTACATAATATAATGTTTGTTTTAAAATAATACTCCTGTGCGGCCGTGTTGTATGAAATCCGAGTGTTGGCTAGTCGTTGGCTTCTGCCCCCACGTAGGTAGTACGGGGGTGTTCGGGATGGAATCTAAACACTCTTGATCCAATTGTTTGGTCCTTGAAGGAGGTGTTTAGTGCAATGAACCAGGCAATCAGACTATGCGGGTTGAACACCACTTAGCCATAGGAGTTTGACAATAAAAAATTTAGGTGTAGCCCCTAGTATCCGAACTAGGATGTTGTAAACACCTGATCGGGCAAGTACCAATCCTTCGCGTAATGCAGAAAAAATCTCTACAGATTTGGGACCTCCGAAGAGCTGACCGGCTCTCGCCGCATCATGACAGTAAATTTTCGGCTTTCTCTACTGAGGTGCTCATCCGGGTAAACTAGGGCACAATCGCAGTAGTTCTCCCTTTACTACCTTAGCCGATATAGCGGAACGTAAGGTAGCAAGCACAGGAGCCGGGCAACCCAACTATTGACCAAAGACATGATTCAGAGCCAATGCATATAGTGTTAAATTCGGGGTGCCGAACTGTACTGTGAAAAGTGTTCGGACTTTGTTGCCGTAGTGTGGGGCGCTATGAAGCCCCTGGCAAATGTGAAACGTACCAAAGTGTACGGGTGCTATCTGATAAGGTTATCAATAGAAAAAGGAAAACAGAAAAGGAGCAAGGGTAATGAGCCAGGGCCGTAGAATTTGGGCCACAAACTGTTTCCATTATAATTTGATTAATATGTCAAAGTGCATTGATACAAATAGTGCAATAAGCAACGGGCTAAGCCACAACCAAGGGAGAGCTGCGTGTGGGTCCTGAAAACAGGTAGAGTGATCGTTAAAGGAAGCACCTAGAAATTCCCCTATACGTCAGTGCTTCTTGCCATCTTGGTGTATTTATCCTTCGAAAGGACCGGTGATCAGGCCATTAGGTAACGTCTGTGGGAAACGAACCTGAAAAGGAGAAAAAGGAAACAGTGAAAGTATATGTGTGCGGGGGTGGTCGAGCCGTATGGTGGATAACAAGCTAGTTATGCCTCCGTCTATGCCCATGGTATTTTGAGTGTGTAGTTATGTACGCGTGGTGCGAATGCCGCCACTTGATCTGGACTGGGATGGAGGCCAAATTGCTAGTCGAGCTCTAGGTAGTAAAGGTAAATTCTCTCTATAGATTTGATGAAGGTGATATTCCTCGTTATAAGTCTGCTAGCCAATGCTTAGACGAGTTTGATAATTTTATTGTCAAACAAGAAAACTTCAATGCTTATGTTGGTAGACAATTAAAACACAATGCTTATATGATTGAACACTTGAGTGATTATATGTCTAGAGTTAAAGGTGAACTTAAACTCATTACTGAACATGCTTCTATGGTTACCACTCAAGTAGAACAAGTACTTAAAGCTCAGAATGATTTGCTCAATGAAATGAATAGTAAGAATAATGACTTTGCTGTTAGAGTTGCAACTAGAGGGGGTAAAGTGACTTAGGAACCTTTGTATCCTGAAGGTCACCCTAAGAGAATTGAGCAGGATTCTTAGAGAAATAATATTGATGCACCTAGTCCTTCTAAGAAGAAGAAAAAGAAAAATGATAGGACTTTGCATGCTTCTAGTGAACCTGTTGTAGACACACCTGAGAATCCCAATGATATTTCTATTTCTGATGCTAAAACACAATCTGGTGATGAACATGAACCTAGTGATAATGTTAATGATAATGTTCATGTTGATGCTCAACCTAGCAATGAGAATGATGTAGAAACTGAACCTGCTGTTGATCTTGATAACCCACAATCAAAGGATCAACGTTATGATAAAAGAGAATTTGTTGCTAGGAAGCACGGTAAAGAAAGAGAACCATGGGTTCAGAAACCCATGCCTTTTCCTCCTAAGCCATCCAAGAAAAAGGACGATGAGGATTTTGAGCGCTTTGCTGAGATGATTAGACCTATCTTTTTGCGTATGCGTTTAACTGATATGCTCAAAATGAATCCTTATGCTAAGTATATGAATGATATTGTTACAAATAAAAGAAAGATACCGGAAGCTGAAATTTCCACCATGCTTGCTAATTATACTTTTAAGGGTGGAATACCAAAGAAGTTAGGAGATCCAGGAGTACCCACTATACCATGCTCCATTAAAAGGAATTATGTTAGAACTGCTTTATGTGATCTTGGAGCTGGTGTTAGTGTTATGCCTCTCTCTTTATATCGTAGACTTGATTTGAATAAGCTGACACCTACTAAAATATCTCTGCAAATGGCTGATAAATCAACTGCTATACCTGTCGGCATTTGTGAGGATGTGCCTGTTGTGGTTGCAAACGTTACTATTTTAACGGACTTTGTTATTCTTGATATTTCCCGAGGATGATAGTATGTCTATTATTCTTGGAAGACCCTTTTTGAATACTGCAGGGGCTGTCATTGATTGCAACAAAGGCAATGTCACTTTTCATGTTAATGGTAATGAGCATACATCACACTTTCCGAGGAAACAACCTCAAGTCCAGAGTATCAATTCTATTGGAAAAATTCCATCGATTATTTTTGGAGGTTTTGAATTTCCTCTTCCTACTGTCAAGAAGAAATATGACATTCTTATTATTGGGGACGTGCATACCCCCGTTGAGGTAACATAGTGTTATTCGAAATTTCTCCGGTTCCATGTTATTCGGAATGAGTTTGTTAACAAGACTTGATCAACCTTGTTAGTGCATTCCTTTTGATGAGCATGAGATGGATGAAGTTAGAAAGCACAACCTTCTGTACCCTCCTTTTACTTTCTGCTATTTAGATTAAATAAAGTAAACATAGTATTTTCTGTCAGTTTTCTGAATTATCCGTGCAATAAAAAATACCCCGAAAATAAAATTTCTCCGAATGCCCCGAAATTGAAATATGATTTTTTCTGGAATATTTGAGAATATCTGGCACTGAGAACACAGCAGGGGGAGCAAGCACCTGGCGACGAGGGTCCAGGGCGCGCCCACCCCTACAGGGCGCGCCCCCTGCCTCGTGGGTCCATGGTGGCTCCCCTCCACTTATTCCTGCACCCACACACTCCTTCCTCCCAAAAAATCACCAACCAGCTCAAGCACGAGTTCTAGCTCATTTTGCTGCGATTTTCGATCTCCTTGCTCAAAGCTCCACTCACAAAACTGCTTTGGGGGATTGTTCCTTGGTATGTGACTCCTCCAATGGTCCAATTAGTTTTTGTTCTAGTGCTTTATTCATTGCAAATTTGTGCTGCCTAGGTGACCATGTTCTTGAGCTTGCATGTCAAACTTATATGGTTCCAAGTAGTTCCAATGCATGATATATTCTCTAGGCACTTGTAAGAGTAGTTTCTATCAATATTGTTGAGTTTGGTTCACTTTTATTTTGAGTTACAAAAATTTTCAGAAATTTTTCAGAGGAAGAAATATGTTTAGGAAAATGTACCAAGGTGGTCCTTCAAGGAAGCAAGGACCCAGGCCCGCAATACGCGATGGGGACGATGAACCAGCAAGGGAAGCTCAAGTGCGGGCTTGTGAATGGCCTTCAGAGGACTTCATGGATCGAGCAGGAATTAAGGAAGAATTTAACGCATATGTGTGTAACGCTGATCTTGTGAGCTTCGAGGTAGATAAGTGTCATCAGTACCACTATCTCACTGATTCCTTTGTCAGAAGGTTTGAATTTTCATCTTCACGCAATTCTCAAACTGTCTCGTTTGATCTTTATGAAAATTCTTATACTATAGATTTAGAGGATTTTAATACTGCTTGCAAACTTCCATAATGGGGTAGCACTAGTGAGCCTCGCAAGTCTGAGTTTAGAGATTTTCTTGCTAGTATAACTATGGGGGAGTCTAGAGATATAACACAAGCTACCATAGGGAGCATTCATTTTCCTGCTATACATTATTTTGCTCTCTTCATAGGTAGGTGCATAAATGGTAAGGATGAAGCATGTCACATGTGTGTCCCTGACCTCAGTGTTCTCAGGGGTGCTCTATTATGAGATAAACATTATAATTTGGGAGCCATTATTGCACGTAGGTTTCATAATAATAGAATTAATGGAGATTTCTTTGGTGGAATTTATGCAACCCGTCTAGCTAATTTTCTTGATATACCCATACGTGAGTATGATGTTGAGTTGCCTCCTGCTTATCTAGATTTTAATGCCATGGTTCACCATCAGTTTGTTGAGAGGAATGAACCACCTCTCGAGTACCGACTAATCTTTGACAGGCGTCACGCCGTCAATATTGTCCTCCCTGCTCCTACTCTCTTTGACTTTCAGGCAAAGGGGAGATATGTCATAACCAGGGAGGAGGCAAATGAGTACGAGAGGAGGACGAGGGTAGCTCGCCTCCAAGCTGCAGCCCACGATGCAATAGCCGCTGCATCTCAGTACGACCCCAGTTACAACTTCGGATATCCGCCAGGCCAGCCGTGGCAATAGGCCAACTTAGGCCAAAAGCCTAAGCTTGGGGGAGTACGTATCTCTCACCGACATTACATTCATGTTTACACACTCATTGCCAGATGTCGGTGCTCATACTCTTTAATTGTATTGTACATGCTAGTTTATTTTCCTTTTTATGCTTTCTTCTTGTGTGTTTGAAAAACCTTAAGAAAAACTAAAAAAAACTAGTAGTAACTTTTAGCTAGCGTATTTTCTTGCTGTAGTAGTAATAATTAAAAGAAAACCCAAAAATATTTCCTCTACTTGTTGGGAGCTTTCCCGTGTAAATAGTTTTATTTCTTTTCTTTTCTTTGGGGGTCAATAGGAGAAGACCATAATAAAATTGTTGAAGTGGCTCTTATATGCATTATTGTTGATTTAACCAAGAGCCCATATTGCCTTGTCTTCTCCTGTTTATTGAATGCTCGTAGATTCCAGCTTAGTCCAATGCATGTGCACTATTATTATTATTCACATCGTTCGGTCGTGCAAGTTAAAGGCAATTATGACAATATATGATGGACTGATTGAGATGAGAGAAGTTGGTATGAACTCGACCTCTCTTGTTTTTGTAAATATGATTAGTTCATCGTTCCTGATTCAGCCTATTATGAATAAACATGTTTGCAATGACAATTAGAGATTATAGTTGCTTATGCCATGCTTAATTAACTAGGAGTTTATAATGGTTTACCTTGCGTGCCAACATGCTATTAAAATGATTGTGATGTTGTATGATAGGGTGGTATCCTCCTTTGAATGATTCAAGTGACTTGACTTGGCGCATGTTCATGCATGTAGTTGAAACAAAATCAACATAGCCTTCATGATATTTATGTTCATGGTGGATTATATCCTACTCATGCTTGCACTCAATGTTTATTAATTTTAATGCATGTTCATGACTATTGTCGCTCTCTAGTTGGTCGCTTCCCAGTACTTTGCTAGCCTTCACTTGTACTAAGCGGGAATACTGCTTGTGCATCCAATCCCTTAAACCCCAAAGTTATTCCATATGAGTCCACTATACCTTCCTATATGCGGTATCTACTTGCCGTTCCAAGTAAATTTGTATGTGCCAAACTCTAAACCTTCAAACGAAATTCTGTTTTCCATGCTCGAATAGCTCATGTATAAACTAGGGATGTCTGTATCTTCCATGCTAGGAGGGTTATTCTCAAGAGGAGTGGACTCCGCTCCTCACTCACCTTAAATGGCTGGTCACCGGGATGCCCAGTCCCATGCTTTATGCAAACCAAATCAAAATAATTGCAAACAAAACTCCATCGGGACTCTTGTTAGTTGGAGGCACTCAATGTTTCGAGCAAGCCATGGATTGATGCTTGTTGGTGGAGGGGGAGTATAAACTTTACCATTCTGTTTGGGAACCGCCTATAATGTGTGTAGCATGGAAGATATAGCCATATCTCGGTTGTTATGTTGACAATGAAAGTATGCTGCTCAAAATATTATTTATCTCTATTTCAAAATCGAGCTCTGGCACCTCTACAAATCCCTGCTTCCCTCTGCGAAGGGCCTATCTATTTACTTTTATGTTGAGTCATCACCCTCTTATTAAAAAGCACCAGCTGGAGAGCACCGCTGTCATTTATATCCATTACTATTAATTCATATTGGGTGTGACTATGACTGGATCTCTTTTACCATGAATTACAATGTTTAGTCAGTCCTTGATCTTTAAAGGTGCTCTACATTTATGTTTTGCGGTCTCAGAAAGGGCTAGCGAGATACCATCTTGTTATATCATATTGTGATTGTTTTGAGAAAGTGTTGTCATCCGAGATTTATTATTATTGCTCGCTAGTTGATTATGCCATTGACATGAGTAAACATGAGACCTAACTGTTATTGTGAATATGGTTAGTTCATAATTTTTGCTGAAAACTTGAATGCTGGCTTTACATATTTACAACAACAAGAGCAAACAGAGTTTGTAAAAGTTTTTCTTTATCACTTTCAGTTTATCAACTGAATTGCTTGAGGACAAGCAAAGGTTTAAGCTTGGGGGAGTTGATACGTCACCGTCGTATCTACTTTTCCAAACAATTTTGCCCTTGTTTTGGACTCTAAATTGCATGATTTGATCGGAACTAACCCGGACTGACGCTGTTTTCAGCAGAATCGCCATGGTGTTATCTTTGTGCAGAAACAAAAGTTCTCGGAATAACTTGAAACTTCACGGAGATTATTTTGGAAATAATAAAAATTGCTGGCGAAAGAATCAAGGCCAGGGGGCCCACACCCTGTCCACGAGGATGGGAAGCGCACCTGCCCCCCAGGGCGCGCCCCCCTGCCTCGTGGGACCCCTGGAGCTCCATTGACCTCAACTCCAACTCTATATATTCGTGTTCGGCGAGAAAAAAAAAATCAGAGAGAAGGATTCATCGCGTTTTATGATACGGAGCCGCTGCCAAGCCCTAAACTCTCTCGGGAGGGCTGATCTGGAGTCCGTTCGGTGCTCCGGAGAGGGAAATCCGTCGTCATCGTCATCATCAACCATCCTCTATCACCAATTTCATGATGCTCACCGCCGTGCGTGAGTAATTCCATCGTAGGCTTGCTGGACGGTGATGGGTTGGATGAGATTTATCATGTAATCGAGTTAGATTTGTTAGGGTTTGATCCCTAGTATCCACTATGTTCTGAGATTGATGTTGCTATGACTCTGCTGTGCTTAATGCTTGTCACTAGGGCCCGAGTGCCATGATTTCACATCTGAACCTATTATGTTTTCATGAATATATGTTAGTTCTTGATCCTATGTTGCAAGTCTATAGTCACCTACTATGTGTTATGATCCGGCAACGCCGAAGTGAAAATAATCGGGACCACTCCTGGTGATGACCGTAGTTTGAGGAGTTCATGTATTCACTATGTGTTAATGCTTTGGTCCGGTACTCTATTAAAAGGAGGCCTTAATATCCCTTAGTTTCCGCTAGGACCCCGCTGCCACGGGAGGGTAGGACAAAAGATATCATGCCAGTTCTTTTCCATAAGCACGTAGACTATATTCGGAATACATGCCTACATTACATTGATGAATTGGAGCTAGTTCTGTGTCACCCTATGTTATAACTGTTGCATGAATAATCGCATCCGGCATAATTCCCCATCACCGATCCAATGCCTACGAGCTTTTCACATATTGTTCTTCGCTTATTTACTTTTTCGTTGCTACTGTTACAATCACTACAAAACCCAAAAATATTACTTTTGCTACCGTTACCGTTACTTCCATACTACTTTGCTACTAAATATTTTGCTGCAGATACTAAGTTATCCAGGTGTGGTTGAATTGACAACTCAACTGCTAATACTTGAGAATATTCTTTGGCTCCCCTTATGTCGAATCAATAAATTTGGGTTGAATACTCTACCCTCAAAAACTGTTGCGATCCCCTATACTTGTGGGTTATCAGCCCCCCCCCCCCCCGACAAGTTGCATGCATGCATAACAATTTGATGAGCATCGCATGTTCATGTAGATAAGATCGCATCTGGCATCATTTCCATCTGCAAAAATCTGTAGGTTCCTGCCGAAAACTTGGCCTCTAAGGGAAGCTGGAAAGATGAACCAACACTGCGATCTCCAGCAAGTCAAACAGAAAAGTTCTATCTCTTGTCCATACGTGTTCTGTAAGCAAAGACTTATGCATAAGAGAACCTCACCGCTTTTTGAAACTTAGGTGCTCCCATCCCTTGACGCGAATGTTGCTTCGGTCAGGATGGTCGTAGTGGCCTTTGATGAAAAAAGATTGGCGGGGGTTGGTCCCTCATCACAATTTGTGCCTGGTAGGCTTAACTCCCCGGCAACAAAATAGAGGGTACCGGCACGATAGCCTGCCGAGGGAAACTCGTTTATTTAAAAATATAGAGACATTCCACCTCTGCATGGACATATACATGCACGAGTCCTCGACAAGGGTCATCTTTTTCATTAATATGTTGATCAAACAAGTCCAGACCTTACAGGACACAGACATGGATTCAAGAGATTACATTATTTGAACTAAAATTTGGCAAGTGCCTACAGATTTAAGATTGGAAAAAGATAACTGCCCCGTGATGCCCTTTCTTGTCCCCCTCCTCCTAGGCACTGCGACAAGAGGTGAAGAGGGCAAAAGGGGTGCCTGGGCAGAAGCCCAGCCTGACCCTGTCGGGCTCCATGAGAGGTAGCCTGGCAGGGGCGGGAGGGCACCGGCGAAGGCGTCGATGCAGAGCATGGCTGAGACGACCCGTCAACCGCCACCACCAGGGCTAGCAGGACGCGGCAGGGCTAACAGAGCTGCAGCCCGCGAGGAAGCCTGCCGGGGTCTAGCTGGAAGTCTCCTAGAGGGGTCGGAGGCACCACCCCCAGCTTTGCTCCAAACTCCCCGGCAATTCACCTTGCCGGAGAGGAGGTGCAGATGCAGATGGTGCTGCCGCCGCCTGACGGTGACGGTCCGGCTGATGCTCAGCCGGAGTCCGAGGCGTCGCCCTCCCGATCGGTGCCGTCGTCATCACCATTACTGTCCTCCCCATCGCTATCGCTCGAGGAGGAGCTTTCATCATCGGTTGAGCTCTCCGCGCAGCACCCTAAGCAAGCACCCGAGCTCCCAAAAACTTTGACGGAAAGGAAACCGTCCTCCATTAACTTAAAATGGAGGACGTGCCCTTACAACAAGCTATTGGCACGAGAAAAGGTCTTCCAGCCTCGGCGGAAGTACATGACGTGAGGGGCGGGGAAATCTACATCCACTCGTATGCTACCATTTCCGCAGCCCCTCATGTGCAATCTCAGTGCGCGCGGCTGTTCGAGCTCCATCGCCATGGCGAATGGGGTGGGGAGGCGAAGACGAGCGCAAACAGGAGGAGGCACACGTGGCGGATGCACCTAGGGCGGGAGGTGAGTGGAATGGCAGTTTCCGCCCCGTGATTGTGGGGCGTGGGCAATCCACGGGCCACGATCTGGTTTTTTCCCATAATGCTCAGCACGATGCGTGGGAAAACCGAAAATTGGCCCGGACTCAAGTTAATGTATAAGCAAAGAAGGTCTCAAGGGGCCAGCCGCTTCTACGCCCCTGCCTGTGCACTGGTTAGGGCCTACCTCGACGATGCCCGGTAACGTATTCAGGCCAGGCCTGGGGGCTTCTGTCGGTGCAACAAACCCTGGGTCCATTGCCCAGACTGTGCACATGCACGAGAACAAGATCACAACACCAAGATCTGACTGAAGCACAAGGGACGAGTTCTTCAAAGGACCAAGACTAGCCAGAGAAGCAAGATATCGCAAAGGGAAAAACCTCCCTTGCCGAGTAGGAGAGCTTGGCAAGGATAGGAATACCGCCGGAAGCAAGCCTTCGGGTCGCCCCGGCAGGCCTGCCGGGGCTTACGAAGGCAAAAACACTCCACTGCACCACCTCATCATGACGCATGTCGTCGATTAGTGCGGTGTCAAGCTCCAAAGTGACTAAGTGGCTGCTATTCGCCACATGGCAGCCATTTCCTACAGAAAATACCTCCAAGCGACACCCGTCCTGAGACGTGTCAAGCAAGTAGGCGCGAAGCTGGCAAAACAGCCCGGCAAGGCCTGTCGGGCGAGCTATGATGTGACGTTGAGTGGCGCATTTAATGCGCTCTGTCAGCCTGCAGACTTAGGTGTGATAGCATTGTTTGCTGTCTAATCAGTATGTAATGACTGATTTGCCACTGTGGTGACCCCTTGATCAATAAAAGGAGGCCCAAGGCAACCGTCGAAAGGGTTGGCTGATTGGAACCCTCACGCATCCATACGTGCGTAGCTGTTCTCCCCCCGAGGCAACCCTGCCAGGCAAACATGTTGTGCTCGCCATCACATTTTCCACCATCAATCAACCAAAGCAGGAGTAGGGTTTTATGCCTCTCGGCGGCCCTAACTTGGGTAAAGGAGAAATTACCCAAAACTTTCTGATCACCATGTTGGCCATGGTGTGGCACAAGACACCGTCGATCATCTCCTCCGGCGAGGCCAGGGCAGCCAAGTAGTGCTCCCAGCTCAATCCTAGCTATGGAAGCTGACCCACACCGGGCAACGTGACAAACCCCGGGAAGTTTTGCCGGCAAATCACACCAAGGACGGTGTTGGGCCTGCGGACATCCTGGGCGTGTAGCCAACAGCTGCAGTATAACAAGGCCAACACATTAGATATTTGAAGAGACGTGAAGGCAAAAGGTACAAAAAGAGTAAATGCACTTAACTCTCCCCATCAAGCCAAATCAACCACCTCTGCTCGCGGGTCACTGACACGGGTGGGAGCCGTGGTAGACAGTGCCCCCTCAACGACCTCGCCCTCGCTATGAGAAATCTGATCCCCGCCACCATCAGCATGGCCAATCGGCCCTCAGGGGGATGCGGTGAGGTACCCTATCTGGACGTCTCCTGGGACGTAGCTTGGTTCGGAGTTTCGTGGGCCGAAGGCCCGTCGACCCAAGGCTCGTGGACCGGAGTCCACGTAGCCTCCTCCACGGACGTGTCCACCCTAGCAGTCTTGTGCTCGGGTGAATCAATTGGGGGTGGCGGCGAGGAAGCCGTAGCAGACTGCCTACCTCTGCCGCGGCCACGTCCTCCCCGGCCTCCTTTCTTCTTCCCTCCCCGACCTCCTCTCTCGATGGGCAATGACACCGACGAAGAAGCGCCCACCGGTGTCTGCATACTGTCGAGCAACGCTATTCAGAGAGACTAGGGTGGAATGGAAGTATCCCTCCCACCTCGTGCCGACGAAGAAGGAGCCTCTGAGCGCTCTGGACCTGCGCCCACCATATTTCAACACCTGCCATGACAAAGAGTAAACGAAATTAGTACAATATAAAAAAATTGAATACCGACATGAATAATAATATGTATATAATTTAAGTATATCATCATCATGTACAACATAAAAAAATGAATACCTAACATGAACTAATAATATATATGTATATAATAAAAATTGAATACCTGACATGAACTAATAATAATCTTGATTGTCTATATATGCCCCGGGATCAATAAATGCATCATCATCATCACTATCATGAATGACGTGCTCATCGGGTTCAGCGGCATCAACATGTGGAAGGCCTCCTTTATGTAATCGGTCAAGCATTAACAAGTCATCCATAGTAGTAACCTCTTCTTGTTCCGGCTCAGGGGTGATGTCGGATTCACTGTCGCTGTCTACATCAATGTTCTGGAGTGAAGGAGAGCGGTTCTTGAAACGAGTTTTGGAAAGACGTGTTTCTTGGGAGAATTCTCCTTCATTTGTGTCTGGGTTAATGTGAGGTTCATAATCCTCTTCATTGGGGGGAGGTGGTCTAACACGTGGCGGCACTTGATAAACGACATCCCAACCATTCAGATTAGGATCAGTTTGGCAGCCCATGATAGATAGAAAACTTGGGTCGCCTGTTGAGCCGTAATATAGGCATCGGGAACATCTAAATGGGAGCTTTGTTTGATTTCGACTAGACCTATATGTTCATGAGTCCTTCTAGTCTCCTTCGGCTGGAACCAATGACATTTGAAGTGTACGATGTTCGGTGGGTTTTCACCATAGAATAGAAGTTCATAAATTGCTTCAACTCTTCCATAATACTCGGTACCTCCTTTGCCGATTGCAGAGACACAACAATTTGTAGACTTTCGGTCAGCCATAGATAGCTCTTTGCCAAAGGTACGAAAGCGATACCCGTAGATGTCGTATTTGTCAAATGAATGGACCTTATAGTTAAAACCATTAACAACTTGTCTCAATTGGGCATCCATAGACTCTGAATTAGCCTACAAGTTTAATATGAAAGGATTGATGCATTAGCCGCAAATTAGAGAAAGGAATGAAATAGTCTAATGGAAATTACCATTTCTTTGAACCAAGAGATGAAACCAGGATAGCCGCCTCCATGCTTTGCTAGAAGCTCACACTCTTCGATGGTATCCTTTTGGATCACTGCTTTATCCAAGAATTTGGTGACATATCGACTGTATCAAATATCTGGGAATAAGAGCAGTTCAAATGAATTAGAAGTTGCAAGACAATGTACCGAGAACTTACTTGATGTACGGCTGCACTTCTGTTTGGTAGTTGAAGATATACAACGAAATGGTCCGCCATTCTTTAACATCCAACACTATTGCTTTCGAAGCACTGGCTGGTGCGAGCTTCCCTTTGAATAGGCTGAGGTTGGATCCACCTTTTTTAGGGTCGCCAGCATTGTACCGAGGCTTCGGATTATGCAAATGATGATTTTTGGCTTCGTAGTGTGCTGTCATGAAGTTTGCCACCTCCTTAGTAATGACTGGCTCGGCCATCGATGCTTCAATTCTACGCTTATTTTTACATTTTGCCTGAAGCATCTTCTGCATCCTCTCAGTTGCGTAGCACCAACGATTTTGCACCCCCCCAATATTGCCTCGGTCAGGAGATGCAAAATCAAATGCTGCATTGGATTAAAGAAGCCCGGTGGAAAGATCTTCTCTAACTTGCAAATCAACTGCGGCGCCAACTCTTCCATTTCATCTAGCACGCCAGGCGATAGTTCTTTCCAACAAAGAACACGGAAGAAATAGCTCATCTTTGCCAGTACTAGCCTTTCATCCTCAGGGATAAAGCCACACAACATCATCGGCATTACCCGCTCAAGCCATATGTGCCAATCATGACTCTTGAGAGCATATATTTTCAATTTTTCAAGACTGACTTCCCTCGTTAGATTTGTTGCATACCCACCGGGGAACATCAACTGCATTTTTGCCCACAAGATAATTTCCCTCATAGCTGGCCTTCCAAGATTGAACCATGCATTTGGCTTCATCCAGTTCTGCTTTTGTAAGTGCATCTAGTGCCCCTTAGTGATTTTGGTGTATTGAAGACTTATAGGTTAAGGGACTAATGTGTTTATGAGTGTACACAGGTCTATAAGTCTATGAGGAGTTTGATATTTATAGAGAAAGTCGGCCCCTAAAAATGAAGTTCTTTGACTGAAGACTTTGGATTTCTGAAGACTTTCTGATGACTTTGAAAGTTAAGAAATTGGTGTGACCTTGAAGACTTGGTATTCATTCGAGGAACATGTAGCGTGAAGACTTTAGTTTTCGTAGTTTCATTTTCTCTTTCTTGAGTCATAGGAAACACCGTACTGTTAAAGGGGGTCGAGGAAATAGTAAGGAAAAATTTCCATGCGATGCTCAACTCAAAATCCTACACCTACCAATCCCTTCGAGTGAAGCCATTGGAAATCTCGTACAGTTCAGTCATATTTTTCACTGACAGAGACAAAGTTCTTCTGGTCTGTGAGGAATTTTCTCTGACTGAGGAGTTAGGAATTCGCCAGTGCGGATTGCCTACACAGTGAGGAACATGATAGCCCTGAGGAATTTGAGCCTCAAATTTCCGACCGTTGCTGTGCTACGCGCCAGCTGTCCCAAAATATCTTATCCACCTAACGGTCATATCATTGAAGGGAATTTATGTCTTATCATGTCGAGCTGCTCCCTAGGCTATAAATAGCCGCCCCCTACAACCTCTAGCTGGTTGGCTACTCCGAGAGAAACTGACACTTGTCATTTGAGAGCATCCCTTCCTCCGAGGACTTTAAGCGAAAATCATCGAGTGAGGAAAACCCAAACCCAAACACCTACAAACCCAAAGTGATTGAGCATCACTGAAGAGATTGATCCTGCATGGATCGTACGCTTGTTACCTTTGAAGATTGTGCTTCTTCCAGACGGTTAGTCGTCATGGTCTAGAGGATCCAAGAGGAATTGTGGATCGCTGAGTGACCGAGTCTGTGAAGGTTTGGAAGTCACCTGAAGACTTACCACGAGTGATTGGGCGAGGTGTGTGTGACCTTAGCTCAAGAAGAATACGGTGAGGACTGTGTGTCCTCAGTTTTAAATACCTAGCCGCTCCAACCAGATGTACAACTAAGACAGCAGTTGGAACTGGTCTACCAAATCATTGTCTTCACCAAGCTTACTGGTTCTATTTCCTCAACTCTTTCATTTCCTCATAACTGTGTTGTGCACTTTCTCATATCTGTGTTTGAAGACTTTGACTGAAGACTTTCTCAATTTCCTCAGTTCAATTTCTTCAGTCTGTTTGTCTTCATCCTGTGTTATCCTGTGTTTACGCTTTCTGTACTCTGTGCTTGTCTTCATTTCATCATGATGACCATGCTTGTGTTCAGTTATGTTTACTTTTGAATACTTATTCCCCTGCTAGTAGTTCTTCGCTAAGGAATTTCCTCACCCGCAAATTCCTCAGTGAAGAATTCATAAAAATCGCCTATTCACCCCCCTCTAGTCGATATAACGCACTTTCAATTGGTATCAGAGCAAGTTACTCCCTTGTTCTATGTGATTTTGGTTTAACCGCTTGGAGTTTTAGTTATGTCGACCGCAGGTATGATCAAGGTCTCTGCTAGGTGTCCTACCTTCGATGGGACGGACAACCCCTACTGGAAGAATAAGATGCGAATGCATCTTGAGGCAATTGATAACGATCTCTGGTATGTTGTGGAAAATGGTGTTCCCTCAGTCACACCTTCTCTGAATGATGCTGATGTGAAGAGATTCAAGCAACTCGATTCAAAAGCGAAGAATATCATATGTGGCCATCTGAGCAAAGGACAACATGGAAGAGTGAGTGCTTTGGAAACTGCTAAGCTTATTTGGGATAGGTTGTCCAAAGTCAATGAAGGAGTCTCAACACAGCGTGACTCTCGAGTTGATGTTCTTCGCAATCTCTTCAACCACTTCAAAAGACTCGACAATGAAAATGTTCAGCGAACCTTCGATCGCCTCACTGACATCTCAAATGAGCTTCAAGCACTTGGTGCCACTGACATCACCGATCATGAGGTGGTGAAGAAATTGCTGAGATCGCTTAATTCCTCTTTTGATACTCTGGCATTGATGATACAAGAACGTGCTGATTACAAGTCACTTCATCCCGCTGATATCCTCGAGAGGCTAAATACTCATGAGTTCCAGCTTGCTGAGAAGAGAGATCTATATGGTTCGAGCTATGGCAGATCACGTGCCCTGAAGGCCAAGGTCGTCTCTGAATCCGAAGGTGAAGATTCTGGTAGTAGCCTTGGTGATCCTGAAGAACTGAGCCAGGAGCTAGCACTGCTCGTGAAGAAATTCCAAAGATTCTCAAGACGTGGTCGCTTTGGAAAATCCTCAAGGAGCAATGATTCCTCGTCCAGTGAGTACAAGAAGAGGCTATGCCACAAATGCAAGAAGCTTGGTCACTACATTCAAGATTGTCCTCATTGGGAAAAGGAATCAAAGAAGAAATACAAGGATTACAGTTCTGATGACGCGAAGAAGAAGAAGAAATCGTCAAAATCTTCATCATCAAAATCCTCGAAGTCTTCATCTCACAAGAAGAGCAGCTCCAAGAAGGCTCGGGCATTCATTGGCAAGGAAATGGACTCTGAGGCCGAATCTGAGGAACATGAGGAAGAGGAGGCATCTGAGGAGTCCGAGTCTGGTGTGGCGAGTCTAGCTCTCGCTACTGCATTCGTCAGCAAGTCTATCTTCAACTCTGAAGAAAATGGCTTCACCAACAAGGCTGATGAAGGCAATGATGACTACGCTCCCACCTATTGCTTCATGGCAAAGGGTGCCAAGGTACTCAAATATACCTCCTCTGAATCAAGTGAGAATGAATCTGATGATAACCTCAAGCCCAGCTACTCTAAACTTGCTAAGATTCAAAACAACAAGTGATGATATGTTGGGTGAAGAAATGGATCGCACTAAAACCTTGACTGAAAATCTTCAGAGACTTCAGTCTAGGTTTGACAATCTTCAAGGTCATCATAACACTCTCTTATCTGATCATGAGAAACTTTCTTATGAATTTTTTCAAAGAAAGCAAGATCTTGAGAAGCTAAGAGTGAGTTATGAAGATCTTCAGAAGGAGCGCGATTCATTACTCGCTCAACAAATCAGCGCTTCTCAGGAAGAATTTGTTCCTCCATGCTTGAAATGCATTGAACGTGAATCTGCTAATTCTTCACCTGAATGTTCAAATGCTTCTAATGCTACAAATTCTTCAACTGTCTCTGCTATCACTAATTCCTCATTTGAGGACATTGCTAGTATCACTGATGATGCAGGGCTGAAGGAATTGTACATGACAGGCATGTACAAAAGCCTCAAAGGGCATCAGACTCTTTGTGATGTGCTTAAAAAGCAGATCCTCAACAGGAACCCTAGGAAAGAGGGAATTGCCTTTGAGAGGAAACTTAATGTTGATGGTACATATTGGAAGCCTGAGCAGTACCCCAAAACCTCATGGGTTGCTGCAAAGGGACCTTCAGTTGATCCATCTAATTTATCTGGCTTTACATGTGAATCTCCTCATTCTTCTGATGATTCATTTCACTCCAACTAGAAACTGTTCAAAAATCAGAATGGTGAAGTATTTGCTAGATATGTTGGCACTAACTGCAGTAACGGTTCCCCTATGAAGAAAATCTGGGTTCCCAAAAGGTGCCTGAAAGTCTTCAGGTGAATGTCCTCATGACACCACCTGTGAAGAATAGGAACCCCCGATCAAATTCTTCATATGGACCAAATTCTTCATATGGATCCAAGTCCTCATACGAACCAAATTCCTCACATGGATCAAATTCCTCAAAAGGATCAAAGTCCTCATATGAATATCATCGTGCTAACAACTCTGTTTCGCTGGGAAGAGCTAAGAGCTATGAATATGAGCATTATTATTTTAACCATTATGTTCATAAGTCCTCGAAGAATTTCTCTGCTTATTCATATGCTTATCCTAGCTCCTCTTATGTGAAAAGAAATGGACTGGCTTCTATGCCACCTTTCTCATATGGAGCTTGCAGAGTGATGAACTCTTGGACACCCCTTCAGATGTGGGTGGTGAAGAAAAAGAACTAATTTCTTCTGCAGGGTCAGGTCTCCAGACGTGCGTAAACATCTGAAGAATTTGCTGGAAACCTGAGAGTGCGTGAAAGGACGCATGCTAATCATGAAGAAATGAACTTTTATTTCTCACGTCCTCATACTGCTTTATCTGTTCTATTGCTTGATGAAATTGATCTGATGAATTGATGTCATATTCTTCACTGATGAAGTATATGAGTCCATAAGCTGCACTAATTCATCTGCAGGATGATCATCCCAAAGCCACTAAGTGTGTCCTCGATAGTGGATGTACAAATCACATGAATGGTGACAAGAATCTATTGATGGATGCTCCCTTATCTCCATCGCATCTGAAGCATATCATCTTCGCTGACAAAGGCAAAACTCAGGTATTGGGCCTAGGTAAGGTTTCGATCTCAAAGGATCGACACATGGACAAAGTCATGCTTGTCGAGTCCTTGGGATAAAACCTCATGTCTGTCTCAATGCTTTGTGATCTTGATATGGTTGTTGTCTTTGGCAAGTATCGTTGTGTTGTGATCATGGAAGCTGACAATTCCAAAGTCTTCGAAGGCTTTAGGAGAGGAGACTTGTATATTGTTGATTTCTCTTCAGGACCACAACCAGCCGTGTGCCTACTTGCAAAAGCTTCAGAAGGCTGGCTATGGCATTGACAACTTGGTCATGCAGGCATGAGGAATTTGCACACGCTTGCAAAGAAGAAGCATGTCATTGGCATTGAGAATGTCAAATTCCTCAAGGATCACTTATGCGGAGCCTGTGAAGCTGGAAAGATGACCAAGGCCAAGCATCCAGCGAATACTATCATGACTACTACTCGACCATTTGAATTGCTTCACATGGATCTTTTTGGTCCTAATCATTATGCTGCAGTTTCAAATGAAGCATCTCAATATGGCTTTGTTATTGTTGATGATTACTCTCGTTACACATGGGTACACATTGTTATTTACAAACATGATGTGCAGGAAGTCTTCAAACGATTTTCTTCAAGGGCTTCAACCAACTTTGGTGTGAAGATCAAGCACATCAGTAGTGACAATGGAACTGAGTTCAAGAATTCTGGTCTTGATGACTTGATGATGAACTTGGTATTACTCATGAGTTATCTGCTCCTTATACTCCTCAGCAGAATGTCGTCGTGGAGCGCAAGAACAGGACTCTTGTTGAGATGGCTCGCACTATGCTTCATAAATACAAAACGCCTCGTCGTCTCTGGATTGATGCAATTGATACTACGTGCCACATCATCAACAGAGTATATCTTCACAAATTCTTCAAGAAGATTGCCTATGAACTCCTCACTGACAAGAAACCCAATGTGAGTTATTTCAGAGTCTTCGATGCTAAATGCTGGATTAGAGATCCTCATCACAACTCTAAATTTGCACCGAAAGCACATGAAGGTTTCATGCTTGGTTACGGAAAGGACTCGCACACCTACAGAGTCTTCAACAACGTTCTTCACATGGTTGTTGAAACTATAGATGTGCGGTTCGATGAAACTAATGGCTCGCAAAGAGAGCACCTACCTTCTGTGATAGATGAACCAGCACCTGAGGAATCTATCAAGTTCAAGGCTACTGAGGATGTCATTCCTACCGAAGAATCTGCTGAAGAATTCATTCCAGAACGTGAAGAATGTCGAGCTGAGGCACCTGAAGAAAACGGTGCTGAAGAAAATGCTGATCAAATTCCTCGACGACAACCAGCTCATCCTCGCGTTGCAAAAGAAGTGCAAATTGAGAAGATCATCGATGACATTGAAGCACCAAGTCCTCTCACACGCTCAAGAGCTTCACATTTATCTAACTTTTGTGGGCACTTTGCTTTTGTCTCTATCACAGAGCCCGCTAAGGTAGATGAACCATTTCTGGAGCCTGAGTGGATTCAGGCCATGCAAGAAAATTACATCAGTTTGAGCTCAACAACGTCTGGGAATTGGTCAAACGTCTAGATCCTCGCAAGCACAATATCATTGGCACAAAGTGGATCTACCGCAACAAGCAAGATGAAAATGGCCTTGTGGTGAGGAATAAGGCTCGGCTTGTAGCTCAAGGCTACACAGAGGTTGAAGGAATTGATTTCGATGAAACTTTTGCACCTGTTGCTAGACTTGAGTCTATTCGCATATTACTTGCCTATGCTAACCATCATGATATCACCTTGTATCAAATGGATGTGAAAAGTGCATTCCTCAATGGTAAGCTTGAGGAAGAAGTATATGTTGCTCAACCC
Organism: Aegilops tauschii subsp. strangulata; assembly: GCF_002575655.3. Taxonomy (NCBI): domain Eukaryota; kingdom Viridiplantae; phylum Streptophyta; class Magnoliopsida; order Poales; family Poaceae; genus Aegilops; species Aegilops tauschii. Next base: position 255,681,092 of record NC_053036.3, on the reverse strand, counting down.
CCAGGTTTTGAAGATCCAAAGCATCCAGACAAATTCTTCAGACTCAATAAGGCCCTCTATGGCCTCAAGCAGGCCCCTCGGGCGTGGTATGATACTTTGAAGGAATTCCTCATGAAGAAAGGCTTCAAACCCGGTTCACTCGACCCTACTCTTTTCACTAAATCTTATGATGGTGAACTGTTTCTGTGCCTAATATATGTTGATGATATTATCTTTGATTGTACTGACCAACATTACACTGACGAATTTGGTTATATGATGAGAGAGAATATGAAATGTCTATGATGGGAGAGTTGAAATTCTTCTTAGGTCTTCAAATTCGTCAACAGCACAATGGCATATTCATATCTCAGGAGAAATACCTCAAGGATGTACTGAGGAAATTCGGCATGCAAGATTGCAAAGGCGTCAAAATTCCTATGCCCACAAATGGCCATCTATGCACTGATGAAAATGGTGTTGACTTCGATCAAAAGGTATACCGCTCCATGATTGCTTCTTTATTGTACTTATGTGCATCTAGGCCAGATATTATGCTTAGTGTTTGCATGTGTGCCCGATTTCAAGCTACACCGAAGGAATCACACCATAAGGCTGTGAAGCATATTCTTCGATATCTATCTCACACACCAACACTTGGATTATGGTACCCCAAGGGCTCGGCTTTTGATCTCATTGGATATTCTGACTCTGACTATGCTGGTGATCGTGTGGACTGCAAGTCAACATCTGGCAAATGCCATTTCCTCGGAAGATCTTTGGTCTGTTGGTCCTCGAAGAAACAGAACTGCGTATCACTGTCTACTGCTGAAGCTGAGTACATTGCTGCTGGTTCTTGTTGTGCTCAATTGCTGTGGATGAAGCAAACTCTCAAGGACTATGGCGTCAATGTGAAGAATGTGCCTCTCTTTTGTGACAATGAGAGTGCCATCAAGATTGCTCACAACCCAGTTCAGCACTCAAAGATAAAGCACATTCAGATTCGTCATCATTTTCTTCGTGATCATGTGTTGAAGGCCGACATTTCTATTGAGCATGTGAAGATTGAAGAACAGTTAGCCGATATCTTCGCAAAGCCCTTGGATGAGAAGAGATTTAGCAAGTTGCAGTGTGAGCTAAATATCTTAGAATCTTCGAATGTTCTTTGAAAAGGACACTCATCCTAACACTTATGCAAAAATTGATGACTTGGATGTGCAACACATGAAGAAACATTTTTCTTCAATCAATGAAGACTAACACTCTAAGTGTGAAGAAATTAACGAATAATTTGATTCTCAGAGCCCAACGACAATTGTACGCTACGTCTGAAATCATCATTCTTATACGGTGGGTCACGCCACCACCAAAAGTTGAAAATCTTCAATTTGAGTTTTTTCCTCAGTTTTTCGAAATTCCTCAGTTGCTCGTGTTCTTCAACTTTGCATTGTCTTCACCATTTCCGTCGTTTTTCTTCATTGGCTATATATATACATACATACATACATACATATATATATATATATATATATATATATGAGTTTATGTCCTCTACAACATTCACTTATTGCTAATTCTTCAAGTTGCTATTTCTGCTAAGTGAATGTGATCGGACCCTCCCCCCTCTATGCTAAACTCAACCCAATCTATTCACAAATTCTTCATGTGTGTTCTATTTGAAACTCGTTCAAAATCTTCACTGTGTCCTTGTCAGCTGAAGAATTTGTGAACGGAACTTTTAACTTATCTTATCCAAATTTTTGGCTTTTGCCACTCAAACTATTCCGCATCCCACGAAATACTTATCTATTCACCTATGATCTCCACTTCTCAGTACGTGGGTGACACATGTCAACCGAATGAGAAGGGTCAGGGGCACGTTCGTCCAAATTCTTCAGGCGAATAGTTTTTCACCGTGGTTATAAATACCCCTCCCCTTCCTCACTTCTCCTTTACTCCGCTCGACCTCACTCTAGCTCGAGCTTTTCAAACCCTAGCGCCGCCACAACTTCATCGTCGTCGGTGAAGAAGAGCTTCACTGCCTCGACCTCGTCGCCGTTGTACTCGTGCCGGCCGCGGATTTCTTCACTCCACCGCCGCCGTAGCTGTCTTCCTCAGCCGAGTTAGGGCATGGAAGATCTGCACTGACGAACTTCACATCTCCACTTCCCAGTTCGTCATGTTCTTCGTCCAGGGTAATTAAAAGTTACTTTTACTGCCCTCTTTGATTTAAATGATTTCTACAAAATCCTCAAAGGTGTTTTTCTTCAAATCTTCACACACTAAACACCTCACATGTCATCTGATCTTGATTCATTTCTCTAAGTTATATTTTTCTTCAAGATTCCTCAATTGTGTGGATTTCTGATCTGTACAACTCTGGAACCTAAGACAAAGAATGCTTAGTGAAATTCTTCAAGACTCATCTGGTCAAATTCTTCAAACTTGTTCTTTTTGAAAAACCTCTGAGAACGCATATGACCTCTCCAAATTCCTCGCAACTATACTCTGTTCACAGGTACTCATGTCCGCTGCTGAATCACTAGGTTCTCATCAACTTAACTCATTTGCAGTGTTCCTCGAAGAAAAGTTGCATACATCTTCGGAGAATTCCATTGTTCAAATTCCTCATCTGAAGAAAATGGCTGATGGAAGGAAGCCACAGAAGGGAGGAAAGAGGCCTGAGGTTAATACTGCTTTTGAGATCCCTGATGATATATACAAGGATTATTGCACTCTTGATGAGGCCAAGTTTGGTAAGGAGGACAAAAATCAGTGCAAGGTGCGCATCCAAAGGATAGAGAGGAGATGGGCAAGAGAGTGGAGGGAGTACAGGTATGTTACTCCCAAATACATGAAGAAATTCGATCTAAATCCTCCGTGCCCAAGACCTCCATTGGCACCTGGCCAAGAAGCAGATCCCACTAGCCTCAAGCGCCGTGAGGATTATCCTGATGAATGGGCCAAGCGCCAGGCCAAGTTGGCCAGACAAGCAAGAGAAGCAGTGAGGAAATTCAACGAGGACTTTGTTGCTGCTGCTGCCTCTGCTGAGGCCTCTACTGTCAAGCCGAAGAAGGCCATGGCAAAGAAGCCTGCTTATAAGCCAAGTGCTTCAACTTCAATGCCCTCTCGGCCAGATTCCTCAAAGCCCTCACGGCCAAATCCTCAAACTGCTCCTTCTCCTCCATAGTCCTCAGCTCCTCCGCCAAAGTTTTCGGCCTCTCTAAACAAATCCTCAGCACCTATGCATCTCGCCACGTGCCAAAGGACTGCAGGCATATCTATTGCCTCAGGAGCCTCTGCAAGTTCCTCAGCTGCTCCAAGTTCCTCAGTTGGCCCCTCTCTGCTGAAGAAAAAGTCTGCTGTTGGACGAGGTCCTCGACCAAGTCCTCACAAGAAGCAGGTTTCTTTCCAAGTGCCCTCTGATGATGATGAGGCTGATGATGATGAACTAGCTGAAATCATCAGAGACAGACAAGTCAAGGCCGCTAGAGCCAAAGGAAGCAATGTGCCGCTACTTTTGGATCTGAAGCTGATCCTAGTCTATATTGATCTCTAGCACAAAGATCCCAACACTCCTTTGCCGGAGATGAACCTCACTCCAGGTCAAAGTCATGTTCTGACTGCCTTCATTAAAGAAGAAAAATGGAAATTTGAGAAGGCCAGGCAGCTGAAGAAAGCTCAGTACAGGAAGGAGCGCTTCCTGAAGAAAAACGTTGTCTCTATGACAACTGAAGAACTAGTGAAGATCCAGGCTGAAATCAAAGGCCTCAGCAATGACTTCAATGCTTACTATGCTGATTGGCAAGGAGCCAAGCTCAGGTTTGTAAAACTGACTGAGAAATTCACTTCAAAGGTTGCAGCTCCATCGCAACCAGAAATTCCTCAAGCCGAAGCATCTGCTCAACTAACAGAAGAGCACGCCAGCACCGCTGATGAAAATCAGGCTACGGAAGAAAATGTGAGTTCCAGGGCTGATGACTGCATTCCAGCCGCTGAAGAAATTGCCAGGGCATCCACTAGTGGTGCTCCTGATGAAAATGAAGAAGTCAGGGCAACTGCATCAGTTGTGCCTGAAGAAATTCAACCAAATTCCTCTGCTCCTCCTGCGCCTACCCCAACTCCAATCCTTCCATCTGCATCAGATGTGAAGAAGACCAAGGTTGCAGAGCGTGCAGCTCTGAAGAAAAGGAAGGCATCAACTTCATCAGATTCTTCGGCCCCGAAGAAGATGAAGCCATTGACTAGCTCACTTGACAACCCAATTGATGTTGTTCCTATCTCAACCATGCCATCAAAGGACCTTGTTCCTTTTGATGAAGATTATGTGATTCCAAGTGAATCCGATGAAGACATTCCCTCAGCTGCTTCCTCAGAGCAGATGGATGGAGAAATTGAAGCGGACGCAATCCCTTCAAGTCCAATTGTCTCCTCGCCCATACCTCAGTTTACTGCTGAAGAGGCCGGCGTTGAGGAATTGGATGATCAAAATTCTAACGTGGACATTGGGAGTACTACTTCATTGATGAATGATGATTTTTGGGATAGTCAGCATCACAACTCTCCTTTGTTCACGCCATTGCAGCAAATCCCTCAGTCCCCGGCACATACTGTTCCATTGGGCTCTGAAGAAACTCACCCCACTTTGTCCGTTCGTGAAGAAATTCTAGCCACTAGTGATGAAGAAACTGCTGCTGCTGAATCACTGAAGACACAGACTCCCACTGAAGAGGAACCAGAAATTCCTCAGCCTGAAGAAGCTGAGATTGCGATTCCTGAGGTTGTGATGCAACTTACTGACACTCCTCAACCCAAGCCAAAGGATCCATTCTCAAGGAAGCAAAAATTCAAGACTGATGATTTCTTCGGCGAGCACGTATTCTTCACTGGTTACAACCCCTATGACTCTGCTCGCATTAGGAAGAGGCGTTTCTGGACTGCCAGCCAGGCAAATTTTTATTCCTCAGTGCTGTTCAACAAAGACAAAGTCTTCGATCATGAGCACATTCCTCACGTGGATACGGAATCTCTGCCGTGCTTCGTACCAGTCCTCAGTGTTCTTCATGATGCTGGACTGTTAATTTTCTGCACTAATATATGTGATTGGAATGAAGAACTCATTCTTCAATTTTATGCAACGCTGCACATCACCGGTGACTCTGAAGATATGAATTCATGGGTGCTGGACTGGATGACTGAAAACTCTCACTACAAGGCACCAGCTACTGAATTGCTTCGTGCTTTTCCACTCAGTCCTCCCCTTGAAGCTGCTCGTTGCATGTACCAAGAGCCTGAGCTTACAGACCACTATATGAAAGTGCTGATGAAGCCATTGAAGCCAGGTCAGGCCCCAAGAACAAAATTCCTCGTGAAGGAATTGCTATATGTGCCTCGGACTGTCTATCGCATTCTAACGAAGACATTGAGTCCTATCAAGGGCCACGACTCGAAAGAAGAAGAAGTCGTTGGCATCATGAAGAATCTTCTTTTCAATATCATGCATGGTGTTCCCGTCAACTTCCATGATTTCTTCATGAGGACTCTGGCCAATGTCGCTATGTCACCATTTGAGTTGAAGCCTTATGCTCCGTGGATTATGAGATTCATCAGAAGGTCTTCACTCAACTACAAAACTGATACACTGAACCATTGCAGCTACTTGCCCCCGATTGAAGTCCTCAAACGAACATTTTCCTCAGCTGATGACAAGGGCAAGGCTACTGCTGTTATTGATGAAGGCATTCGTCCATTGGATGGTCAATTTCGCAAGGCTGCATCCTACTCCACCAATGACGACTCTGCCACTCATGACTCTGCCGCCAACGCAACCAAGCCAGATCCTCAAGGCACAGCTCCCAGGGTGATGACTGATCGTGAGATTCTCCTCAGTCTTCACCAGAAGGTTGATCGAAATCACAAATGGGTCAAACGTCAGTTTGGTTCAATTCTTCACAATATGACTGCTACCCACAATGCAGTGAAGAAAAACCACTACTACCTCCATGAAACCTTCAATTGTACCTGGGCTGTTCGGTCTCACATTTATAGCGAAGAAGATCTGAAGAAAATGGGTCTCAAGGAAGATTTTGACTGGTCTTCTCCTCCACCGAAGAAGTACAAGAAGGTCAACATTCCTTCCTTGGTGGCCAGCTCCTATTCTTCATCGGGCGACACCGACGAGCATGAAGACTTGGACGACACTGCGGCAGGCCCAACATCTACGAACGACCCCGACAACGCTGGCGCTCCTCCATCAACATGATATTCTTCAGGGGCGTTAGTCCTCATTTTCAACCCTTTGGGTCATTCGATGACAAAGGGGGAGAAATTTGAGTTAGTCTTCAAGCGGGTCTATCTTATATGGGCGTTTTTTCCTAAGTTACAACTCTCGTTCTTCTGATGACTTTGCTGGATCGAGTTGTAAACTTAAACTCTATGGTGGCCTGATACTTTTGCTGTGATTTTCTGCATGCTTATTCCTCGCTAATGTTAATGCACGCATGCTAAATTACATCAGTCACCATATTTCATCATGCATTTCAAATTCTTCATATTATATGTCAAATGCGTGTATGAATTACAAGATATAGGGGAGATCTCCATGATTCTACTCTTAAAGTGTGCATTGCTTCAAAAGCAAATTCCTCACTATGCACATCTTCAGGGGGAGTTCTTCTATATGTTGCAATCAAATTCCTCAATATCAGTATTTACACTTCATATGTTTATCCCTGTTGAAAACTGAACCTATATTGTCATCAATCACAAAAAGTGGGAGATTGTAAGTGCATCTAGTGCCCCTTAGTGATTTTGGTGTATTGAAGACTTATAGGTTAAGGGACTAATGTGTTTACACAGGTCTATAAGTCTATGAGGAGTTTGATATTTACAGAGAAAGTCGACCCCTAAAAATGAAGTTCTTCGACAGAAGACTTTGGATTTCTGAAGACTTTCTGAAGACTTTGGAAGTGAAGAAATTGGTGTGACCTTGAAGACTTGGTATTCATTCGAGGAACATGAAGTGTGAAGACTTTAGTTTTCATAGTTTCATTTTCTCTTTCTTGAGTCATAGGAAACACCGTACTATTAAAGGGGGTCGATGAAATACTAAGGAAAATTTTCCATGTGATGCTCAACTCAAAATCCTACACCTACCAATCCCTTCGAGTGAAGCCATTGGAAATCTCATACAGTTCTGTCATATTTTTCAGTGACAGAGACGAAGTTCTTCTGGTCTCTGAGGAATTTGCTCTGACTGAGGAGTTAGGAAATCGCTAGTGCGGATTGCCTACACATTGAGGAACATGATAGCCCTGAGGAATTTGAGCCTCAAAATTCCGACCGTTGCGGTGCTACGCGCCAGCTGTCCCAAAATATATTTTATCCACCTAATGGTCATATCATTGAAGGGCATTTATGTCTTATCATGTCGGGCTGCTCCCTAGGCTATAAATAGCCGCCCCCTACAACCACTAGCTGGTTGGCTGCTCCGAGAGAAACTGGTACTTGTCATTTGAGAGCATCCCTTCCTCCGAGGACTTTGAGCGAAAATCATCGAGTGAGGAAAACCCAAACCCAAACACCTACAAACCCAAAGTGATTGAGCATCACTGAAGAGATTGATTCTGCGTGGATCGTACGCTTGTTACCTTTGAAGACTGTGCTTCTTCTAGACGGTTAGGCGTCATGGTCTAGAGCATCCAAGAGGAATTGTGGATCGCCGAGTGACCGAGTCTGTGAAGGTTTGGAAGTCACCTGAAGACTTACCACGAGTGATTGGGCGAGGTCCGTGTGACCTTAGCTCAAGGAGAATACGGTGAGGACTGTGTGTCCGGGACTGTGTGTCCTCAGTTTTAAATACCTAGCCGCTCCAACCAGATGTATAACTGAGATAGCAGTTGGAACTGGTCTACCAAATCATTGTCTTCACCAAGCTTACTGGTTCTATTTCCTCAACTCTTTCATTTCCTCATAACTATGTTGTGCGCTTTCTCATATCTGTGTTTGAAGACTTTGACTGAAGACTTTCTCAATTTCCTCAGTTCAATTTCTTTAGTCTGTTTGTCTTCATCCTGTGTTATCCTGTGTTTACGCTTTCTGTACTTTGTGCTTGTCTTCATTTCATCTTGATGACCATGCTTGTGTTCTGTTATGTATACTTTTGAGTACTTATTCCGCTGCTAGTAGTTCTTCGCTAAGGAATTTCCTCACCCACAAATTCCTCAGTGAAGAATTCATAAAAATCGCCTATTCACCACCCTCAGTCGATATAACGCACTTTCAGCTTTCCTTTCGGTTCTTGCATGTTTTGTAATGGTCTATCCCATAGAGCCTCCTAATCAACTCTAGCCTTAATATTATCCTTTCACTTCCCCTCTATGCTGAACAATGTACCAAAAAGGGCCGCGGCGATATTATTTTCAGTGGCATCACGTCGATGTTGTGTGGGCAAAGGAGGTCTTTGAAGTAAGGCAGATCCCACAAACATGTCTTATGAGTCCAGGAACGATCCAAATTATACCCCTTGAAATACCCTGGATGCTCTGGACCAGGCTCGAGAGCGTTTAACTGATCCAGGGTCTGTTGCCCTGTCAACGCAAGTGGTGCAGAGTTTTTGACAACTCTACCATTGAAGAAGTTCTTCTTGTCTTTTCTGAACTTATGGCAAGGATCGAGGAACTATCTATGCAAGTCGAAGCAAGAAAACTTGCGACCCGCATGCAGCCAACGAAAATGAAGAGCTGCCTTACATGTGGGGCACGGGAACCTTCCATGCACACACCAGCCAACGAATAGCGCATACGCCGGCAAGTCATGCATCGAGTACATGTACCAAACACACATTATGAAGTTTTGTTTGCTAGCGGTGTCGTAAGTCTTGAACCCATTATCCCAAGCTTCTTGCAATTCATCCTTAAGCGGCTTCATGTACACATTCATATTCTTCCCCCGATAGTTGGGCCCTGGAATTATCAACGTCATGAAAATGTCCTTTCTTTGCATAATCTGTTTGGGGGGGGGATTGAGAGGAATGACAAATACATTCCAACAACTATATTGGGTTGCCATCAGAACAAACACATTGAACCCATCCGTGCTGATGGAGACTCGAGGATGCCTTAGATCTGCCGCTTTTTGCTCATGTAATGCATCGAAGTGCTTCCACGTAGAACCATCCAATATGTGTACCATCATCCGATTCCCATCTGCATCTAGTTTGGTTCGTTTGCCCATTTTGTCCCATGTCATCTGTCTGGCTGTCTCTTCGGCCATTAAAAGACATTGAAGTCTTGGTACGATTGGCATATACCTAAGAACATTAATGGGGATTTTGGTCTGCCTCTTCTCACCCATACCGTTGTCCACAACAACATACCTGGAAGGCTTGTAAATGGGACAATAGTTCAAGTCTGCATACTCAAGCCTAAATAAGGCACATCCTTTCTCACAAGCATCTGTCTTCTCTTAGGGCATCTTAAGTGCATGGAGGATTTTGTCCAACTGGTACAGGTTTGCAGGCATTACATGGCCCTTCGGTAGAAAGCATCCAAATACTATCATTAACGCGTCATAGCATTCTCTGCCCAAGTTGAATTGAGCCTTTAGATCCATTACTAGTGAGATGGCATCCATCTGACAAAGCTCAATGTGCTCGTGGACAGGACGTTTTGAAGAATCCACATTTCTTTGAAGGCCTTTGTAGATTCCTCCATCTTATCGTCGAATCCTGAGCCTCATGAAAGTCTTGCACCATGTCTTCGATCCCAGTACCATGCTCGTCGGTGCGACGATGAACCACCTCAGCTCTGGCACGTTGGGATGATTCACCATGAAATGTCCACACCTTATAATCGGCCGTAAAACCCCACTTCTACTGGTGTATACCCATTTCATCCTCTGTCCTCTTCTGAAAGTTGTCGCACCTAGCACAGGGGCACTAGGTTTTTCTCTGGCCATTTGGGAATGGGGCTCTCACAAACCCCTTGGTTTTTGTTAACCGTTCGTTGGTCATGTCTTTCTGACTAGTGTGACCGGTGTACATCCGTGCACGATCACTCATCTTACCTAGCTACTGGACACACAAGAAATATATAATTCAGCATCTATATTCATTAGTTAATCTAGTGTGTCAATTTTATTACGTCCATGCAACCTACACACTAATAGGTAAAGATAGGTCCTAATCCCACCCGAGTATGTGTAGAGTGAGTACGTTCTCCATGCTCTACCCCATTCCGAGACAAAATTTTGGCAGCAGCTCCCCGCTGTTCTCCAAATACATGTCTCGGCAAAAATCTGAGAGAATGTGCATCCGGAGAACACAAGGAGGCGCTGCCAAAATTTAGTCTTGGAATGGGGTAGAGCATGGAGAACGTACACAATCTACACATCCTCAGGCTGTCCATCGAAATCGCTGGACAATCCGAATGAGTTATAGTGATAAATATGCAATTGAATGCATATTTATCGATGCAACCCTTCCGTACGGGAGACGCCTAGGTTACATGACTTAGCATGAAAAGAAAATCTACCGACATGATTAAAAGAGCGTAGGAGGTGAAGGTGGATTCGTAGCTCACCCTCGGCTGTAGAGGAAGTAGTCGAACAACGGCGGTATCACACACCAAAAACTATGAGGACGATGACTCCAAGGAGATGAAATAGCACAAAGCCTATAAGTTTTACCGAGTCAAAAAAATTAGGACATCACATCACATAAATCATTGACACTTCAAACTATGAAAAAAAATCATATTGCTAATGACATCGAGTCAAGTTTTTAGATCATCATGACACTTCATATCCTAATTTCTCCTCTTTTCTTCTTCTTCTTCTTCTTCTTCTTCTTCTTCTTCTTCTTCTTCTTCTTCTTCTTATTCTTCTTCTTCTTCCTCCTCCTCCTCTTCTTCTTCTCCTCTTCTCCTTTTTTTTTCTTCTTCTTCTTCTCATCCTCCTCCTCCTCCTCCTCCTTCTTCTTCTTCTTCTTCTTCTTCTTCTTCTTCCTCCTCCTCTTCTTCTTCTTCTTCTTCTTCCTCTTCTTCTTCTTCTTCTTCTTCTTCTTCCTCTTCTACTTATTCTTCTTTTCTTCTTCTTCCTTTTCATCTTTTTTCTACTTCTTTTAATTATGACTAATTAACTAAAACCTAGCAATAATCTAATCTAATCTAGCACTAAACCTAGCACTAAACTACATATCTAATCTAATCTAACAATTAAACAACAAAAAAGAAAAAAACAAAAAAAAAGAGCTCACCGGAGGGCGGTGGGGCGCCGGAGCGGCAGGGCGCGGGATGGCCAGGGCGGTGAGGCACCGGGCCGGCAGGGTGCGGGGGCAACAGGGCGGCGGTGGCGACGAGGGCCGTAGGGCTCCGGGGCGGTGGGGCGTGGGAGCGGTGGGGCGCTAGGCCGACACGACGCGGGGGAGATGAGGCCGCGGTGGCGACGGGGGCCGCAGGGCTCCGGGCTGGTGGGGCGGCGGGGTGGTGGGGCGGTGGGGGTGGTGTGGGCGGCGTGTGGTGGTCATCGGGGAGGGAGAGAAACAGAGGCAGAGAGGGCCGTGTAGGGGTTAGCCGTTAGTTAAGTCAGCCGTTTGCCTTCTGTCGTGGGTGGACACGATCACCTATGGGGCCATCCCTTCCGGTTCGGCAAGGGGGAAGGTCACGCTGTACAAAGAGCAGAGGCATGAGGCAGCGCGACGGCGATAGCGCTGGTGATTTTTACCCAGGTTCGGGCCACCGTGAGGCATAAAACCCTACTTCTGCTTTGGTGGATTGAGTGGAAGAACACAACGACATGCAACGCTCGAGCCCAGCAAGGTTGCCTCAGGGGAGGAGCAGCTACGCGCGTACAAGTGTGAAGGGTGTGAATCCTTCTCTAGTTTGACATGGCCCTCCTTTATAGTTCAAGGGGTAACCACAGTGGCAAAACAGTCTTTATCTGATGATTAGATAGCTAAGAGTGCTATCATACCTAACTCTGGTAGTTAGGACAAAGTGCATTAAATGAATTGCTAGGTGCCACGTGGAGGGTGAAGCCTGGCAAGCCTGTCGTGCCTCTTAATCATCTCCTACTTATCTGCTTGACGCGCCTCTGGATGGGTGTCACACGAGGGTAATCTGTCTTCTAATGGGCTGCCACGTGCTTAGTGGAAGCCACTTAATCACTTGGGGTCTCGACACCGCATTGATAAGTGATTTGCGTCGCTGCGAGGTGGAGCGGTGGCGCCTTGCCGGGGTGATTTGCCCTTGGCGGACCCGTCAAGACCGCTGGGGAAATCTTGGACTTGTCCTTGGGGCGGCCACGACCCGGCCAGGCTCTCCTGCCCGACAAGGGAGGCCTTCCCATGGTGATGTTCTGTTCTCTTGTCTAACTTGGTCTTCTTGATCTCACGAAGAGCAGCTTCTCTGGTTTGGTCTTGTTTTAGTAGGCTCGGTGCCAGACATAAAGTGCCAGCAAGCCCGTGTATAAGTCTAGGCAACAGACGTGATTGTTCGTTGCACCGACAGGAGCCCCCGGGCCTGGCTCATACGTGTCGCCAGACATCGTTGGGGAAGGCCCTAACAAATACACAGGCGAACGCGTTAGTCCACCCGCAGTGGGATCCATGTCCCCCTTGATATCTTACTTGCTTCTCCATTAACCTGTTTTTTACACCTAAAACAGTAGGAGAGGCTCCTACTGTGTAATTAATTAAACAAATGGGGTGGACTTACATATGGTTATTTACAAGCCATCCCCTTTGGGGAGGGTGAGAGTGAGAGAATGTTATAAAGAGGCTACAAGATAGTTTAGGAAGGTGGTGTGTTTGTCCCCAACTCTATGAGTTAAGATGGTGATGTCTACTTTCAATCTAGATAGCCAGGAGGCTTTCGTAGGTGTTATTCCCCTGAAAAGCTTATTGGTTCTTTCTTTCCAGACGCTCCACAGCGCCTGCAGGATGATTTCCATGAACATTGGTTTGTTCCCGGACGTTTTGCTAGGTCAATCCATTCTAGTCTTGTGCCATGTATGCTCCAGTTGATACTAAGATCTGACCAGCAATTTTTACAGAAGGAGCACTGAAAGAAGAGATTCTCCACTTTTTCTTCCAGTTTTGAGTACAAAGAAGGCAACTATAGTCATCTCCAATGTTGTAATGTCTTTGCTTTAACATGTTTCTGGAGTTAAGTCGGTCAGACGGCAAGAGCCAGCCAAACACCTTGATTTTCATAGTTGTCTTAGATTTCCAAAGCCAGTCATATGCTTGATGAGCTCGGACATCCTTGAAATAAAGTTGTAGTATTTGCTAGCCGAGTATGCCTCAGACCCCCATATGAAAATCAATTGTTCGGTAGCATGTTGGATGTCCTAAAGTTGAATGTCTAAGATCAGACTTAGAATGTTTCTTGTTTCTGCATGCGCCTAAGCCGAGAGTGGAAGGTGAAAGGTTTCTCTCAGTGTCGTGGTCCCTAAGAAATTTAGACCGAGAGATCTTCCTGAATGGCAAACGAGAAAGACCGTGGGTGCGTTTCTGATAGGATTTCATCGAGCCAAAAGTCTTTCCAGAATAGTATATCTTTGCTAGTGCTCACTTGGGCTCTAGTGATCCTACAATAGGTTGGCATTAGTTTTGTTACGTCCCGCCACCAGAAGGAGCCGCAAGGATCAGTTGCATGAGGGATCCTAGTGCCTTAATAAGTGGTCCGTATTAACTCCAACCAGGGCAGATCCCATCGATTGTAGAATTTATGGAGGTATATAAGTAGCAGTGCCTCGCTTTGGATTTTTAAATTAATGACGCCAAGCCCTCCCGACTCCTTAAGTTGGCAAACCATGTCCCAGGCAGCAAGTGAGTTGCAGGGATCTCTGTTCTCATTCTTTTTGGTCCATAAGCACTTGCGTCTGATTTTGTCCAATAATTCAATTATACTTAGGGGCAACTCGAGCGTAGAGAGGGCAAAAATTATGAGGGAGGTTATAACCGAGTTAAGAAGAGATAGTTTACCCCCATAAGAGATCATATTGAGTGTAGCAGATAGCCATCTTTCCACCCGAAAAACAAGAGGCAAAAGGTCCTGAACCGAAGGCCGGGTCCATCCCCTGGGTAGACCAAGGTAAGTGAACGGCATTTTGACAACCACACATCCAAAAATGTTTGGCAGGCAGTTATAGGTGTCTTCATTGCAATTTATCGGGATCGGAGTTGACTTGTGGAAATTGATATTAAGCCCAATCGAGGTTGCGTAATATGAGAGGATGTCTTTGATGATTGTTTCTTGGGTGGGACATGCTGGTATAGCCAAAATAGTGTCGTCCGCGTATTGAATAACCGGGTAGTCTTTCGGGCTGTTGCAAGGGAAGGGCAGCTGGATGGCTCCTCTGGAGTAGGCGTCACTGATTGCAGCTTGCAGAAGATCGGCCGCTAGGACAAAGATCAGGGGAGACAAGGGATCACCTTGCCTAACACCACATTTACAGTGGAATTTTCAACCCGGCACGCCATTCAGTAGTACCACGGATTTGTCTGAGTCAAATATGCATTTAATCCATTCAAGCCATTTTTCATTGAAACCCATGTTTTTCAAAATGACTAACATGGCCTCATGGTCAATTGTGTCAAAGGCTTTGGAAAAGTCGAGCTTGAGTAGAACAATTTCTTTCTTAGAGGACTGACATTGATATATATATTCGAATCCCCAAGCTAGGCAGTCCTGAATCGTACGTCCTTTCAGAAATCCATACAGGTTCCGGTGTATAATTTTTAGAATCACTTTTTGCAGATGGTTTGCGAGGAGCTTAGTGATCACTTTGAGACAAGAGTTAAGTAATGTGATCGAATGATAATCATTCACTGATGTTGGGGCATTGTTCTTCGGGATAAGTGTGATGAAACCAGCATTTATGCTTTCAAGGTTGTGGTTTCCATCGAAGAATTGATTGCAGAGCTTATAAAAGTCTTGTTTGATCACTGACCAACATGATTTGAGAAAGACTCCATTGAAGCCATCTGGGCCAGGAGCATGGTCAGCTGGCATGTTTTTGATGACATTGTCGATCTCCTCCGTGGTGAAAGGTATTGTAAGTTCTTCTAGTCCATCAATTCATTTGATAATCCTGGCAAGATCATATTTATCTCATGATGCGAGGAGGAGCCCAATCTTTGTTTGAAGGTATTGAAGATGACAGCCTCTTGGCCAGCATGGTCCTCCACACAAGCACCATTATCAGTGGTCATGGAGGCAACGTTGTTAATCCGAAGCCTTTCAGATGCCATTGCTTGGAAAAACATGGAGTTTTCATCACCAAATTTCACCCAACGAATGGTGTAGCGTTTTTTCCAATACTGTTGTTGGTAAGATAAGAGGCGTATGATATGAGCCTTAAGAATTCTCCTGAAGTTAGCTTCTGGTATTGTGGGGGCTCTTTTGTGCTCCATTTCATCAAGCTCAAAGAGGGCTTTATTAGAGTTTTCAATGGCAATGGTGAGCTTAGAGATCCCTTTGCTCCAAACTTTGAGGGCGTTTCGGAGAGCTTTGAATTTCCTGCATAGGATCGTGGCCATGTTTTGTGACTTCATCGGCCTCCCCCAAGTACTTTGGACTATTTCTGAGAAGCCATGGTGTTGGACCCAATAAGATTCAAAGCGGAAAATCTTTGATCGAGGTATGGAAGTCTCAATAGTGATCACACATGGGATGTGGTTGGAAACAGGCCGTCCAAGTGATTTGACCCTGGTCTTGGGGTAAGTTGTAGTCCAATTAGTGCTAGTAAAGAACCAATCAATTTGCTCTAAAAGGGGATCAGTTTGCATACTGCACCATGTAAAGGACCAGCCTTTAATAGGTAGTTCAATGAGAGCTTGCGATCTAATGAAATCATTAAAAGTGATCATGTCATTAAGATTACCACCTGGTTAATTTCGATTTATCTGGGCTTCTGATGAAATTGAAATCGCCTACTAGGAGCCAATCTTCATTATCAGGGATATTTAAGTTTAAAAGCCATTGAATGAACGCCACTCTATGATCACCCTGGCATGGTCCATACACATTTACCAGTGTCCAATGGTGAGCTGATTGTGTGGACTGAAACTGAATGACCTGGGTGAAATCTTCTGAGGTAATGATAGTTGCATGAAAAATGGAACTATTCTAGATCGTAAAAATGCCACCAGAGGCTCCATGGGAGGGGACAAAAGCAAATTGGTCATAACGGCGTTGACAACATGATTTAATGATAGCATTATCAAAAGAGGCATTTTTAGTTTCCTATAGACATATGACAACACACCCACTAGAGTTGATGGCATTACAGAGTGCTAACTATTTGGCGTCTGAATTTAACCCACGGACATTCCAGCAAAGAAGGCTCCAATTAACCGACAGTACCATAGGAATATAAAAGAAAATAAATAAGGATAATATTAAGCAGCGACCGAAGATGTCCCAACATCCTTGTTAGAAAATAAACAAGGATAATATTGAGCTCATGCTCATCTGCCGTGAGCTTTGCAGCTGGGATGGCACAAAGATTGGTGCCAATATGCTAAATCACCTGGATAGGAGTTGGTGGCGGTGTTGTTGGGTTTGCTGCGTCTTCAGAAATCTCAGTGATCGTGACAGAGGATGCAGAAGGAACAATCCTGGGCTTGACCTTGGACTTCTTATTGGCACTGTCCGAAATCAAGGGCACTTTAAAGCCATCATATTTGTTGGAACGAGTACTCCGGCACAGGACAATAGAACATTCAGGAGCAATATTCTTACCACGTCATCCAACACGGGCAGAACCAGAGGGTGCAAGCTGAATCTGAGAGCTGTCATCCAGGTGAGTCTGAGCAATTATAGACTTATTTTAAGTAGTTGGTGTAGCTGGTCCCAACCCAACATATGCAGGTTGTATGTTGTCAAGTACAAGGCCCATACCAACACTTTCAGGTTGTGTGTTGTTCAGAACAGGGGTAGGATGCAGGTCATGGGAATCCATCAGAAGCATGTTCGGTGTGTTGGAACACGCGGTACGCTATGCTAGCGCCAAATAAAATTTTCTACCACGCACCCAAGATCATGCTGCTGGAAATAGATCACGGGATCGGGTTTACCACTAGACGCGCAGTCACCACATCGGAAGTAGAGTTGGTGATGCGTGTAGCCGATCTCCCGGGCCGTCTCCTCCTCGCGTTGCCGATCTCCCGCGAACAGCGAAGACCCGTGAACGGTGATCTCCCGCGAACGGCACCTCGCGGTTCCCTCGAACGGTTCGTCCAAGCACCGCAGATGCGATGCCTCCAAGGTATCCACACGTACGGGGAGCAGCGTCGAGCGACGGACTGCTAGGTCCGGTCGCGCGGCATGGGCATGGGGAGTGGTGGTGGCTAACCAGGGTTCAATCCTCTCAACCCTAAGTGGTGAGCCCACTGCCCTTTATATAGACCTCCGAGGTGGGCTCAACACTTGAGCCCACTAGGAGTCCACATCCATTTTCCACTCAGATCCAATCCGAAGGGCCTGCAGCCCCTTAAGTGTGCGACCCTATAGGTTCACGTACACATGGACACGACCAGAGTCGATAGTTGGTAGCGGCTCCTAGCACAACGTGCCAACTCCCATGTGGGCGTAAAGTCGTTTGACGAACCTCAACAATGTGGCATATGCAACATTCCTTTTGCCTCACGATATCTGTTGTCGAGCTCAAGGCGAGTACTTGTCACCCTTGTGTTAGCTCGACCTCTCTTCTCAAAACCATGATACGAATTCCCGAACTGGGTTAACACTTAACCCAAGTCGCATGGCCATGCTTTCCGAATCTGATCACTTGAGAGGGCCCAGAGAATATCTCTCCAAATAGGAGGGGCAAATTCCATCTTGGTCAACCATGTCTCGTGGCATGTCTCACGACTCACCTGAAAGCTACCTTTATAACTACCCAGTTACGGAGTAGCGTTTGATAGACCCTAAGTGAGCCGATCCTCATCCCGAGAACATGTGAGGACCTCAGGTCTAGGATATGGCATATACATTGCACTTGAGACTAACAGATGACTATATCTCGCTGCGTCTCAAAGTGGGTCTGTCCGGCTCGGTGATCTCCATCCCCGAGCCCATACTATCGGTTTAGCATCTCCATGCACATGACTTGTGAAACATAGTCATCAACCGAGTCGTATACTAGTCAAGGATATGTGTCTGCATAACCTTATCAACTAGGGACCATTAAAACAATCATCATACAATACATAGTTCCACAAACAAGTCACATACTTATTGATACATATCATGGATGATGTTCAAGGACAATACAAAGGACTCATGAATACATATGGAAATATCATCATCACATGATTGCCTCTAGGGCATATCTCCAACACGGTGCATGTACAGGCATGATTTGATCAGCAGCAGTATCCTAAGCAGGGAGAAACCAAGAGGAAAAACTAGAGACCAACTTGGTACAGTTGGACGAGGAGGCTTGACTAGTGATCATTGAAGCTTGAGATAAAGAAAGAGAGCCATTTTCTTCAGATAGGACCACCTTAGTATCAACTCTACTATCTCTGAAACCAAAACATGTTCTCCAAGTACCATAACTGACAATGATTGGCATGATGGCTATTGTGAGAAAGTTGTTTAGCCTGACAATTGGAAATCCAGAGTTTATGAGCATGGACGAAATAAAATCACCCTGAGTTGTCATTGCAAAGTGCATACCAGCCACATATAGAGAGACCTCAATTGCCAAAGATTTTACCTGCAATTTAGTTGGGGCAGTAATAGATCTTTCACCAGCAATCATAGCATGAAACAAGTTTGCAGGCACTAGAACATAGCTGTCAGACACAGTGGCACTAGAATCAGTGCTAGTATGAGCAGAAATGGAATCATTCCAAGCAAGCCCATGACTGTCCTGTATGTTGTTTGCCAGCAGCACATCGTCCTATACCCGAAGTCCCTCAGCAGCTAACCATGCTTGGAAATTATACAGAGCAGGGGGTGCCTGGGGACGTGGAGGAGGCCAAGCCCCCCAGTTTTCCTGAAAGTGGACATCATTGCCCTGATTGGCCCCTTGGTTCTGGTCAGCATTATTAGTAGCATTTTACACCATCCAATTATGAAGTTGTGCCTGATAAAGTTGTTCAGCAGTGAGTCCCTCTCCATGCAGAGGGTGAGCAATACCATCCTCAGGTGGTGGATGTTCTCCGGCAGGGCGAACCTCTGGGAGGTGAGCATTCCAATCGCTACTTCTCACAAACAGTTCAACTGTGGCGATCTCCCCCCATCTGGCACATGACAAAGCTCTTTGGAACCAAACGTAAGCTAATAACATGAATCTTGATGAGCACAAACTTTCTGTCACCTCTTGGGTTATGCCAACTGATGAGCTCCCCAAACTTATCGACAGATTTATGAATGTAACGAGATGTCTGATAGTCATGGGGGAAGCCAATGTAGAGCAACCAAGTCTGAGGTCCATAGCTAGTCATGCGCATGTTAATGCCAACATCATGGGGAACAAAAGAAACCACTGTGTTCATGTTTTCATCATCTTTATTTGTTTCAAAGGTTGTAACAACTACTGCATCTCTAACAACCAAACCAACAAACCCAAAAATGCCAATGCCCAGCGGGTAATCATCCACTTCAGTTGGGAAGACGTTGGATTCATGGAGCAAACCTTCGATGGTGTGGATAGATCTGCCTTGTGGTGGAACGGGGCGAAGCGGTTCACCTCAGCAAGGGCTAAGAAATCATGTGCTTCTTAGGAACCCAAACACCTCTCTTTCTCCTATGGTTCGCGGAGCAGGAGGTCACAACGTGGCTAGGATCACCACACGATGCACATTGGGTGGTCAGATTTGGTCTCGCACCTCCAGAGTCAAGTTGAGTAAGTGATTCAATATTTGACCGATCGACTTGATGGCTAGCGGGTCTTACCATGACTATCTTTGTAGTAAAGTTATTACCAAACCCAAGATGATAAGGATCCACATTATCCCTGGCAATATAAATCAAAGACGGAGGTGGATCAATTCTGATATTTGCTTGCTCTTTGTGAGAGGGGTGCTTTCCTAGAATAGATAAATAAGTGGGCTGGTGCTTCGCAGGTACGCGCACTGAAATTTTGGACCTCCAAGTAAACCTGGGGGCAGCTACGCAGGCCCAAATAATATGGTCCAGCCATCCGCAGCGAGAGCATTTTAAAGTTATCAGGCATTCAAAAAAGTGTGTGTTGGAGAACCACACATGACACAAGACGGCGATCTAGTAGGCTTGGTGGGTTCAAGAACAGTATGCAGATCAGACGGCCCATTACATGAAAGCCCATCAAATTCATGAGATAGAGAATCATATTCACCTGGACAATCCCTGGCCAAATGTCCCGCCAAGTCACAAATATAACACACATTCAGCCTCCGAAAAATGTAATCTATCGGGGGTGGACTGTAGGGACCATATAGTGGCAATGTGTTGAGGTGTATATCCAAAACGGAGCTGATCCAGTATATGGGAAATAATAAAAGTCGGAATTGAATTCCATTAACCCTGCTTAAAATTCCTTCCCTCAAAACGTCTAGAGTGCTCACGGGCCTTGATGCATACCTTTGTGGATAAGTTGCCAAAGTGAATATTCGTCTGCATTAAATGATGGGAGTCTTGAATGCTCTGATAGCCAGTTTGTCCCCAATTAACAATGAAATTGCCAAATTTTAGGCCGAAAAAAGATCCATTGCATTGAATGTCATTCATTGAGTTACGAAGATTGTCCAAAACCGTTTGGGTAGGCTCTTTGGTCGCCGGAGTAGATATCTCCGGCGAACTCCGACGAGCTGGCATAGGCCAAATGTCAGGATGTTGTAGATTCAAAACTGTAGGGTTTGGAAATTGATCACCAGTCGATATGAGTCCCAACGAAGATTTCATAGCAATAGGAGAGCGTGTTGAAACCTTAGAAATTCTTTCATCAGAATGCCAATAATCATCCTCCATGGAGTAGTCAAGCACATTAGGACGAAATAATTGAAAATGACATACAAAGTCTGGCCAGATTTGATCCTTGAGATGATAAGATGAAATGACCCACTTTGTTGGAGGCCATCGAAAAACGAAATCATCGATTACCCAAAAGCAAGACATTGAATCCAGATGGTAAACCACCAATGCAGCACTGAAGGGCAATACCCATAGATTCCTCCAACAAGTGGAGAAGGCAGAAGAGAAGTAGACGACTAAGAAAAATTCCTTGGATCCGTTGGAAGGAGAGAAGTGCACCGTGGTGCCAAAACGACGACGCACTTGAGCCGCGACCGTAAGGCCCGGATTGAAATCCCAATGTAGAAGTCCTTCCATGGCACATCTAGATCAGAGATCGCCATGGTTGCTATGGAGGTGGAGGTGGAGGGGGAGAGGAGCCATCTCGCATCTCCGGGATCGACGCCACTAGAATTGCCCAGTAGAAGAGTACTAGACATGTCCTTCATTAACCTGTGATTGAATCAGTTTCCGGTTTTTTTGTGCATCGTGCCGGACGACGTGGGGTTACCCACGTAATAGTCTATGGGTTTGCCCACATTGACGGGGAGGTAACTGCCATTTTATTCATCCCACCACCCATGTCGTTTCCGCCATGTACGCTGCATGCATTGCGCAGGGTTGGTGGCGGGCGCATAGGGCGCAGGAATGAGTGCCATGGCAAAAAACCCAACATCGTGGATAGGCGCAGAAGGGCGGTCCTGGATTCTGGACGTTGTCAGTGATCCAGAGGGGCTGGATTGACGGAGCACGGTGGTTGCTTCCTGGGTGAGGAGCCAGCCCCCCAGTCACGCCCCCCCCCCCCCCCGATATAAAGGGGAATGGGCGAGGTACTCACTCACACACATCTCCTCCTTCTTCTTCTCCTCGCATCCCTCTTCCACTATGGTGAGGGGAAGAGGACGTGGTAGTACTCCAGCAGTGGAGATGAGGGCTTCTACTCGATAGCACCTCCCTCCCCTGGCCGGGGAGGCAGGGGTAGAGTCCATTGCACGAGGTGGTGCGGCAGGATGAGGGCGCAGCCGTCGTGGCGCTCGGGGCCGAGGAGGGCATGGCGGTGCTCTGATTGCTCCTCCTCCAGCCGCCCAGGCCCCGAATGAAGGCCACATCAGCGACCAGCCATTGGAGTTTCATCGTCAAGCTGCGCCGGCCTTCGCACAGCTGTCTTTGGCTCTCCATTCCCATCGCAAGAGTGATGGACGTAGAACAGCCACCAGGATTGAGTTTGCACATGAGGGTCTGCTGTAACGGCAGTATGCGGGAGGATGTGGAGTTCCCCGCGTCTCATGCCATGCTTCTCCGGCGTGGCTAGAAACTTTGCTCATGCCCACAGCTTGGCGGCGGGGCACGTTCTCCATTTCAAGTTAATGGACGCCAACCTGCTCTCCATCGAGGTCTTTGGTCGTTCGGGTGCTCGCTTAGGGTGCTGCACAGAAAGCTCAACCAACGACGAAGCTCCTCCTCGAGCGACATCTATGAAGAGGACAGTGGCGGCGATGACGATGCCGTCGAGCTGGAGGACGGCGGTTTAGACTCCAGCTGAACGCCGACCGCACTGTTACCGTCAGCAAGGCGCCGACAACACCACCGTCTGCATCTACGTCTTCTCCCCCCGGCAGAGCAATTTGCCGGGGTGTTGGGTGTGGATGTCTCCACCTCCTCCAGCTGGACTCTGGCAGGGTTCCCCGTGGACTCCGGCTTTGTCTTCCCTGCTGGTGTCCCTCCTGCCGCATTCCGATGGTCCTGGAGGTGGTGACCAGGGCATCGCCTAGCCACTCTCTCCGTCCATTGCCTTCATCCATCGCCCCTCCTGATCTTGTCAGACTGCGTCCCATGGGCCCTGACGGGGTTAGGCTGGGCTCCTGCCTAGGCACTCCTTTTGCCCTCTTCACCTCCCACTGCAGCCCCTAGGAGGAGAGGGACAAGAAAGGGATTACGGGGAACTTATCTTTTTTTCAATCTAAAAGATGTAGGCACTTGCCAAACTTTAGTCCTAGTTATGTAATCTTTTCTGTCTATATTGTACCCTATGACGTTTGTACTTGTTTTTCTACGCA
The DNA here is from genome assembly GCF_002575655.3 of Aegilops tauschii subsp. strangulata. NCBI lineage: Eukaryota > Viridiplantae > Streptophyta > Magnoliopsida > Poales > Poaceae > Aegilops > Aegilops tauschii. Next base: position 255,658,051 of record NC_053036.3, on the reverse strand, counting down.
TTAATGAAAAAGATATGCTTGCCGGGCACTGGTGAACGTGTTATGTCCATGCAAAGGAACAACTCCTTTATACTCTCAAGTAAACAAGATTTTTCAGCAAGACACCTTGCCGGTCTCTTCCATTGCTCGCCACAAGGCTCTGCTTGGTGGGCTAGGAGCATGGAAGAGAAATGTGTTGGGTTCTATGGTAGGGTGCGTCGACTGCAAATTAAAAAATCATACGCGCAGAACAACCAAGAACATGCTATGGGAGATGGATCACAGTTCGTTACCACTAGACGTGCAGTGACGTGCAGCAGAAGAAGAGTTGGGGCAGCGCGTCCGCGTGGATCGTCTCCTCCTCGTCCGATATCCCTCGAATAGCCGGTCGTCGGTTCCCACGTACAGGTTCACCGGAGCGGCGCAAGTGCACCGCCTCTAATGGTATCCGCGCGTGCAAGAGGAACGTCGTGCGGCGGACTGCTAGGTCTGATCACACAACCGGCGACGAGTGGAGGTGTCTATTCGCAACACATGCAAACCCTAGTGACAGCGCCGAAGCGATCAACCGCATGAGTGTGCCGCACCCCACTTTATGTAGGCATCCGTCGCGGGCTCAACACTTGGGCCTCGCACGGACCCTAAAGCCCATAAGTCTACTCGTCCACAATCCGAATACACCTCGGATCACGTCCGACCAGTGTCCCCGGATCCGACCTCGTAGGTTACTTACCTGAACCGCGTGACCCCTTAGGTTCAAGCCGGCTTGGTCGCAGTTCGGATCACCTCCGAACTGCATGGTTGGTAGCGGCCTCTAGCAAGGCAAGCCGAACATCAAGCAGACTATGAAGCTGGTTAGTGAACATGTACATCACACTTCCATTCCTTTTGCCACATGATATATGTTGTCGGGCTCAAGGTGAGTCTGTCATCCTTGTGCTAGCCCGACCTCTTTCTCGTTTCAGTGATGCCGACCACTATCCGGATTATCTCATAAACCTTGTCGCATGGCCGTGCTTATCCTGGCCGGATCACACGAGGGGCCCAAAGTACATCTCTCCTGATCGAAGGGGCAAATCCCGTCTTGCTCGACCATGTCTCGCAGCATGGGTCTGGACAAGCCTGAAACCTACCTTTGTAACTACCCAGTCACGGAGTAGCGTTTAGTCGGCCCAAAGCAAGTCTGTCACCATCCCGAGTACATGTGCCAGCTCAGGTCTTAGGACATAGAACGTATGTTGTACTAGAGACCCACAGATGACATATCGTCGCGTCTCATAGTTAGGTTTGTCCGACTCGGACCTTATCTCGACTCGGATCCGACTACGGCGAATCCGACTGGTTCCTTCCAAGTGCATATTATCCGATTATCCAATGCCCCATGGCTAGTGAGACCAAGCCATCGAACGTGTCATATGCTAGTCTAGGTGGTGGTGCGTCCACACAGCCCTTTCGACTAGGGACCTTTTAGGACAGTCATCATACAATGCATAGTCCCAGAAACATGTCACGTACTTGCTGATACACATCATTGGTAATGTCCAAGGACTATCTTTATTCATACACACATAGGAAATATCATCATACATGATTGCCTCTAGGGCATATCTCCAACAAAATGGCCCTTAGTCAATCCTTGTTCCCAAATGCAGCAGCGAGCACCTGCTACTTCTTGAGCTTGAGTTGGTTTTTCCCTTGAAGTGGAAATGGTGATGCAACAAAGTAGAGTAAGTATTTCCCTTAGTTTGAGAACCAAGGTATCAATCCAGTAGGAGACAATGCTCAAGTCACCGAATACCCGCACAAACAATCAAACAACTTGCACCCAATGCGATAAAGGGGTTGTCAATCCCTTCATGGTTACTTGCAAAGGTGAGATCTGATAGAGATAGATCAACGATAAAGTAAATATTTTTGGTATTTTTGGGTTATAGATCGGAAAGTAAAAGATTGCAAAAAGAGTAAATAGGAAACTAATATTGTAGATCGGAAACTTGTATGATGGAAAATAGACCCGGGGGCCATAGGTTTCACTAGAGGCTTCTCTCAAGATAGAAAATATTACGGTGGGTGAACAAATTACTGCCGAGCAATTGATAAAAGAGCGCATAATTATGACGATATCTAAGGAAATAATCATGAATATAGGAATCACGTCCGTGTCAAGTAGACCGAAACGATTCTGCATCTACTACTATTACTCCACACATCGATCGCTATCCAGCATGCATCTAGAGTATTAAGTTCATAGAGCGCATTAAGCAAGATGACATGATGTAGAGGAATTAACTCAAACAATATGATGAAAAACCCATGTTTTTATCCTCGATGGCAACAATACAATACATGCCTTGCTTCCCCTACTGTCACTGGGAAAGGACACCGCAAGATGGAACCCAAAGCTAAGCACTTCTCCCATTGCAAGAAAAACCAATCTAGTTGGCCAAACCAAACTGATAGTTCGAAGAGAATTAATAAGATATCAAATCATGCATATAAGAATTCAGAGGAGACTCAAATAATATTCATAGATAAGCTGATCATAAATCCACAATTCATCAGATCTCGGCAAACACACCGCAAAAAATTATTACATCGAATAGATCTCCAAGAACATCGAGGAGAACATGGTATTGAGAATCAAAGAGAGATAAGAAGCCATCTAGATACTAGATATGGACCCATAGGTCTATGGTAAACTACTCACGCTTCATCGGAAGGGCAATAGGGTTGATGTAGAAGCCCTCCGTGATCGAATTCCCCTCCGGCAGGGTGCCGGAAAAGGTCCCTAGATGTGATCTCACGGCTACAGAAGGTTGTGGCGGTGGGAAAGTGTTTTCGTGGATGGCTCTATTGGTTTGGGAATATATAGGCGAAAGAAATAGGTCAGTGGAGTCACGAGGGGCACACAAGGGTGGGGGCGCGCCCTCCATCCTTGTGGCCGCCTCGTGGCTTCCCTGACTTACACTCCAAGTCCACTGGATGTCTTCTGGTCCAAGAAAAATCATCGTGAAAGTTTTTATTTTTTTTGTACTCCGTTTGGTATTCCTTTTTGAGGAACTCAAAACAGGGAAAAAACTGGAACTGGCAATGGGCTCTAGGTTAATAGGTTAGTCCCAAAAATAATATAAAATAGCATATTAATGCATATAAAACATCCAAAACAGATAATATAATAGCATGGAACAATAAAAAATTATAGATACGTTGGAACGTATCACCACCCCGATCAAAGTGACCTTTGAATCAAAGGAATGGGAGCACAAATGTTGGAGGGTGACAAGGTTTCTCTACGCACAAGTCTTTCTCACACATGCACGCTATGGATGTCTTCAAGGGGAACTTATCTGTTGTTGTCGGGGGTCGATATGGAAGCTTGTTCTCACTTCTTCTCTTTGGGATTGTATCCACGGAGGAGCCCTGTAGTTAGTATAGGGGAAAAACAGGAGAATATGACTCTTTCTAAATGATCATGTCAAATTCATGCTAAACTAGACATGCATGCAAGGTTTAGATGCTAACGCTTCATTTTATTATCTTTGCACAGGGTATGCGCCTGGCTTTGTACAACGGGTTACATGCACATCGGCAAGGCTTGTACAAAAGCTGGTTGCCGGGGCTGAGCCCGGCAACCGCGCCTTATGGGTAGAACTTACGAAGATGCTCAATATTCCATGAGTTTTGCACCTTAATGCCATCTTCGGTCTCCAGATGGACTGTGCCAGGTCTGGTGACTCTTCTACCCGGCAAGGGCCTTCCCACTTTGGCGTCAACTTGTTGGAACCCTTGGCGGACTGGACACGGCTAAGGACAAGGTCGCCTTTCTCAAGGCTCCGGGAATGAATCCTGTGGCTATGATAGTGATGCAAGGCTTGCTGGTAGCATGCAGCACGCACAGCGGCCCGGAGACGATCTTCCTCGAGGAGCACGACATCGTCATGCCGGAGCTGCTCTTACTCTAAATCATCGTCGGCAAGTACTCGAGGTGACCCGTATATGAGTTCCATGGGGAGTACTGCTTCTGCCCCATACACTAGGGAGAAGGGAGTCTGTCGGTGGCTCGATTCGGTGTCGTATGGAGGGACCAAAGAACCACTAGCACCTCATCGACCCAGCGTCTGCCGCACTTCTGCAGTCTATCAGAAGTTTTCATCTTGAGTCCACGCAACACTCTAGCGTTCATCCTCTTAGCTTGCCCATTGCTTCGGGGATGAGCAACAGAAGCAGCGGAGACTTTGCTTCCAAGGTTCTGGATGTACTGTATGAAGGCGCGGCTGGTGAATTGGGTGCCATTGTCAGTGATTATCCTGGCGGGCACTCCAAATTGGCACACCAATCCTTTCATGGACTTCATAGTTGACTGTGCAGTCACCTTCCTCATTGGTTCCACTTCTGGCCACTTTGTAAACTTGTCGATGGCGACGTACAAGAATTCAAAGCCCCTAGTAGCACGGGGGAAGGGGCCCAAGATGTCAAGCCCCCAGACCGAAAATGGCCAGGATAAAGGGATTGTCTGGAGAGCTTGAGCTGGTTGATGGTGTTCTTGGAGTAGAACTGGCAGCCGTCACACTTGGTGACCAGTTCAACCGCATCTTGGAGTGTCGTGGGCCAATAGAAACCTTGCCAGAAAGCTTTTCCAACCAGGGCCCTTGATCCAATGTGAGAACCGCACGTACCCTTGTGTATCTCCTCCAACACTTCCAGCCCATCTTCCCAGCAGATGCACTTCAATTTCACCCCATTTGGCCTTCTTCTATAAAGAGTGTCATCGACAAACTGATACATACAGGACTGCCGGGCTACTCTTTCAGCTTCTTCTTGCTCTTCGAGAAGTTCTCCTGTTTGAAGGTAGTAGACTATGTGCGCCACCCAGGTTGAGCCAGTGGCTCAACAACAAGGACCAAAGGCACCTCCTCGTTTGTGGGAGCGCTTGCCTTCACCGCAAGAACCTACGGCTTCGCGAGAGGGTGCTGCTCACCAACCGAAGAGGATTCGTTCCCAGCAACCTCTCTACTAGTGGCTTCAGGGAGCCCTTCCGGGAGTTACTTGCCGGAGTCCAACTTTTTCCTCTTTCTGGCCATCATTGAAGGGGACACCGATGGTTGGATCAGGTGGAGGACAAAAGTCCCTGGTTGCATAGGGAGCTTTTGTGCCACACACTCTGATACATGATCAGCGATGTGGTTCTCCACACACGGCACGTGCTCTGCTTGCAGCCCATCAAAGTGTTCTTCCAGCCTCCTTACCTCATCCACATATACCTCCATCAACGGACTCTGATAATCCTTATTAACTTGCCTCACCACAAGCTGCGAGTCTCCGCGGATGATCAACTTCTTGATTCCCAACTCAACCGCAACTCTGAGCCCGGCAAGGAGCCCTTCATACTCAGCAGTGTTGTTGGTGGCTTTCTCTCGGGGAAAGTGTATTTGAACCACGTACTTGAGATGCTCTCCATTGGGCGCAACAAGAAGCACGCCAGCTCCGGTGCGCTGCAACGAGAAAGCACCGTCAAAATACATAATCCACTCTTGTTGGGGATGTAACCCCGCGGTGTGACCCGCCCAGGTGGGGCTGGGTTACACTGTTGGCGAATCAATAGAAAGGGCTTAGGTGGGCCTAAGAAGAAGAGATATGAAGATAGGAGGCGTCTTACAAGGCGGTCCTATTAAAGGCCCAAGACCTAGAGTGGAAGCCATAACCCGGAGGTGTGAGCCGCCCGATGGCGACTTGCCTAGCAAGGCAAGGTGACTTACAACAAAAGTCGGTCGCGTTGTGTGATCTGACTTGGAGTCTCGTAAGCCTAGGGCCTCGACCTGTGTATATAAAGGCGAGACCTGCGGCGGGTTAAGGAAAGGAACAATCAATCGATAGCTAGGTCAAGCAATTCTACTCCCTTGTAATCGATATACAATCAATACAGTATAAGCAGGATGTAGACTTTTACGTCGTTGTGAGGGGCCAAACCTGGGTAAGCTTTGTGTCTTTCGTCCCGCTCAACCCCTTCAAGCTAACCTACATTGCGATGGATCCACACCTAAGTCCTTTCCCAAGGGCATCTGCCATGACAATACTGTGACAGTTGGCGCCCACCATGGAGCCAGCGCACGGTGGTTTCGAGTTCTTGAATGGCACTTTCCTAGGGATCGAGGTATACACCGTTGGCAGTATGACTAAGAGTCACCGTGGCAAGCTCTACATCGACGACGCTAGCTCGAGACCCGAGGCCAACTCAATCGAGTACGGGTACGGGGTCCCCTTCGGTGGAATCCACGTCTTCATCAGCAAGATCGGCGAATCTGAGCCTGAGCTGGACACCTCCACCGACCACTTCGAATCAGCTCAGCACGCGCAACCCGCCCGGATTTAACCCGACCGGAAGCATGCCTTCATCGGTTTCACGCAAGGCTTGGAGCTCTCAAGATGAGGAGTTCACCAGAGAGACGGAGTCGATATATTAGCCTCAAGATTGCGGGCTTGGGGGCTATTCCGATGGCAACAGTATTCCGGACCCTTATGAGCTGTCGTACAGGGCTGCTATTTTTATGGCTGGTACACAGACGGTTCTTAACTCATCAACCGCTGTGGCTATGACATTTGGATCGACCGCGGCGGTGACGGCGTGGGCTGGCGGCTCAGCTATATCGCCGGATCATGTTCTGTCAGGTCCTTTGGGCTCTTTGAACACTCTGCTTGCAACGGAGGTGACTGTGGCGAATCAAGCAGAGCGCAATGCGGAGATTGGAATGATTCAGGCAGAGATTACTAAGGCACAGGAAGATGTCAATGCAAAGAACGCCAGTATGGCGGAAGAATAGGCTCAGATCATGGCTAAATCAGAGCGAGTAAGGGCAAAGGCTTGGCATTTAAATCTAGATCAGAACGCCTCTAACACAGTTCTTCGTAGAAGGCACCAGACCCGCCTGCCTTTACATTATGAGCCTATGAACCTGTTTAACACCCTTGGAGCAGGCACAACCACTCCAGGCGCTCGGGTAAATGCTTAGATAAACACCGGTGGTCCCGGAAGTGGTGTGGCGACTCAGCCTCGGTAGCCTGAGCCGGCATGGAGGGAGGAGCGGGTGCCTAACCCGCCCCCAAATCAAACGCTGCCTCAACGTTTCTTGACGCCGCCTCCGAGTCATTTTTCTAACCCGGTGGATAATATGATAGCAGCGACAACACGGCTGGCTGCTATTCCAATCGAGGGTGAGTCGCCAGTTGTGATGGAGACCCAGAACATGGTGGAGCTTCTTCAAACGGCTATGGCGCAGCAAGCGGCTTATTCATATAGTCGTGAGCATGTTCATTCGACCCCTCGCCCAAGTCGCGGTTATAGCTGGCGCATTGAGTCGCCAGCAGTTTCCATCAGTGAGCAGCGTCGTAACCCGCCTCGCAATGATGACCCGCCCCATGATGATAATCTACTGACCAATGCTCAGGCGATTGTGGATCAGGCTCGACAGGTGGAAGCAGCGACTCGGCAGGGGGCTTATCAGCAGTGTCCAGTGAACCCTTCGGCCTAAGTTGAAGCTGGGACAACCTCCACGATAGTTGGAGTGTCGTGTTTGGTACCGGCTTTGCGCAATGAACGTCTGCTCAAGGATTTCAAAGGCCCTCATAAGGTGCCTAATTATACAGCCGATCTCCCTCTTGAGGCTTGGATTGAGAGTTATGAGTTAGCCATGGAGATGTTGGATGTTAATGATGCTGTATGTGCCAAGTATTTTTACTATGATGCTCGATGGACCAGCTCGAACATGGTTAAAAGGATTGTCTCCTAATTCCATCAGTTCATCGGCAGAGTTGAAAGCGCGGTTCATTAAGAATTTTTTAGGGGAGTGCAAGCAGCCCCTAACGATTATCGATCTAGATAATTGTGTGCAGCGTGAGGATGAGTTGGCCCACCATTGGTCCGACAGGTCTCAGCTATTATCTACTCATCGGATAGCATTGCGGCGGGTCAAGCGGTTATGGATTTGGAGAAGAACTGTCACTTTACCCCCTTAAGCAGAAGCTTGGGTGGCTTAAGCATTATTGTAATGATATGGGTGAGCTTATGGTGGCTATTATCAAGTATGCAGACTCTGATAATACCAAGGACCCTGGATCTGACGATGAGAAGTCCAGTAAGGGTAAGAAGAATAATAATGGTAAATGTCAGTAGTAGAATATGGCGATGAATAATGGCAAGAACCAAGGTAATCGTGGTAAACACAGACACCCTGATGGCGGGCCAGATCTAGTGGCTAACACCAACACCAGGTATAAGGGACAACATCGCAATGGTAATGACAAGCCGTCCTTTGGAGGAAAAACCTTCAACCCTAAGGCAATGTTCAATGAACCTTGCCCAAAGCACAGTTTGCCTAACAAGCCAGCAAGTCACGCGTGGAAGGATTGTTTTATCATGCGAGAGTACAGGAATTTCAATTTTAATCAAAATCACGGTAACAACAATGGGCTGCCCGGCAGGTCAAGATCCGGTGCGCATGGGCCCGGCTTTGGTGGCGGCGGCTCAAATTTTGGTTCTCAAGTCCAGAGCAGTCGGGGAGGTTATAACCAACTGTCTGGCAGGGCAACTAGCAACAGGGTAGTCAATTAGGATACTAGAGTAATCCAAAGCAACTCAATTGTGGCCAGTACCATGTTTTCACCACCAATCTTTGTAAACGAGATCAGAAGGTTCGTAAGCGTGCGGTCAACACCATTGAGCCGGCCCTACCTCAATACATGCGATGGTTAGAATATCCAGTCACGTGGAGTTGGGAGGATCACCCGCCCTGGGTTGAGAATCCTGGTCACTTGGCTTTGGTGGTAGCCCCTCAAGTCGGGGGTTACAAATTCACTAACGCGCTTATGGATGGTGGCAGCAGCATCAACATCCTGTATTATGACACCTTTCGCCGGATGAACTTAACTGACAAGGATCTTAAGTCGTCTTCTATAGTTTTCCATGGAGTGGTGCCTGGTAAGTTGGCGTATCGTGTTGGAATGATTGCCTGGAAGTCGCCTTTGGTAATGACTATGACTATAGAGCAGAGGGATGTTGTGGTTCGAAGTGGTTAAAATCAAAAGTCCATATCATGCCTTGTTTGGGCGGCCGGCTTATGCAAAATTTATGGCTCGGCCTTGTTATGTTTATTTACAGCTTAAGATGCCAGGGCATAAGGGCACAATTACAGTCCATGGAGGTCGGAAAATCACTTTGGAGTGTGAGGAAGGAGATGTGGCTTATGCATAATCGACTTGTGCTACCGAGGAGCTTAAGTTTTACAAGGATATTGTTGACCCGGCGGATATGACCCCTCTAAAGAAGCCCACAATTGAGCAAGATCCTTTGTTGAAGTTTAAGTCGGCTAATGATACTAAGCAGGTTGACTTTGTCCCTAGCGAGTCATCTCAGCAGTTTACAGTGGGGGCTAATATGAATCCTAAATAGGAAAGCGCGCTCATCGAGTTCATCCGTGAGAATCGGGACATCTTTGCATGGAAATCTTCTCACATGCCATGTGTTCCAAGAGAATTCGCTGAGCACACCCTTAATGTGGATCCTAAGTTTAAACCGGTTAAACAGTTCTGTTGAGGATATAAACCTTAGAGTCACCCGCCTGGAGGGGCCGAGTTACTCATAATGGTCATCGCCTGAAGCCCGGCGCCAAGCTTGAAGACGGCGGGCCAAAGATGGGCTTAAGACCCGGAGATGGCTTAAGGCCCGTAGTTACAAACCGCCATTATGGTAGAACTTGTAGTGTAAGGCAAGAACAGTTGAGAGTCCGAGCCGGACACTCTTATGAGCCGGCCGGGACTCTGAGAGCTGCTGGGCGTCAACCTCCCTATATAAAGGGACGACCCGGCGGCGGTTTAGGGACAAGAAAGATCTCGCCGAGAGCCAGGCATAGCAGTTAAGCTCCCTGGTTATCGAAACCCTAATCAATACCACCTCAACTGGACGTAGGCTTTTACCTTCACCGTAAGGGGCCGAACCAGTATAACCCTTGCGTTCCTTGTCCCGTTTAACCCCTTCAAGCTTCCTAGCTGCGACGGCTCCACGACTAAGTCCTAGCTCGAGGACATCTGCCGTGACGATTCCACGACAGTTGGTGCCCACCGTGGGGCCCGCGCACGGTGGATTTGAGTTCTTGAAGGGCAGCTTCGAAGGGCTCAAGGGATACGCTGTGGGCCGGATGACCAAGATTCGTCGCGGCAAGCTCTACATCGATGATGCAAACTGGGGCCCCGACGCCGGCTCAATTGAGTACGGGTACCGGGTCCCCTTCGGCGGAATTCATGTCTTCATTGGCAAGATTGGCGAGCCGGGCCCTGAGCCGGATCTCTGCGCCGATCTCATCGAGACGGCTCAGCGTGCACGACCCGCCCGGGCCCTACCTGCCTTGAAGCATGCTTTTGTGGGATGTATCCATGGAGGGCTCTCTGATGGATCTGGATCTGGTGATGAGACGGCCGCCGGCTCTGATGGCGAATCGTCCACAGATGAGTCAGACTCGTCGTATCAAATTCAAGATGGCAGGCTCAGGGGTTGTTCCGATGGTGACAGTATTCCGGGCCCTTTTGAGCCGCCGAGCTGGGTTGGAATCTTCATGGCCGGTGCACAGCCTGTTCAAAACCCTACCGCCGGGTCAGGAAACCCGGTGCCCTCGCCGGCTCAGGTGCTGATGGATCACACGGACAAGATGACGGCCCTGTTGACCGCCACGGTTGACCCGGCAGATCAAGCTCAGCATGACGCGGAGGTGGCACAGTTAAAGTTAGATCTAGTAAAATCCAAGGAGGATCTGGCGGCGGAAGGGATCAGGATGGCTGCGGAGAGGGCGGCTCTCGACGCCCAGACTCAGTTGATTCAGGCGCAGTCCTTCCGGCTCATGATGGATCAGAACGTGTCCAATGAGGTCATGAGAAGGAGGCATCAAAAGGCCCAATCTTGACTCCCTCCGGTCTACGATCCTCAAAACCTCTTCAACACGCCAGGTGCAGGGTCTAGTAACCCGCCGGGGATCATAGTGCCCGGGTCTGGGACCCCTGTTCAGCCACAAGTGATGGGGCCTCCCCGGGTGAACCCTGCCCCGCCTCAGTATGTGCCAATACCACCGGGTCATTATGCTAACCCGCTGGAGAACATGGTCGCCACAGCAGCACGGCTGGCGGCTCTCCCAATTGACTGCGACTCTCCAACGGCTATTGAGACCCGCCGGGTCAGAGAACTCCTTCAGACAGCGCTGGCGCAGCAAGAGGCGTACTCTTACAGCCGGGACAGGATCCACTCAACCCCTCGTCTAGGCCGAAGCCCGAGTTATAGCAGACACATGGTTTCAGCGACCGGCTCAAGTAATGTCCGACGCCATGACCCGCCCCCTGGCCATGGCCCGGCTCATAACGGAGCCTTTCACGCAACAGACCAAGACAGAGCGCGGCAAGAGGCAGAGCAGGTGCCTCAGTTGACGGCTTACCAAACACCCCCGGCTTATCCGACGACTTTCGTCGACGTGGGTATCCCTACGAGGACTGGAGGTGTCCCTTGTTTAGTGCCGGCTCTCCGCAATGAGCGTCTACCCAAGGACTTCAAGGGGCCTAGGAAGGTGCCTAATTACACGGCTGATTTACTACCCGGAGCCTGGATCGAGAGTTATGAGATGGCCATGGAATTGCTGGAGGTCAACGAAGCGGCAATGGCCAAGTACTTCACCATGATGTTAGATGGGACTGCCCGCACTTGGTTGAAAGGGCTACCACCGAATTCCATCGGGTTTCAAAACTTCAAAGATACATGTAGGTAGTCCATGTCAATTGTGGATTTGACTAACTGTAAACAGCAGGAGGGCGAGTCTACGACACATTGGGTTCGCCGGGTCAAAGAGATAATACATTCCTCTGATAAGATGGATGCCGGCTCTGCAGTTTTAATGTTGGAACAGAATTGTCGCTTCCTGCCCTTGAAGATGAAACTCGGGCGGCTCAAGCGTGATTGTAATGATATGGGTACGCTGATGGCGGCTCTTGTCAAGTATGCCGACTCTGATAGTACCAAGGACCCCGCTTCAGATGATGAAAGTTCAGGGAAGGGAAAGAAGAACGACAATGGCAAGGGTCCTCAGCATAACCCGGGGAACCAAGGAGGTGGCAAGCGTAAGGCCGACGGCAGCCTGGAGTTCGTGGCCAACGCCAGCTCACAAGGTAATAACCAGCGAGGCAAGGGGAGGCCACCTCCCCGAGCCGGCGGGTCAGGCCCGACGCTGGAGCAGCTGTTGAATGAGCCTTGTCCAAGGCATGGTTCTAAGGAGAAGCCAGCTACTCATAAAATGGAAGGATTGCGCGATCATGAAAGCCTTTAAGAATTCCAATGCCTTTAATGGCAACCATAGCCCGGGCGGCGGCTCAGGCGCTGGCGGTTTTCATGGCCCGGGCGGCGGCTCAAATTCTAATCCTCAGAACGGTCAAGGGGGCTTTAATCAGCAGTCTGGCCAGGGTCATCAACAGCAGCAGGGGGTTATCAGACCAATCCAAAGCAGCTTAACGGTGGACAGTATCACGTATTTACCACCAGTCTGTGTAAGCGAGATCAGAAGCTTCATAACAGAGCTGTGAATGCTGTTGAGCCGGCGGTTCCACGCTATTTAAGATGGTCTGAGCAGCCTATTGTGTGGAGTAGGGAGGATCACCCTCCCCGGATTGATAATCCGGGTCACTTGGCCTTGGTGGTGGCTCCTCAGGTGGGAGGATATAAGTTCACTAAGGTGCTCATGGATGGAGGCAGCAGTATCAACATCCTCTATTATGAGACTTTCCGTCGTATGGGGTTGATTGATAAGAACCTCAGCCAGTCAAACACTATTTTCCATGGTGTGGTGCCTGGTAAGTCGGCTTATCCAGTTGGCAAGATCGAGTTGGAAGTGGCCTTTGGAGACGAGTACAACTACAGGGTGGAAAAATTGACCTTTGAAGTGGTCAAGATAAGAAGTCCATATCATGCCATATTTGGGCGGCCGGCTTACGCCAAGTTCATGGCACGGCCGTGTTACGTGTATTTACAGCTCAAGATGCTGGGTCACAATGGGACCATTACGGTTCATGGCAGCCGGAAGGTGGCCTTGGAGTGTGAGGAAGGCGATGCAGCTTATGCAGAATCTGTTTGTGCAACAGAGGAGTTGAAATTTTACAAGGACAATGTTGACCCAACAGATATGACCTCTCTGAAAAAACCGACTACGGAGCATGAGCCGGCAATGAAATTTAAGTCGGCTGATGAGACTAAACTTGTTGATATCGTTCCAGGTGATTCATCTCAGCAGTTTAGCATCAGTGCCAATTTGGATCCAAAATAGGAAAGCGCGCTCATCAAGTTCATCCGTGAGAATAGGGACATTTTTGCGTGTAAACCTTCTGACATGCCAGGTGTACCTAGAGAACTCGCTGAGCACACTCTCAATGTTGATCCAAAATTTAAGCCGGTCAGGCAGTTCCTTCGGCGGTTTAATGAAGAGAGGCGGAAAGCCATTGGTGAAGAGGTGGCCCGGCTCTTGGCGGCCGGGTTTATTGTTGAAGTCTTTCACCCAGAGTGGTTAGCTAACCCGGTGCTCGTGCTCAAGAAAAACGGCACCTGGCGGATGTGTGTGGACTACACGGACTTAAACAAGGCATGTCCGGCTGATCCTTTTGCGCTTCCCCGTATTGATCAAATCATTGATGCTACGGCGGGTTGCGAGCGCTTAAGTTTCTTGGATGCTTATTCTGGATATCATCAGATTAAAATGGCAGTTAAGGACCAGGAGAAGACGGCATTCATCACTCCCTTTGGAGCCTTCTGCTATGTGTCTATGGCTTTTGGACTCAAGAGTGCACACGTGAGTTACCAGCGTAGCGTGCAGAACTGTCTTCATAACCAGATTGGGTGCAATGTTCATGCCTATGTGGATGATATTGTGGTTAAGTCCAAGGAGAAGGAAACCTTGATAGATGATCTGAGGGAAACCTTTGATAATCTCCGGGTCTACAAGATGATGCTTAACCCGGCCAAGTGTGTTTTTCGTGTTCCTGCAGGCAAGCTATTGGGTTTCTTGGTTTCTAACAAAGGCATTGAAGCTAACCCGGAGAAGATCAAGGCAATCACCTCTCTGGCTAAGCCGGCGTGTCTAAACGACGTCCAGCGCCTGGCGGGTCGTATCGCTGCTTTAAGCCGGTTTATAAGCCGTTTGGGTGAGAAGGCCATGCCATTATACCAGTTGATGAAGAAAACTGATGACTTTGTCTGGAATGATGCAGCTAATACCGCTTTTGAGGATTTGAAGAGGCAGCTGGCAGAGCCCCCGGTCCTTGCTGCTCCGGTTGACAAGGAGCCTTTATTGCTGTATGTAGCTGCTAACACACGGGCCGTCAGTGTGGCTGTGGTGGTGGAGCGCAAGGAAGAGGGTAAGGAGCACCCGGTTTAGCGGCCGGTTTATTACGTCAGCGAAGTGCTCATAGAGTCTAAACAGCGGTATCCACATTGGCAGAAGCTTGTTTATGGCGTATTCATGGCAAGCCGGAAGCTAAAGCACTATTTTCAGGGTCACCCTATCACTGTGGTTAGTTCTGCCCCTCCTGGAGACATCATCCAAAACAAAGAAGCTACAGGGAGAGTGGCTAAGTGGGCTATAGAACTTGGGCCTCATGGTCTAAAATACGTGCCACGCACTGCGGTTAAATCTCAAGCTTTGGTGGATTTCATCAATGATTGGACAGAGCTACAAGTGCCGGTTAAATGTGATGGTTGCCAAAGGTTCTCACGACGGGCTCATGTGCCGGCTCAGGAGCTGAGGATGATACCAATCACTTGGCCGTTTGCGGTCTGGGGGCTTGATATGGTTGGGCCTTTTAAAAGGTCCAAGGACAAGAAGACCCACCTCTTGGTGGCAGTTGACAAATTCACAAATTGGGTTGAAGCCGAACCAGTTAGCAAGTGTGACGCAGCCACGGCGGTTCAGTTCATGAAAAGGGTGATATTTCGCTTTGGCTTTCCACACAGCATTATAACTGACAATGGTACCTGTTGAGGATATAGACCTGGGGGTCACCCGCCAGGAGGGCCGGGTTACTCCAAGGATCATTACCAGAAGCCCGGAGCTAAGTTTCAGGATAATGGGCCAGAGATGGGCTGAGACCCGGATATGGCTTAAGGCCCGTAGTTACAATCATTGTTATAGTAGACTTGTAGTGTAAGGCAAGTATTGTTTTAGAGCCCGAGCCGGACACTCTTATGAGCCGGCTCGGGACTCTAAGGGCTGCTGGGCGTCAGCCTCCCTATATAAAGGGACGACCCGGCAGCGGTTTGGGGACGACAACAATCTCTCCGAGAGCCGGGATAAGTGTTTAGTTCCCTGGCGATCGTAACCCTAATCAATAACACCTCGAACTGGACGTAGGCTTTTACCTTCACCGTAAGGGGGCCGAACCAGTATAAACCCTCGTGTTCCTTGTCCCGCATAACCCCTTCAAGCTTCCTAGTTGCGATGGCTCCACGATTAAGTCCTAGCCCAAGGACATCTGCCGTGACAATTCCACGACAGTTGGCGCCCACCGTGGGGCGAGCGCACGGTGGATTTGAGTTCTTGAAGGGCAGCTTCGAAGGGCTCAAGGGATACGCTGTGGGCCAGATGACCAAGAGTCGTCGCGGCAGGCTCTACATCGACGACGCGGACTGGGGCCCCGACGCCGGCTCAGTGGAGTACGGGTACCGGGTCCCCTTCGGCGGAATTCATGTCTTCATTGGCAAGATTGGTGAGCCGGGCCCCGAGCCGGGTCTCTGCGCCGATCTCATCGAAACGGCTCAGCGCGCCCGATCCGCCCGGGCCCGGCCAGCCTTAAAACGCGCTTTTGTGGGATGCATCCATGGAAGGCCCTCCGATCCATCTGGGTCTGGGGATGAGGCGGCCGCCGGCTCTGACGGCGAGTCGGCCGCTGATGAGTCAAACTCGTTGTACCAACTTCAAGATGGCAGGCTCATGAGTTATTCCGATGGCAACAGTATTCCGGACCTTTTTGAGCCGCCAAGTCAGGTCGGAGTTTTTATGGCTGGTACGCAGCCTGTTCAGAACCCCGCTACCGGATCAGAAAATCCGGAGCCTTCCCCGGCTCAGGTGCTGATGGATCTCACAGATAAGATGACGGCCCTGTTAACTGCCACGGTTGACCCGGCAGATCAAGCCCAGCATGACGCGGAGGTGGCACAGTTAAAATTGGATCTGATGAAAGCAAAAGAGGATCTTGCAGCAGAAGGGATCAGGCTGGCGGCGGAGCGGGCGGCTCTCGACGCCCGGGCTCAGTTGATTCAGGCGCAGTCCTTCCAACTCACGATGGATCGGAACGCGGCCAACGAGGTCATGAGAAGGAGGCATCAGAAGGCCCAGTCTCGACTCCCGCCGGTTTACGATCCGCGCAATCTATTCAACACGCCGGGTGCGGGATCCAGTAACCCACCAGGTGTCATTGCGCCCGGGTCGGGACCCCTTATTCAGCCACTAGTAATGGGGCCTCCCCAGGCGCCCCCTGCCCCGCCTCAGTATGTGCCAATACCCCCGGGTCGTTACGATAACCCGCTGGAGAACATGGTAGCAGCGGCAGCACGACTGGCGGCTCTTCCCGTTGACGGCAATTCTCCGGCAGCCGTGGAAACCCGCCGGGTCAGGGAACTCCTGCAGACGGCCCTAGCGCAGCAAGAGGCGTACTCCTACAGCCGGGACAGGATCCACTCAACTCCTCGCCCAGGCCAGAGCCCGAGCTACAGCCGGCACATGGTCTCGGCGACCGGCTCAAGTAATGTCCGACGCCATGGCCCGGCTCATGTTGGAACCTTCTACGCCGCAGACCAAGCACGGCAAGAGGCGGAGCAGGTGCCGCAGTTGACGGCTTATCAGACCCCCCCGGCTTATCCAACGGCGTCCGTTGATGTGGGTATTTCTACCAGGACCGGGGGTGTCCCTTGTTTGGTGCCGGCCATCCGTAATGAACGTTTACCTAAGGATTTCAAGGGCCCTAGGAAGGTGCCTAACTATACAGCTGACTTACAGCCTGCGGCCTGGATTGAGAGTTATGAGATGGCCATGGAACTGCTAGAGGTCAGCGAGGCGGCCATGGCCAAATATTTCACCATGATGTTAGATGGAACTGCCCGCACGTGGTTAAAAGGGCTGCCACCGAACTCCATTGGGTCTTGGACCGAGCTGAAGGCCCGGTTCATTCAAAACTTCAAGGATACCTGTAGGCAGTCTATGTCAATTGTGGATTTGACTAACTGTAAGCAGCAGGAGGGCGAGTCCACGACCCATTGGGTTCGCCGGGTCAAGGAGATCATACATTCATCAGATAAGATGGACGCCGGCTCTGCAGTCTTGATGTTAGAACAGAATTGTCGTTTTGTGCCCCTAAAGATGAAGCTTGGGCGGCTTAAACGTGACTGCACGGATATGGGCACACTAATGGCGGCTCTTGTCAAATACGCTGATTCCGATGGTACCAAGGATCCCCCTTCAGATGATGAAAGGACAGGGAAGGGAAAGAAGAACGGCAATGGAAAGAGCCCTCAGTTTAACCCGGGGAATCAAGGAGGAGGCAAGCGCAAGGCCGATGGCAGCCTGGAGTTCGTAGCCAACACCCAAGGCAACAACCAGCGACGCAAGGGGAGGCCCCCTCCCCGAGGCGGCGGGTCAGGACCTTCTCTGGAGCAGCTGTTGAATGAACCTTGTCCGAGACACGGCTCTAGAGAGAAGCCAGCGACTCATCTGTGGAAGGATTGTGCTATCATGAAGGCCTTTAAAAACTACAATGGCCCGGGCGGCGGCCCAGGCGCAGGCGGCTCCGGCGCTGGCGGCTCTCATGGCCCGGGTGGCGGGTCAAATTCCGGTCCTCAGAACGGTCAAGGGGGCTTCAATCAACAGTCTGGTCAAGGTCATCAACAGCAACAGGGGGGTTATCAGACCAACCCGAAGCAACTTAGCGGTGGACAGTATCACGTGTTCACCACTAGTTTGTGCAAACGAGACGAGAAGCTTCACAAGAGGGCTGTTAATTCTGTTGAGCCGGCGGTTCCACGCTACTTACGGTGGTCGGAGCAGCCCATAGTGTGGAGTAGGGAGGATCACCCTCCCCGGGTGGATAACCCGGGCCACCTGGCCTTAGTAGTGGCTCCTCAGGTGGGAGGCTATAAATTCACAAAGGTACTCATGGATGGAGGCAGCAGTATCAACATCCTCTATTATGGGACTTTCCGTCGTATGGGGCTAGTTGATAAGAACCTCAGCCAGTCAAATACTATCTTCCATGGTGTGGTACCCGGTAAGTCGGCTTATCCAGTCGGCAAGATCGAATTGGAAGTGGCTTTTGGTGATGAGAACAACTACAGGGTGGAGAAGTTGACCTTTGAGGTGGTCAAGATAAGAAGTCCATACCATGCTATATTCGGACGGCCGGCTTACGCCAAGTTCATGGCACGGCCGTGTTATGTGTACTTACAGCTCAAGATGCCGGGTCACAATGGGACCATTACAGTTCACGGCAGCCGGAAGGTGGCTCTGGAGTGTGAGGAAGGTGACGCGGCTTATGCAGAGTCTGTTTGTGCCACAGAAGAGTTGAAATTTTATAAAGACAATGTTGACCCAACAGATATGGCCTCCCTGAAAAAGCCAACCACGGAGAATGAACCAGCAATGAAGTTTAAATCGGCCGATGAGACTAAACTTGTTGATTTTGTTCCAGGTGACTCGTCTCAGCAGTTCCGCATCAGTGCAAATCTGGACCCGAAATAGGAAGGCGCGCTCATCGAGTTCATCCGTGAGAATAGGGACATCTTTGCATGGAAACCTTCTGACATGCCAGGTGTACCTAGAGAACTCGCTGAGCACACTCTCAATGTGGATCCAAAATTTAAGCCGGTCAGACAGTTCCTTCGACGGTTTAACGAAGAGAGGCGGAAGGCTATTGGTGAAGAAGTGGCCCGGCTTTTGGCGGCCGGGTTCATTGTTGAGGTTTTTCACCCAGAGTGGTTGGCTAACCCGGTGCTCGTACTTAAAAAGAACGGCACCTGGCGGATGTGTGTGGACTACACGGACTTGAACAAGGCGTGTCCGGCTGATCCTTTTGCTCTCCCCCGCATCGATCAAATCATTGACGCCACGGCAGGTTGTGCACGCTTAAGTTTCTTGGATGCTTATTCCGGGTATCATCAGATTAAGATGGCAGTTAAGGACCAGGAAAAGACGGCGTTCATCACTCCCTTTGGAGCCTTCTGCTATGTGTCTATGCCCTTTGGACTCAAGTGTGCACAGGCGACTTACCAGCGTTGTGTGCAGAATTGCCTTCATAAGCAGATCGGGCGCAATGTTCACGCTTACGTGGACGACATTGTGGTTAAATCCATCAAGGAGGAAACCCTGATAGATGACTTAAGGGAAACCTTCGACAATCTCCGGGTCTATAAGATGATGCTTAACCCGGCCAAATGTGTTTTTGGTGTTCCTGCAGGCAAACTATTGGGCTTCTTGGTTTCTGACAGGGGCATTGAGGCTAACCCAGAGAAGATCAAAGCTATCACTTCTCTAGCTCAGCCGGCATGTATAAATGACGTTCAGCGTTTGGCGGGTCGCATCGCTGCATTAAGCCGGTTTATAAGCCGTTTGGGTGAGAAGGCTATGCCCTTATATCAATTGATGAAGAAAACTGATAACTTTGTCTGGAATAATGCAGCTAATACCGCCTTCGAGGATTTGAAAAAGCAACTGGCAGAGCCCCCCGTCCTTGCTGCTCCGGTTGATAAGGAGCCCTTGCTACTGTATGTAGCGGCAAACGCACGAGCTGTCAGCGTGGCTATTGTGGTGAAGCGCAAGGAGGCAGGTAAGGAACATCCGGTTCAGCGGCCGGTTTATTATGTCAGTGAGGTGCTCATTGAGTCCAAGCAGCGGTATCCGCATTGGCAGAAGCTCGTATATGGGGTATTTATGGCGAGCCGGAAGCTTAAGCATTACTTTCAAGGTCATCCCATCACTGTGGTCAGTTCCGCCCCTCTCGGTGATATTATCCAGAACAGAGAGGCTACAGGGAGAATTGCTAAGTGGGCTATAGAACTTGGACCTCATGACCTCAAATACGTGCCACGCACTGCTGTTAAGTCTCAGGCCTTGATAGATTTCATCAATGATTGGACAGAGTCACAAGTACCCGAGCAAAAGCCGGATAACACTTATTGGACTATTCACTTTGATGGGTCCAGGCAGCTGGAGGGCTCGGGGGCTGGTGTGGTCTTGGCTTCCCCTAAAGGTGACAAGTTCCATTATGTGCTACGGTTGATGTTTCCTTGCACTAATAATGCGGCTGAGTACGAGGCTTTGCTCCACGGTCTTCGGGTGGCTAAGGAGATGAGCTTAAGCCGGCTGAGGTGTTTTGGTGACTCAGACTTGGTGGCTCAACAAGTATCAGGCACCTGGGATTCTAAGGATCCTCTAATGGCGGCTTATCGCCGCAAGGTTGATGCCATTGCTGGGCACTTTCAGGGATATCAAGTGGAGCACATTGACCGCAGGAAGAATGAGGCGGCTGATGCTTTAAGCCGGCTCGGCTCTCAGCGAAAGCCGGTGCCACCTAACACTTTCCTGGATGTCCTATATAACCCTTCGGTTAAGTTGCCTACAGAGGAGGACTTGGCTATCCCTGACCCGGAGGCACGACTGGTGGCGGCTCTTCATATCACACCAGACTGGACAATGCCATATCTGGCTTATATAACCCGGGGAGAGGTGCCTGAGGATGAAATTCTGGCCAGGCAAATAACCCGGCGGGCTAAGTCAATGATTGTTATCGATGGCGAGTTGCATCATCGCAGTGTTTCAGGTGCATTCCAGCGTTGTATCTCCCCTGAGGAAGGTCAAGAGATCTTGCGCGAGATCCATGAAGGGGATTGTGGCCATCATGCCGGTTCAAAATCTCTTGTGGCCAAGGCTTTCCGTCATGGTTTTTATTGGCTGACGGCTCACGCTGATGCAGAGGACTTGGTCAGTAAATGTGATGGCTGCCAAAGGTTCTCCCGACGGGCTCATGTGCCGGCTCAGGAATTGAGGATGATCCCGATCACTTGGCCCTTTGCGGTCTGGGGGCTTGATATGGTCGGGCCTTTTAAACGGTCCAAGGATAAGAAGACCCACCTCTTGGTGGCAGTGGACAAATTCACGAAGTGGGTGGAAGCTGAGCCAGTTAGCAAGTGCGATGCAGCCACGGCGGTTCAATTTATGAAAAAGGTGATCTTCCGCTTCGGCTTTCCACACAGCATCATAACAGACAACGGCACTAATCTGTCCAAAGGCGCTATGGAGGAGTTTTGTCAAAGAGAGCATATCCGGCTTGATGTCTCTTCAGTGGCACACCCCCAATCCAATGGTCAAGCTGAGAGAGCTAACCAGGAGATTCTGAAGGGCATTAAACCCCGGCTCTTGGTCCCTTTGCAACGGACGCCAGGTTGTTGGGTGGAGGAGTTGCCCTCCGTTTTATGGAGCATCAACACTACTCCTAACAGGTCTACAGGCTTCACGCCTTTCTTCATGGTTTATGGAGCAGAAGCAGTTCTCCCCAGCGACATCCGTCATGATTCACCTCGTGTGGCGGCTTATGTTGAGACGGATAATGAACAGGCGCGCCGAGATGCTCTGGACTTGCTGGACGAACAGCGTGATGTGGCAGCCGCCCGTTCAGCGATTTACCAACAAGACCTGCGCCGTTATCATAGCCGCCGGGTCAAATCCCGGGTCTTCCAGGAGGGCGACCTGGTGCTCCGGCTCATCCAGGATCAAACAGATGCACACAAGTTATCCCCACCTTGGGATGGGCCTTTTGTGGTCAGTAAGAACTTGCACAACGGGTCATATTACCTCATTGATATCCGGGAGCATAAGGACTCACGTAAATCTGAGGAGGAGACCCGTCGGCCGTGGAACATAGCTCAGCTTCGGCCTTACTACACTTGAGCTTCCGACTCTTGTGATGTACATATTTATCCCAGCCATGTATATATTATGATAAAGCAATAAAGCAGGACCTCTGTCCTTTGCTCTCTTCCAAAAATGTGTGTTGTTACATGCTGACTTACAGAAGATCCGGCTTATGATCATCTTCGAATCTAGCTGTAAGCAGTAAAGTCGCTTGGGGGCTTCCTGTTCACACATGGGTCGTATTCGAACCAAAGAGAACATAGCTGTCGATACCCATTTGATTGGCAAAGTGCCGAGTTCATTGGGAAGTTACCTCTGGTCATATTTGAATCATAGTGTAACCCCTCTGAGAACCGACGTGGATCGTATTCGAATCAGCGTCGTTAAACAAATTTTCAGAATCACTTGGGGGCTTCCTGTTCAAACATGGGTCGTATTCGAACCAAAGAGAACATAGCTGTCGATACCCTCTTGATTGGCATCGCCAAACCCACTGGGGGCTATATGATCGTATCCGAATCTTAGCTTAACCCCTTTGGACCTGGTTTCTGGTCGTATTCGAATCGGAAGCCCTTAAGTTTTTATATTTTACCACAAACTTGCTTTGATCATGTCAAAGTATGTACTGCCGGGTTTCACTTGCCGGCTTAATTTTGGTTTATCTTGTTAGTTGAGCATCATGGATGTCATCAAGACAAATAAATTCGAGTTAAGGTACCAACCGTGCTACCCGGGCTATTTAACCCGGAAGTATGCTTACAGGCTGTTAAGTGTGTCATCACAGCTATGTTCGAGTATAGTTAAGGACCGATCTTTTTTGGTTCGTATCCCGGGTTATCCATCTCAAACACCTGATTCTCAGGGCGGTAAGCCGCTTTGCGACTTGTAATTTGCCTTTCTATGCAGATATTTAAAGGCACTCTTTAAGGTTGAAGAAGGACAAGGGGATAATTCCGACCCGGAGGAGCATCAAAAGAATGACTTCAAAGGATCTCAGCATTCATTACGTGCACGATGGCACGGCAGAGATAAATTGTTGCACCTACTCTATTACAAAAATCTTTCAAAGTTTCAAGGATGGGCGTTGTTTGGTGAGCCGCTAGCCGGTTTATGACGCCTGCTGAGTTGAAGTCCCCGGCTCATCTTCTGCTTCGGCTGATCCCAAGGCTTCGAAGGTCGACGACTTCCAGTTGATGCCGCTGAGAGCTTCGAACTGAGCTTCTTTGTCAATTACCCCGTCCGGGTTAATCTCCGGGGCAAAGGTGTGCTGGCGAGCCGGAGGAATCAGATTGATGGCTTCATAGCGAGGGGTTGGAATCCTCTGATTCTCCGCGTTGTATCCCGGCTGATACTTGGTTAAATCGGTGTCGTTCCCGATGATGGTGGCCACCGGGCGCACAGCTTTCACACAAGCCGCGAAGTCCTTCTGGTCGAACGCTGAGCCGTCTTCTTTCAGGCTGGGATAACCCAGGGCGATGTCTGCCGGGTCTAGCTCCGGCAAGAAGGCTTTGGCCCGGCTCAGTGCGGCGATTGCTCCGGATCTCGCGGATGCTCGTCGTAGCTCCTGGATCCGCTGTGGCAGAACTGCGAGCCGGCGCAGGACTTCGGCCAGATGAGTCGGCACTTCATTCGACAGGGCCACCACAGCGACCCGGTGTAGAGCTGTTCCACCAGGGTGTACACGGCCTTTAACTTGGTGACCACGCTCTGGTTCAAGTTGGCGCTTCTGGAACCTGTTTAACAACATCAGATGACCCGGTGGTAAGGATGAGTTAAGAGATGTAAACATTCCAATGTGAATGAAAGCCGGTGAGGCGACTTACCGAAGATGGCAGCTACCATTTGGGACACTTGGCGCTTTAGACCGGAGAGCTCAGCGGTCTTCTCAGTAAGGGCCTTCTCCGCCTGTTCTGCCCGGGTCACCAGTGCAGTTTTCTCCTCAGCCCAGGCCTTCCGCTCAGCGTCGAATTCAGTCTTCAACTTTTCCTGAGCGGCGATGCTGGAGACAAACTTGGCATTTGCCTTCCGGGTCTCCATCTCTTGTGCCTTCAGCCGGCTCTTGAGATCCGCCAGGTCTGACTCTAATTTCTTGCCAACAGCCTGCATATATTTCCGGGTTATTAACAGTCATCCTATAAAGTCCCAAGCGCTTTCCAAGCAAAGACACTTGGCACTTGGGGGCTAATGCATATTGAACGTATCTATCTATGTACGGCCGGCTCAGTTCAGTAAGCCAGAATCTAAAGTCTACAACATATTCAAGTATAAGTCCTAGACTTGGGGGCTAGAATGGCAAGGATCACTATGCGGAAAGTAAGAGAACAGCAGAAGGTTACCTCAGATTTGTGTTGGATCTGGTTGACCATGGCGATCTCGGCGTCCCGGCTCTTGTGAACCTGGCTGATATAGCCTGAGACGAGTTCTCCAATACTTAAGTCGGTGTAGCTGGAGAGATCCAGATTCACCCGGTGGGGTTGTAGCAACTCCCCCCTTGCGGAGCATTTGTCCAGCGCGGTCGGCCTTCCCGGCTCAACAAACTCCGTCCGGGTAATTACCACGTCCGGGTCATTAGCTGGTGGGGCTTCAGGCGCCGTATCCATGGCAATGGTGGCTTCAGGGGTGGAGGCGACTGGCGGCTCTTGAGCCGTCGTCTCCGGCTCAGGCAAGTCGGGCACTCCGGCTGACCTGGTCTTCTTTACTCTTTTGGTGAGCTTTGCCTGGGCACTGAAAAGGCAAAAGTGTTAGGCATACAAAGGGTAAGTACAGACAGATAATGTAAGGAGATTGTTATTACCCGGGGGCAGTCTTGAAGGCCGGCAGACTTGACTGCATGGAGTCACCCGAGGAGGGGGAGGTCTCCTGGTAATTGGAGTCAGAAGAGTTGAGTGGCTGACGGATGACACCCGCCAACGGATGAAAAGGGTACAGGTGAGAAAAAACCTCAGTGCGGCGTTTCCTCGTTGCGTCGGGTAACCCAGTGGAGAGGCCGGTGTCGTTGCGGGCCCGGGTGTGACGCCGGCTCTCGTGAACCTGCTGCTTCAAAAGAAATTGAGGGTCTCGGTGAGCTAATCGATGGGAAAAGCTTATTTTCCGAGTTACCCTTCGGACTTTCAGCTGTGGTAAAGGCTCCGAGCCGGAGGAAAGTGATGTTACCTCTTCGACCACCAGGTTACTGGCGCCGGTGTCATCCTGTCAATAAGCAAGTGTTGATAAGGCGGACAGCATCAGACAACATATACTGCAAGAATTTAAAAGATTTAAGGGTTACCTCTGATTCGGAGCTATCGCTTAATTGCAGCAGCTCCGAAGCAGTGGGTCTGTTTCCCTTTTTGCGAGGGGCGGCTCTCTTGGCGGCTTTCTTAGCCTTCCTGGCCTTCTTGGCCGCCTCGTGGTCATACTTGACCCGCCAGAATTTATCATCAGCCTGAGAAATACAGTAATGAGCTCTTAGTAAGATGACAGGTAAAACAAAATGGAAAGGTTAAAGTCAGCGGCTTACCGCTGGGGCTGGATTGGTCTTGCAGAACGGGGCTAGCCCGATTCTTCCACAGTCTGCCAGGCTCTCGTTTAAAAGAGCCTTGGTCTCTTCTTCAGCAACGTCTTCTGGAAGATCATTGCGACTGTGCCTCTGCGGGTCATCCTTTCGCCCGGTGTACTCACACATTAAGCCGGGGCGGCGGCTCAATGGGATCACCCGCCATGAGATCCAGACCCGGACCAGGTCAATTCCGTTCAGACCATTGCCTAGCAGGGCTTTGATCTTGTTGATCGTTGGAAGCAGAGGCTAGCGTTCTGCGGCAGTCAGTTTGTCGGATAATGGATGAGTTGGCTCCAGGCGCGTTGGGCGAAAGCCGGGCAGCGGGCTCTCATCAGCCGGGGACGTGTCTTGGCAGTAGAACCAAGTCATGTTCCAGTCCTTGGGGTGACTTGGCGGTTCTGCATAAGGGAACAGACACTCCCTGCGCCGTTGGATGGAGATGCCGCCTAACTCTAGACTTGGACCGTTTGCGCACTCGGTTTGGCGGTTCAAATAGAACAGCTCTCTGAAGAGCAGCAGACTCGGCTCTTCTCCAAGATATACTTCACAAAAAACTTGGAAGTTGCAGATGTTGGATATGGAATTGGGTCCTATATCCTGAGGCCGAAGATCAAAGAAGTTGAGCACGTCCCGGAAGAATTTTGAGCCGGGCGGTGCGAAGCCCCGGCTCATATGGTCGGCAAAGATCACTACCTCCCCGTCTCTCGGCTGTGGCCTTTCTTCGGACGGGTCAGGGGCACGGTAGGACATCACTTCCTTCTTAGGCAGATATCCGGATTTAACGAAGTTGGCCAGGGTCTCTTCGGTGACGCTGGATTTCATCCAGTTGCAAGTGATGGGAGCCTTGGGAGGCATGGTGACGGTTGGTGGTCTACGAGGAAGAGAAAAGTGTCCGGGTTAATTATAAGCCGGAGTATATCATTCAAGTTACAATGACGGCTTATGAAGGGGATTAATGGTATGTCTTTATACGGTGGGTTATCTAAGCCGTCGGGGTTTTCAGGATAAGTTGGTCGTCTACGGCTTACTGCGGTTAAGTCGGAAGATACTACAGAGCATGATTCTCTTTAAACCGGAAAGTTCTACGGCACGTGTTTTCTCTAAGTCGGAAATATAAGCCGCCAAGATTCAAGGACTGCAGTTTTTACTAAGTGTGGTAAACAGATTTCACATATTACAGTAACTTTTTTGGATCAAAGTAGTCAGAACAGAGAAAGTTTTCTAGACCTAAAAAACAGAAGCAGGGGAGGTTCTTGAGATGGAACCCAGTCCTTATGCAGTAAAAAGAGGTGTTCTTGCAGAAGAAATGAACCTCAGATATCTACCGCGGTGGTTCTACACAAGCCTAAGGATCAACGGGGGCAGTGGCTACAGGGGTTACCGAAACTTGCGGTAACAGTGATGAACATGAAGAACACAGATGAACTCTGTCCTAGATCTATGCTAGTAAGGCAGAGGGGACTCACCGGAGCTGGAGAAGAGCGGAGGCCGCCGACGTTATCTGGTCCGAGTCAGGTTGATGCAGCGGCCGGGTTGAGGAAGACCAGTGGTGCGACGGCGGCGGCGGCAGAAGCTCGGGCAGAGGAACGGCAGTGCGAGGAAGAAGAAGGAGAATGTGAAGAAGAGAGTGCCGGGCCGGCCTATTTATAAGGCCGAGTCATAAGCGGGCGCGGGATTTGAGGAGGCCACGGCGTGGTTATCTCCCCCCTCATGGCGCCTCGATTCTCGGAAGGTCAGTAAAAGCAAAGATCCGTTGCGGATCTGGCGGAGTAAAAAACGGATTTAGTGGAGGATGACGTCACGGCGGATTACCCGGAGTCCAGAGGATGACGTCACTCCGGGTTATGACCTTCACATGAATGATAAGCCGGAGATTTTTTCTGACTGCGGAGCTGAAGATTGACACGAGCCGGCTCAAGTCAATCTGGGGCCTAATGTTGAGGATATAGACCTGGGGGTCACCCGCCAGGAGGGCCGGGTTACTCCAAGGATCATTACCAGAAGCCCGAAGCTAAGTTTCAGGATAATGGGCCAGAGATGGGCTGAGACCCGGATATGGCTTAAGGCCCGTAGTTACAATCATTGTTATAGTAGACTTGTAGTGTAAGGCAAGTATTGTTTTAGAGCCCGAGCCGGACACTCTTATGAGCCGGCTCGGGACTCTAAGGGCTGCTGGGCGTCAGCCTCCCTATATAAAGGGACGACCCGGCAGCGGTTTGGGGACGACAACAATCTCTCCGAGAGCCGGGATAAGTGTTTAGTTCCCTGGCGATCGTAACCCTAATCAATAACACCTCGAACTGGACGTAGGCTTTTACCTTCACCGTAAGGGGCCGAGCCAGTATAAACCCTCGTGTTCCTTGTCCCGCATAACCCCTTCAAGCTTCCTAGTTGCGATGGCTCCACGATTAAGTCCTAGCCCAAGGACATCTGCCGTGACAATTCCACGACAGTACCAATCTGTCCAAGGGCGCCATGGAGGAGTTTTGTCAACGAGAGCATATTCGACTTGATGTTTCATCAGTGGCTCACCCTCAATCCAATGGTCAAGCTGAGAGAGCCAATCAGGAGATTCTGAAAGGCATCAAGCCCCGGCTTTTGGTCCCTTTGCAACGGACGCCGGGTTGTTGGGTGGAGGAGTTACCCTCCGTGTTATGGAGCATCAATACTACTCCTAACAGGTCTACGGGTTACACGCCTTTCTTCATGGTTTATGGAGCGGAAGTAGTCCTCCCCAGTGACATCCGTCATGACTCTCCTCGAGTGGCGGCTTATGTTGAGGCGGATAATGAACAGGCACGCCAAGATGCTCTTGACTTGTTGGACGAACAGCGTGATATGGCAGCAGCTCGCTCAGCGATTTATCAACAAGACCTGCGCCGTTATCACAGTCGCCGGGTTAAATCCCGGGTCTTCCAGGAAGGTGATCTGGTGCTCCGGCTCATCCAAGATCAAACAGATGCACACAAACTATCCCCGCCTTGGGAAGGACCCTTTGTGGTCAGCATGAACTTGCACAACGGGTCATACTACCTTATTGACGTTCGGGAGCATAAAGATTCACGTAAGTCGGAGGAAGAGACCCGTCGGCCGTGGAACATAGCCCAGCTTCGGCCTTATTATACTTGAGCCACCGGCTCTCATAATGTACATATTTCTATAGCCATGTATATATTATGATAAGCAATAAAGCAGGACTTCTGTCCTTTTTTCTCCTCCAAAAGGTAACTATGTTGTTTCCATTACAAGATCACATGGTAACTTGGAGGTGGATCCGACTTATGATCGTATTCGAATCTAGCCGTACGCAATAATGTCACTTGGGGGCTTCCTGTTCAAACATAGGTCGTATTCGAACCAAAGAGAACATAGTTGTCGATACCCATTTGATTGGCAAAGTGCCGAGCTCATTGGGGAGTTTTCTTTTATCATATTTGAATCATAGCTCAACCCCCTTTGGGAACCGACGTGGATCGTATTCGAATCAGCGTCGTTAAACAACTCCTAAGGTCATTTGGGGGCTTCCTGTTCAAATATGGGTCGTATTCGAACCAAAGAGAACATAGCTGTCGGTACCCTCTTGATCGGCATCGCCAAACCCACTGGGGGGCTACATGATCGCATTCGAATCTTAGCTTAACCCCTTTGGGACTTGTCTCTGGTCGTATTCGAACCGGAAGCCCCTGAGTTTTGATTTTCTGATTTACAACGAGTTCTTCTGATTGTATCAACAGTGTACATGGCGGTTCTTATTCTGCCGGCTTAACTTTGATTCACAGTGCTAGTCGAACACAATCCGCGTTATCAAGACTGGTAAACCGGAATTGAGGTACCGACCTTATTACCCGGGTTATATAAACCGGAAGTGTACTTGAAGGCCGGTAAGTGTGTTATTACGGTTATATCAAGGACATAATTGAGGACCAGTCTTTTGTGACTTAGATTCATATTCCGGGTTATATGTATGAGACTATGATTCTCAGTGCGGTAAGCCGCCTAGAGACTTGTGATTTGTTTTTCTATGCAGGACAGTTAAAGACAGCTATTTGAGCTTAGGAAAATGAATGATTAATTATGATCCGGAAAAATATAAGGAGGCAACTTCAATGGAGTTACGCATTCAACACGTGCACGATGGCACGACAAAGTTAAAATGTTGGTCCTACTCTATTACAAGACTCTCAGAGTCCAAAAGGATGAAGCATTGTTTAACAAGCCGCGTAAAGAATCAAGATGCTTGCAGGGTCGATGCTTCCGGCTCATCCCTCTCCACTCCTCCGGCTGTTCCCAAGACCTAGAAGGTTGATGATTTCCAGTCAATGCCGCTCAAAGCTTCAAATTGAGCTTCCTCGTCAATTAACCCGGCCGGGTCAATTTCTGGGGCAAAGGTGTGCTTACGAGTCGGCGGGACTAAGCTGATGGCTTCGTAACGCGGAGTGGGGATCCTCTGATTCCCTGCGTCGTAGCCCGGCTGGTACTTGGTCAGATTAGTGTCGTTCCCAATCAGGGTGGCCACAGGGCGCACGATCTTCACACAGGCAGCAAAGTCCTTTTGGTCGAAAGGGGTGCCTTCTTCCTTCAAGCTGGGGTAGCCAAGTGCAATGTTAGCCGGGTCTAGCTCTGGAAGGAAAGCCTTGGCCCGGCTCAGAGCAGCTATGGCTCCGGCTCTTGCAGAGGCCCGTCGCAGCTCTTGGACACGCTGAGGAAGAACGGCCAGCCGGCGAAGTACTTCCGCCAGGTGAGTCGGAACCTCATTGGATAGGGCCACCACGGCCAAAGCGCGTTGTGACCCGGTGTAAAGTTGCTCCACCAGAGTGTACACGGCCTTCAACTTGGTCAGCACATTTTGATTGAGGTTGGCGCTTCTTGGACCGGTTTAACAAAGTAAGATAAGCCGCTGGCAATGATGGGAGTTATGAGACATAAAGACTGTAAACTTGCTCAAAGCCGGCAGAAGGACTTACCGAAGATTGTGGCAACCATTTGTGACACATGGCGTTTTAAGCCGGGGAGTTCGGCGGTTCTCTCCGACAGAGCCTTCTCCGCCTGTTCGGCCCGGCTTACAAGAGCAGCCTTTTCTTCGGCCCGGCTTACAAGAGCAGCCTTTTCTTCGGCCCAAGTCTTCCTTTCAGCTTCAAAATTTTTCTTCAGCGTCTCTTGAGCAGCAATGCTGGATTCAAATTTGGCGTTGGCCTTCCGGGTCTCAGTTTCCTGAGTCTTCAGGCGGCTCTTCAGATCAGAGATATCAGCCTCAAACTTCCTGCAAGCAGCCTGCACAATTTCCGGGTTATAGTATGAACAGTTATCATGCAATTTTAATGTCCCAAGCACTTTCCAAGCAAAGACACTTGGCACTTGGGGGCTAATGCATGTTGAAAGTTTCTGTCTACAAAATTACCGGTTCATGAGAGTAAGCCGGAAGATAAGTCTACAACATATTCTATCATAAGTAGTAGACTTGGGGGCTAGAGTATGGTAAAGATAACTATGCAGTAAGCAATTGAGTGGTACCTCAGACTTTTGCTGTATCTGATTCACCATGTCGATCTCCAAGTCCCGGCTGTTGTGCACATGACTGACATAGCCGGAGACGATCTCTCCGATGCTCAAGTTAGCATAGTTGGTGAGGTCCAGCTTGGCCCGGCGGCGCTCTAGCAACTCTTCCTTGGCGGAGCACTTGGCCAGCACAGTGGGTCTCCCCGGCTCAACTAACTTCGTCCGGGTGATTACCACGTCCGGGTCAGCGGCCGGCTGAGCCGGGCTGGAGGTCTCCGGATTAGCAGAGGTTTCTGTGATTGGCTCGTCGGTTGGAGCGGTGCCTTTAGGAGCAGAGGCAACTGGCGGCTCTTGAGCTGAAACCTCCGGCTCAGTCACGACCGGCTCTTCGACCGGCTTATTCTTCTTTGCTCTTTTACTGAGCTTTGCTTGAGCGCTGAAAGGACAAAACAGTTAGTACAGAGGTATGAGTAAAGATAAGCACAAACAAGAGATGATCATCATTACCCGGGTACGGTCTTGTAAGGCAGGTTCGATTGCATAGAGTCGCCAGAGGAGGGTGAAGTTTCCTGATAATTCGAGTCAGAAGAATTGAGCGGTAGACGTATAACACCCACCAAAGGATGAAAAGGATATAAGTGGGAGATAACCTCGGTCCAGCGTTTCCTTGATGCCTCAGGTAAGCCGGAGGAGAGGTCAGCATCCTTGTTGGTCCGGGTGTGCCGCTGGCTTTCATGAATCTGTTGCTTCAAAAGAAATTGAGGATCTTGATAAGCTAAAGGATGTGAAAATCTTACTTTCCGGGTTACTCTTCGGACTTTCAGCCTTGGCAAGGGCTCCGAGTCGGAGGAAAGTGTCATTACCTCTTCAATCACCGGGTTACTTGCTCCGGTGTCATCCTGCTGGTGAACAGTATTGATAAGGTGGACAAAAATAAACAAGAAATATAACAAGAGCTTACAGGTTCAGGGGTTACCTCTGACTCGAAGCTATCGCTTAGTTGAAGCAGCTCTGAAGCAGTAGGCCTGCTTCCCTTCTTGCGGGGAGCGGCTCTCCTGGCGGCTTTCTTAGCCTTCCTGGCCTTCTTGGCCGCCTCATGGTCATACTTGACCTTCCAGAATTTATTGTCAGCCTAAAAAATACAATGAAGATTTCTTAAGGTTCAGATGAAAAAATATCTAAAGGAGAAAATAAGATGTTCAGATCGGCGGCTTACCGCTAGGGCCGGGTTGGTCTTGCAGAAGGGGCTTAAGCCGGTCCTCCCGCAGTCTGCCAAGCTCTCATTCAAGAGGGCCTTGTTCATATCTTCAACAACGTCTTCAGGAAGATCGTTGCGGCTATGTCGCAGGGGGGTCATCTTTCCGGCCCGTGTAATCACACATTAAGCCGGGGCGGCGGCTTAAGGGGATCACCCGCCATGAGATCCAAACCTGGACCAGATCAATGCCGTTGAGGCCGTTGCCCAGGAGAGCCTTGATCTTGTTGATGGTGGGGATCAGAGGTTGACGCTCCGCCTGAGATAGTTTGTCGAGCAGAGGGTGGTTTGGTTCCATACGCGCGGCACGAAAGTCGGGCAGAGGGCTCTCGTCAGCCGGAGACGTGTCCTGGCAGTAAAACCACGTCTGGTTCCAGTCCTTTGGATGGCTGGGCGGCTCAGCGTAAGGAAAGAGGCAGTCTCTCCGGCGTTGGATGGAGATTCCACCAAGTTCCAGCCTTGGTCCGTTGGCGCACTCATTCTGGCGGTTCAAATAGAATAGCTCTCTAAAGAGCAGAAGGCTCGGCTCTTCTCCAAGGTAGACTTCGCAGAACACTTGGAAGTTGCATATATTGGACACAGAGTTGGGTCCTATGTCTTGTGGCCGCAGATCAAAGAAACTCAGCACATCTCTAAAGAACTTTGAGCCGGGCGGTGCGAAGCCCCAGCTCATGTGATCCGCAAATATTACCACCTCCCCGTCCCTTGGTTGTGGTCTCTCCTCTGACGGGTCAGGGGCGCGGTAAGACATGACATCCTTCTTGGGCAGGTAACCCGTTTTCACAAAGTGTGCTAGGGTTTCATCAGTGACGTTGGACCTCATCCAGTTGCACGTGATGGGTGCTTTTGGAGCTTTGGGAGGCATGGTGAAAGTCGGAAGCCTATGATAAAAGGAAATGTCTGGTTTAATTATAAGCCGGAGGAAATTTACAGTTCAATGTTTAAAGTGGCGGCTTATGAAGGGGCCTAATGACATATAGCTAAGTGCATCGGGTTATCTAAGCCGCTGCAGGTATTGAGAGTAATTCAATTGTCTACAGCTTTATCATAAATGAGCCGGAAAATTTTACGGCGCGTGGCTTCTTTGAGCCGGAAATGTAAGCCGCCATAGCTCAGCAGATGCAGTTTTTTACTAAGTGTGGTGAAAACAAGTTTCACAGATCGCAGTTCATATTTTGGATCAAAATGGTCGACTAAAAGGAAAAGTTTCTAGACCTAAAACAGAGGAAGAAGAAGTTCATAAGTTTGAACGGAGCATTTATGCAATGAGAAGGGATCTATGTACATTGGAAACGGGCGTGAAACAACTACCGTAACAGTTCTATAGTCTAAAGATCAAGAAAGGTGGTAAAAATGAAATCTACCAAGAACTCGCAAGGAATGGCGACGAACACGGGAAGAACAGCAAGAACCCTAACGCGGATCTATTCTACGGAGTAACAAGGACTTACAAGTACTGGAGAGTTGCGGAGGTCGCCGCCGTTTATCTGGTCACGTCAGGTTGATCCAGCGGCCTGAGTCGGTGAAGACAGGAAGACCCGGGGTGGCGGCGGCGATGGAGCTCGAGCAGAGAACAGTGGCGAGAGGAAGAAGACGAGTGGCTGGAGGCTCATCGGGCCGGGCTATTTATAAGGAGCAGCTCATAAGTGGGCGCGAGAAACGAGGAGGCCACGTCGTGGTTATCTCGCCATAAAAACGCCTCGATTTTCGGGACGGCAGTTAAAGATAAGATCCGTTGCGGATATGGTGGAGTAAAAAATGGACTTAATGGAAGATGACATCACGGCGGGTTACCCGGAATCCGGAAGATGACGTCACGGCGGGTTATAGCCTTTACACAGTTGTAAGCCAGAGATTTTCTATCGAAAGGATTGAAGATTGACATGAGCCGGCTCAAATCAATCTGGGGCCTAATGTTGAGGATATAAACCTTAGAGTCACCCGCCTGGAGGGGCCGGGTTACTCATAATGGTCATCGCCTGAAGCCCGGCGCCAAGCTTGAAGACGGCGGGCCAAAGATGGGCTTAAGACCCGGAGATGGCTTAAGGCCCGTAGTTACAAACCGCCATTATGGTAGAACTTGTAGTGTAAGGCAAGAACAGTTGAGAGTCCGAGCCGGACACTCTTATGAGCCGGCCGGGACTCTGAGAGCTGCTGGGCGTCAACCTCCCTATATAAAGGGACGACCCGGCGGCGGTTTAGGGACAAGAAAGATCTCGCCGAGAGCCAGGCATAGCAGTTAAGCTCCCTGGTTATCGAAACCCTAATCAATACCACCTCAACTGGACGTAGGCTTTTACCTTCACCGTAAGGGGCCGAACCAGTATAACCCTCGCGTTCCTTGTCCCGTTTAACCCCTTCAAGCTTCCTAGCTGCGATGGCTCCACGACTAAGTCCTAGCTCGAGGACATCTGCCGTGACGATTCCACGACAAGTTCCTTCGTCATTTCAATGATGAGTGATGTAAAGCCATTGGAGAAGATGTGGCCCGGCTCTTAGCGGCTGGGTTTATTGTTGAAGTCTTTCACCCTAAGTGGTTGGCTAACCCGGTGCTTGTACTCAAGAAGAACGGCACTTGGCGTATGTGTGTTGATTACATAGATCTTAACAAAGCCTGTCCAGCTGATCGGTTTGCTCTCCCTCGTATCGACTAGATTATTGATGCCACGGCAGGTTGTGAGAGCTTATGTTTCCTAGATGCTTATTCTGGTTATCACCAGATCAAGATGGCAGTTAAAGACCAAGAGAAGATGGCTTTCATTACACCTTTTAGGGCTTTTCGCTACGTTTCTATACCTTTTGGACTCAAAAGTGCTCAGGCAACTTATCAACATCGTGTTCAGAATTGTTTTCATAGTCAGATTGGGAACAATGTGCATGCTTATGTGGATGATATTGTGGTTAAGTCTAGGAAAAAGGAGACTCTCCTGGATGATCTGAAGGGAACTTTTGATAATCTTCGGGTCTATAAAATGATGCTTAACCCAGCCAAGTGTGTCTTTGGTGTACCCACAGGTAAACTGTTGGGATTTCTGGTGTCAGAAAGCGGCATTGAATCAAACCCGGAGAAGATTAAAGCCATCAAGTCACTTGCTAAGCTGGCGTGTGTTAATGATGTCCTGGGTCTGGCGAGTCATACTGCAGCTTTGAGCCGGTTTATAAGCCGTCTGGGAGAGAAGGCCAATGTCGGGGATATACCCCACTGTATGACCCGGCCGGACTTGGCAGTTTACTTGAGACCCGGCTGACACTTGGCGATTCACTGGTGACCCGGCAGGCGGGTCAGACGGATGACAAGGCCCAAGGCCCAGAAGGCCGGTTCATGTTAATGGTGGGCCAGTTTATGAGGAAAGCACAAGGAATATTCTCCTACAAAGGAAGCAAGACTAGGACTCCACTTGTAATAGAGTAATCCTAATCCAACTAGGACTGGTCGTGTAAACCGCCCCTTCAACATATATAAGGAGGCGCAGGGCACCCCAAGAGGGGAGGAAAATAATCTTAGGGATAGATATAACTGGGAGAGCCGGTTTACGGTGACCTCGTCGTGATGATAATGAGACCTAGCGTCAAACAGCATGTAGGGTTATTACCGGATGATGTTTCCTTGGGCCCGAAGCTGTCTAAACCCTTGTCTTGTGTTGCATTTCTCGATTCCGATCAACCCCTCTCAAGCTACCACATAGATGCGCGGCCTCACGACTAAGTCCTCACACTAGGACATCTTGCGTGACAATTCCACGATAGTTGGCGCCCACCGTGGGGCCTGCGCATGGTGGTGTTCAGTTCTTGGAGGGATCACTTTTTAGGGATCGAGAAGCTCGTGATTGGTCAGATAAGGAAAAGATGGTTTGATGGTGAAAATCATGACTAACTTTCGAGTTTACAGCACGAGGGGTTTTGAAATAAAGAGATTAGGGTTCCATCCTCTGGGCCGCTAAAACATGATGAGGTGATCCGCCGAAACAGATTCTACGTTGAGTCCGAGGTTGACAAAGAGTTGATCTGCTACACGGTCGAATTCGCCAAGTTCCCCTGCCTCTGGTTCAAGTCTCAAGAAGGCCACCAGATTTTCAATGAACCGGAACAGCTACTGCTCCCGGGATATTACAAGGTCCGTCCAATCTGCTGACCACAGGTTCTGGAAAGATCAAAAGAGATTAAAATAGCGTCGGACGTGCTGGCACAAACCGTCAACTGTATGCTGCTGCCATGATGGATGGTCCAAGTATTGATTTTTTACCACAAGTTGCTATTATACGCTACAGGTGCAGCTACAAGTCTACGACCTGGAAACGGATAAGACAGTAAACCGGACTCCTCCACCGTCCACCCCTTGAGGCCTTGAGTCACCGCATGCATGCTCTTCTATGTTGAATCACCACTGCCTCGTCGACCTGCCAATGAGCCACTGTGGAGAGCCACCTCAACCTCTACCTTAAGTGGCCACGGCCTGGCCGACGAATCGCCTTCGCTGGCCCTCCGCCACATCGACCCGCCGTGACCCCCGGCTGCCTCAAATCGCCACCGTTGATGTGCCGGGCCAACCCGGCATCTGTTGCAAGATACAAACCGCTCGGCGCCTCGCTCCTTTGCCGAGTCACCGCCACCGATGGGGCTGCCCTGACCCGCCGTGATGAGCCGCCGTTATGAGCCGCCTCTCCTTACTTCCGGACAGGTCCGCTCCATCGCTGCTGGGCCGCCGTTGCGATCTCTGTCTCTGCGATGGTCCGGTGCCTTCAAGCCGACCCGTTGATGCCTTGCCACCACTGTGGTCCGCCTCGCTACTGCAGGTTTGTCCTGCGTCGAGCTCCGCATCCCTGAGCTACCATGAACCGCCGGAAACCTTCTGCCGGGAGTCGCGCGCTTCTGCGTGGCCTCTGTCTCGTCGACCGGCCCCGCGCCACACCGAGCCGTTTCCTCCGCCGCCACAGTGTCGCTCCGGGCCGCTACCTCCACTGGCCTCTGCAGCATGCCTTAGCCGCTGAGGTAAACCGCCGGTGCGCCTTGCCTCTAGACCACGGCCCCGGCCAGTCATGGCCGCACCCCGAGTCACCACTGCCTTGAAGATGCACCCGCTGGCGTTCTGCTGTTACCAAACTGTGGGTTGAGCCAGTTTAGTTGCCACCAAGCCGCAGTGCTTTCGATTCGCCGGCCTGGGCCCTGCTGACGCCGCTGCTGCATTTTTTGAACCGCCGTTGGGTCACC
The DNA here is from genome assembly GCF_002575655.3 of Aegilops tauschii subsp. strangulata. Lineage (NCBI taxonomy): Eukaryota > Viridiplantae > Streptophyta > Magnoliopsida > Poales > Poaceae > Aegilops > Aegilops tauschii. The sequence goes on along the minus strand of NC_053036.3, from coordinate 255,620,613 downwards.
TTCTGCTTCCGTCGGCCCCGTGCCAAGCGACCTGCTACCGTCGACCCGCCGGTGCCCACTTGCTGCTGCGCTCCGGCGCTGGCCTACTCTCGCCGGCCGCCCACTTCGCTGTTCATCCTGATCGACATGGCCTCAAGCTGGCATCGTTAAGCCGCCTCACCTACATCATGAGCTGCCAACCCAGCCCGCCACCATAGCTCCGCCTCGCTGGGGACATCCTCGAGCTACCTGGCCTTTCAGTCGTTGTGGCCGTGCTTCAATCCGCCGCTCCTTCATGAGCCGACTCTACCTTGGACTCGCCCCGCTGCCTATGGGTCGGTCCGCCACCGCAAGTCGCCTGGAGCCACCGCTCGTTTCGAAGCCGGCCGCCGTGCTCGCCTCAACCCGCCGCTCTATGCCGCCACGCGCTCAGCCGCCACGGTGTCGACCCGCCTGAATCCTAAGCTGCCGCTGGGTGTCCTCTGCTTTACTGCCGGAGTAGGCGCTGAGCCGCACCAAACCGCCCCACGTCGAGGCACTGCTGGAGAGCCACCCTGTGCCTCCGGGTTTCCACGCGTCGAGCGCCGCCGCACGTGGTGAACCGCCCTGCTCCATGCACCGTGGACGCTTCACCTTTGCTCCGGGCCACCCCCGCCTCTGCTGCCTTCTGAGCCGCTTCAGCCGGCTACCTAATGTTCTACACTGTGCCCCTGCAGGCCTTTTTCGTTGTGGAGTTGCGATAGTAAAAGAAAATTCTTCTCGCTGGAGATTGGAAAAGTCAAAGGGTCAGTCTGATTCGTGCATTACTAGTATAAACTAGTACAAATACAAGTACTGCCACTAGTTTGGGGTGATATAAGGAAAAGGAGCAGCGGTGCAAGGGCTACATCGTACATTTTGTTGTACATCCATCCAACGAAAATACCAGGTGCTATCCTTTCTATAAATCTTATGAGTATATATTACATTGTTTGAAAAACAATTACTCTGGTCTGTGGTATTTTTATTTCGCAGGACCATTATTTATTACAAAGGCGTGGTAAAGGGGCGTAAGCCAAGATTGTTTTTGCACTAGTGCTTTTTCGTGCCGTGTTGCTGGACGGATACATGCTCAAGTCGCCGCCCCGCTACATAAACGTACGCGACTGGCTCATCATCCGCGCCCACAGCCGACTCGCCCGCCTTTACTGGGGTCATCATCAACTCCGCGGTGGATAATTTCTGGCCTAACATATCAGGTGAAATCCATCCAGTATATTTTTATATTATATATTGCTTTCTTTAAAAGAGCAATTACTCCGGCTTGCAAAGTTATCTAATGCAGGACCCTAAACCGCCATATTGGTGAAAATTTAAAGGCCGTCAGAAAATTTCCGGCTTGAAAAGAAGGATTCCAGTTTAAAATCCGATTCAAGGGAAAGCTATCTCCCACAAAGCTTTGAAGCTCTCAGTATCCGGTTTATGAATTTCTGGTTCAAAAAGAATTAATCTCTCGCAAGTTCGAGTTCTTAGGAAAAATTAAAGGGACCAAAGAGAGTCTGTTGCAAAAGCATAGCTCAAACATAGGTGCCCCTTGAGCATAGCTCACAATAATCACTTGGGGCTTGGTCGTATTCGAACCATAGCTACACCTCTTGATCGGCGTAAGGCCACCAGGGAAATCACTTGGGGGCTTGGTGTTATTCGAACCATAGCTACACCTCTTGATCGGCGTAAGGCCACCAGGGAAATCACTTGGGGGCCAAAGAGAGTGTTGCAAAAGCACAACACAAACATAGGCACCCACTGAGCACAGCTCAAAATATTGCTCGGGGGCTCTTTGCTTCTCAAAGAACAAAGAGTCTACACCCTTGTAATGGGTATCAAGCCAGGCTTGGAAGCCATGTCTATTCACCTAAAACCCCGGGTTATCCTGCCTTTTTAAGTAAGCCACTCCGTCTAGGTAATCCTGGTATGACCCGCCGAACGTTCGACAAGTCAATCTCATAGACCCTGAACTTGTCAAAGTTCAAAAGACGATTGGTTAATGTGAGGTCCATCTTAAAAGTCTTTGTACAATGGTTTAACTCAGTGGCCTGGCAGCCCATGAAAAGTCTCGATTTTGGGCCTGACAGCCCATGAAAAGCCTCGCATGTTCTTTTTATGCTTTTATTTGCCAAGTTTTTCCTCTTTGATGAGGTTTATAATATCTTATGATAAACTGGCGTTTATTGACCCGGCTTGGCTTTCAACTACAAGTTGTCAGTACATGATCAGTTATAATCCGGTGCTTATTGACCCGGCCAGGTTTTTTACTATAAGTCGCTAGTATGAGATAAGATAACATCCGGTGTTTATTAACCCGGCCTGGCTTTCGACTATAAGTCGCCAGTATATATTTGGATTGCGCCATTGGAATCATGCGCTTATAAATCAATGGTATATTATTCAAATCTTTAATAGCCAACATGGCTGGATTTTTATTATGGTTATCAATAACTAGTATTATGATTGAGGTTTTCAAAGTCGCCTTTGTCACATCCCTAGTTCTGACAATGCTTAGTGCTAGCATCTGGTGTTGCCTCATGTTTACTTTTCACAGAAAGTTGAAATGGTGATGACAGAACCCCCAGCACCCCTCCTGAAACCAACTAGGGTTTACTAAAATTATTTTCAATGAACCTGAAATGCCCTTCTAAAATGTCCATCATTTTTGTCCTGGCTTAGAACCTCTGACAAAATTGGTTCACAATTTTCTAGGTCATCTTAAGGTCACTGGATTAAATCATATGTTATTTGCATTTGGGCATTTAAATGCTACTAATTATTTTAAATGTCCAAATAATCCTAAACTGAAATGTTCCATGTTGTTTATATCCTAAACAGTGGGCATGAGCTGTTTGGTAATTTTTTTAAAGTGCCTAGCTATTTTTTATAAAGCCACAAAGCTGCAGAAAAATTGAAAACAGAATTAAATGGAAGAGAGAGAGAGAGAGTGTAACACCCCGCATGTAACTTGCCTTATTTGTAACTCCGACTGTTGCCATTTCCGGCTATGTGTTATGTTATTCCCTCCGTTGTCGGGTTTTTTCTTTCGTTTTGTATTTTCTCATGTCATGCATTTTCATATCATGTCATCATGTGCATTGCATTCGCATACGTGTTCGTCTCATGCATCCGAGCATTTTCCCCGTTGTCCGTTTTCCAATCCGGCAGTCCTATCTCCTCCGGTGCACCCCTCTTGTTTTCTTTCGTGTGCGTGTGTCAAACTTTCTCGGAATGGACCGAGGCTTGTCATGTGGCCCTAGTATACCACCTGGAAACCACCGGTCATGTTTCGTTCCATTCGGAGGTCGTTTGGTACTCCAACGGTTAACCGGGCATCCGCAATGTCCATTTGAGTGTCCAGAAAAAACCCCCTCTAAAACCAGGCCAAAACCCACCAAACTCTCTTCCATGCTCTAGGTCGTTCGATCACGATCGTGTGGGCGAAAACCGCACCTCATTTGGAGCCTCCAAGCTCCCTCTACCTATAAATATGTGGGCATCCCGAAAAACGAAATCGCAGTCTAAACCCTAACCCGCTCCTCCGAGCCGCCGGACACGTCCGCCCGGGGCCGGACATATCTCCACCGACGGCCGCGACGAATCGCGCGCCGCCACGTCATCGGCCCCGCCGCCGCCACCGCGCCGGCCCGCAGGCCCGCCGCGGGCCCTCCCGGGCCCAAGCCTCCTCGCCCCGGCCGCCGCTCGCCCTCCGCCGCTCGCCGCCGGCCGGCCGCCGTGCTGCCGTCCCGCCTGCCCGCGCCGCTCCCCGCCGGCCGGCCCGCCGCGGCTCGCCGGCGACCGCCGCCCTCCGGGCCCCCTCCTCCTCCGGCGTCGGCCGCCACCGCCGGCCACTTCTCCTCCTCCGGCCGACGAGCACAAGCCCGAGAACGGCTCGATCCGATCTGGTAGATTCCCCCGTTGACTTTTCTCGCGACCCCGAAATTCTTCTAAGTCCTCAGATTTCTTCAGCATCTTGCCATGTTCGTAGCTCCATAACTCCATGCTATTAGCTCCTATTTGCACGTTTGATATGTCAGATTGTTCGCCTCGTAATGCTCTTCATTTTTTTCAATTGTATCATGTTCATTAGAGGTCATCTTGATGCCCAAATCTCTGTTGGAAGAGGGCTAGTTGCTGTTATTCTCTGGTTCTTATCAGAACTTGGAGATTTTTCATTTTTGTATCATTTACTCTGTGCATCTTTTGAGCATGAGCTCTACATGTGTTTTGAAGCATGCCATGCCATCTTTCCAGTGGTGTAGTCCATGTATTTTTTTATCACTTTGGTGACTAGCACAAGCATGCAAAGTAGGCCCCGTAATATTTCTGATTTCAGGGACTTAGTGATTTCTCTTGTCCTTGTCTGCTGTAATTTTGTTGCCATGTAAACTTAATGCTACAGAGAGATCCATGCATATTTTGGAGATGTTCAGTAAGGATGTTTTGTAGCTATGGTTCTAATTGATCCATTCCGGCAATTGTTTGCAATTATGGAGTGCCATAGCATGACTCAATCTTGCTCTACTTGTGCTATAAAATATTTCTGGCAGATTCTTAACATGATATGCCATTTTGCCAAGCTTATTGTAGTTGATCCATACATTCTATGCAATTGTTCTTGCCATGGATAGCTTCATAAGAATACCACCTTCCTATAGGTATGCTTGGTTTGTCATTAATTGCTCTGTAGTGAGTGCATCAATCTCACAAAGAGGCCTACATATTAATATTTCTGGCATGCTCTGTTTTCTGCCAAGTCTGATACCTTATAACGAAACTTGCTATGTTTACATGCTTGCCATCATATCTTCTGGTCCTTTTTGTCTTATGGTCAGTAAGGGACTTTTGTCATGTGCATTTAGTAGAACACTGCCATGCCTTGTTTTGCTATTTTAATTTCTTGTAGCATGTTTATTTCATACTCCGAACATTGCTAACTGATGCTGTTTTCTGCCATGTCCAGTTTTTCACCAAGTCTGTGAACCTGTAATCTTTTGCACTTTTGCCATGCTTGTTTGGGCTTGATATGTTGTGAACTAGCCGTAGCTCAGTGTTCATCTTTTGTCAATCATCTCCTGTAGATTACTGTCATGTGCTTTTTTGCTATGTTGGGGTGCTGTAGCATTGTCACTTGTTGCTTTTTGAGTGCTATCTTGCTGTTTATCGCAGATTCGCGTCATTCTTGTTTTGCTTGTCATTTGCAAATCGTGCATCCGTTTCCGGTGATCTTTATATCGATTTCGACCGAAATCATCTCATATTTTCAGTGGCATGCTTGGTTTGCCAAGTTACTGCCATGTTCATCATTTTCCTTCCGGAGCACGCATATGCATCGCATATCATATCTTGCATATCATACATGTTTTGCATCATGTTGCTTGCGCATTTCTCGTTGTTGATTGTGGTTCCGTTTGTTTGTGTTCTTGTCTTGTGTAGAGCCGGGAGACGAGTTCGTGAAGTACGCTTACGAGGATCAAGCTTTCGACAACTCTGAGAACCTTGCAGGCAAGATGACCACCCCTCGAAATCACTTCTATCTTTGCTATGCTAGTTGTTCGCTCTATTGCCATGCTTGCTACCTATCACTTGCTATATCATGTCTCCCATTTTAGCCATGTCAGCCCTAACCATCCTTTCCTAGCAAACCATTGTTTGGCTAAGTCACCGCTCTTGCTCAGCCCCTCTTATAGCGTTGCTAGTTGCAGGTGAAGTTGAAGTTGTTCCATGTCGGAACATGGATATGTTGGGATATCACAATATCTCTTATTTAATTAATGCATCTATATATATTTGGTAAAGGGTGGAAGGCTCGGCCTTATGCCTGGTGTTTTGTTCCACTCTTGCCACCCTAGTTACTGTTATACCGGGATTATGTTCCTTGAGTTTGCGTTCCTTACGCGGTCGGGTGATTTATGGGACCCCCTTGACAGTTCGCCTTGGATAAAACTCCTCCAGCAAGGCCCAACTTTGGCTTTACCATTTGCTACCTAAGCCTTTTCCCCCGGGTTTTCGCGAGCCCGAGGGTCATCTTATTTTAACCCCCCCGGGCCAGTGCTCCTTCGAGTGTTGGTCTGAACTGAGCAGACTGCGGGGCCCCCTCCTGGAAACTCGAGGTCTGGTTTTACTCGTAGGATATCTCATCCGGTGTGCCCCGAGAACGAGATATGTGCAGCTCCTATCGGGTTTTGTCGGCACATTCGGGTGGCTTTGCTGCTCTTGTTTTACCATTGTCGAGATGTCTTGTAAACCGGGATTCCGAGACTGATCGGGTCTTTCCGGGAGAAGGTTTATCCTTCGTTGACCGTGAGAGCTTATGATGGGCTAAGTTGGGACACCCCTGCAGGGTATTATCTTTCGAAAGCCGTGCCCGCGGTTATGAGGCAGATGGGAATTTGTTAATGTCCGGTTGTAGATAACTTTTCACTTGACCCAATTAAAATACATCAACTGCGTGTGTAGCCGTGATGGTCTCTTCTCGGCGGTGTCCGGGAAGTGAACACGGTCTGAGTTATGCATGATGTAAGTAGGTGTTCAGGACCTCTTCTTGGTCATTGCTGGATGACGTCCGTTCCGTTGCTTCTCTTCTCGCACTCATTTGCGCAAGTTAGCCACCATATATGCTTTGCCGTTGCAGCTCTACCTCTTTACACCATCCTTTCCTGCTAGCTTAAATAGTCTTGATCTCGCGGGTGTGAGATTGCTGAGTCCCCGTGACTCACATATTCTACCAAAACAGTTGCAGGTGCCGACGATGCCAGTGCAGATGATGGCGTCGATCTCAAGTGGGAGTTCGACGAGGAACGTGGTCGTTACTATGTGTCTTTTCCTGATGATCAGTAGTGGTGCCCAGTTGGGACGATCGGGGATCTAGCATTTGGGGTTATCTTATTTTCATCTGGATTTTGACCGTAGTCGGTCTATATGATTGTATTTTGGATGATGTATGATGATATTTATGTATTGTGTGAAGTGGCGATTGTAAGCCAACTCTTTATCCCATTCTTGTTCATTACATGGGATTGTGTGAAGATGACCCTTCTTGTGACAAAACCACTATGCGGTTATGCCTCTAAGTCGTGCCTCGACACGTGGGAGATATAGCCGCATCGTGGGTGTTACAAGTTGGTATCAGAGCCATCCCCGACTTAGGAGCCCCCTGCTTGATCGAATCACTGGCGTTGTTGAATCTAGAGCAAAAATGTTTTGAGTCTTAGGATTATATATATCGGAGAGTAGGATTCTTTTTACTCCGCAGTCCCTTCGTCGCTCTGGTGAGGTTTCCTGACGTAGAAGTTTTGTCTACTCTCTCCTCAAATTTCACAAAAAAAATTTAGGATCACGCGGGTATCTTGGAATCGTTCCGATGGATTTGTGACGAGAACATTGTTCTTGGTGCCTCCTGACATTTAGGGGTTGTGGCAGTGTCCCGGGGAGTTGAGCTCCGAGGTGTTGTCGTCACAATTTTATCGTTGCAGTTCTGGAATACCTGAGTTTCGCCGACATCGAAATCTCTTTTATGCAGTTGTTGGTGAGATCACCTCGACGCCACCCAGTACTGGGGCGGGAGTTCGGGAGTATTGCCATAACTTGTATAACGGATGTTTTTCGAAGGTTGAGGTAAACGATTTCCGAAGGTTTCTTGGTTATGTGTTGACGGATGGATACAGCTGGATCTAGGGATTGTTAGTTTGGGTGATATATTTTGTGTCCCCTGTATCCCCTACACCAGATTGCATAACCAGAAAGTTTTGGGAGTTTATAAGTGGGAATTCAATTAGCCATAGGATATCTTTCCGACAGACGCATGATATGAGATTGGGGTTCGACGTCTAGTGGTCCGCCTGTATACGGTTGATTTTACAGTGGTCTCGTTGTGTCTTAAAGAGTCCATGGCTTTGCCGACTCGGGGACGCTTCGTATGTCATGTGCACAGTCTTGTACATGATGGTGCTGTACGATTGAGCCCGTGTGGGCCCCACCACGAAAACTTCGGACGAAATATCTATCATATGTTTGTTCCGGCTTATTCTGCAAGCCAATACTTTGTTTTATTTTGTATTGTGGTATTCGAGTTACTTCGAATTCATTTGATTCCATATCTTTTTCAAGTGGCTTCTCAACTTATGGAAGTGTGATGATTTACTACGGAATTCAGTCGTTCATCTTCGTTTGAATGTTTATTGTGAAGACTATTTGTTGCAATTTCTATCCGTTGATTCTACTTATCTTTTTGTCTACCAAGATGCTAACGGATGTCACCCTCTTCAGGATGGCTCCGCCAACGCGTCAGAATCCGGATCGCAATGAAGGGAGTCAAGCGAACCCTCCGCCACCACCTCCACCTCCGGAGGCATGGCAAGCAATCATGGAAGCCACCAACGCCAATGCTCAGATGATTCTGCAACTCTTGCAAGAACGTACTCAAGGGCAAGGCAATCAAGGTCAAGGCAACAATCAGTTTCACTTTGCCACTCTCAACCAGTTTCTCGCAAATCAGCCCAAGTCTTTCAGCTACTGTGCCGAGGCCACGGATGCCGATGATTGGCTCGTGGACATCAACAAGCATTTTGAATGTAGCAATGTCAGGCCTGAGGACTATGTCAAGTTCGCTTCTTTCCAGCTCAAGGACCAAGCTTCTGATTGGTATCAACAATACAAAGATTCCAGAGGAGGTCGTGTGATCACTTGGACTGACTTCTGTCGGGACTTCAATGCGCACCACATTCCACAAAGTGTTGTTGAGAGCAAGCGTGAGGAGTTACGCAATCTCAAGCAAGGCAACATGTCTGTGTATCAATACAACATTCAGTTTCAGAAACTTGCTCGCTTCGCTAAACAAGACGTTCCTGATGAGAAGAGCATGATCTATCACTTCAGAGGTGGCCTTAAAGAGGATCTGCAGTTAGCTCTCGTTCTTGTTGAGCCTACTCACTTTGATCAATTCTACAATATGGCACTGAAGCAAGAGGCTGCTCAGCTCAAGTGTGAGGCTTCTAAGAAGAGAGTCAGAGACGCAGTTCAGTCTTCTTCTTCCTCACTTGTGACAGCTAAGCAACAGAAGTTCTGGTTGCCTCCTCCTCCTCCGTTTCATCAGCCTTATCAGCAGAAGAACAAAGGTGGCCATGGTTCTTCAAACTCTTCCAACTCTAGCTATCAGAACAAGTCTCAGAATCAAGCTCCAAAGTTCAATGCTCCTTATCACCGTCCACTCTCAGAGGTGACTTGCAACAAATGTTAGCAGAAAGGTCACTATGCTAACAAGTGCTTGAACCAGAGGCGTCTTCCTCCTCCTCCTCCTGTTAGATCTTCCAGCAATGCAGTGGTCAAGCATAATCCAAAGTCTGCAAAGGTGAACATGATGAATGCAGCTCAAGCGGAGGAATCTACTGATGTGATAATGGGTAATCTCTCAGTTAATGATATTCCTGCAAAAGTTCTTTTTGATACTGGCGCATCGCATTCTTTTTTGTCATACCCATTTGCATCGAAGCACAATGTTAACACAGAGATTTTATCCAAAGTTATGCAAGTTGTTTCTCCGGGTAAGCTTTTGTGTTCTAGTTTGGTTGCTCCCGATGTCTCCATCAAGATGGGTGACTATAAATTTCAGTCTTCTCCAATTGTCCTTGGTGACTCAGATATTGATCGGGATGGTCTGGCTTTCGAAGCACAAGGCTCAACTTGATTGTGCTGCCAGGGAAATTCAATTGACACACTCTTCTGAGGATGTGATTATTTTTGCCGCTCGTGATGAAACCATTCGGTTTTTCTCTCTCAATGAGAAGGGCGAGTTGAATGCCATCTCTCAAATTCCAGTCGTTTGCGAGTACCAAGATGTCTTTCCAGAAGAGCTTCCGGGTATGCCTCCTCATCGGCCAGTTGAGTTCGTTATCGAACTGGAGCCTGGCACTGAACCCGTTTGCAAGCGTCCATACAAGCTTGGACCAAACGAGCTGAAGGAATTGAAGAAATAGCTCGATGAACAAGAACGTATGGGTTTGATCAGACCGAGTTCTTCTCCATGGGGTTGTGGTGTTCTTTTCGTAAAGAAGAAGGATGGCACGGACCGACTTTGTGTCGACTACCGTCCATTGAACAAGAAGACAATCAAGAACAAGTATCCACTTCCCAACATCAATGAGCTATTTGAGCAACTCAAAGGGGCTAAAGTATTCTCGAAGCTTGACCTTCGTATGGGTTATCATCAGATTCGCATTCGTGAAGAAGATATTCCCAAGACAGCATTCAGAACAAGCTTTGGTTCTTATGAATATAATGTCGTGTCTTTTGGCCTTGTCAATGCTCCTCCGGTGTTCTCTCGGATGATGAATTACATCTTCAACCCCTATACCAATGAATTCGTTCTGGTGTATCTCGATGATATCTTGGTCTTCTCCAAGAATAAGCACGATCATGCCAAACATTTGCGTTTTATGCTCGACAAGCTCAGAGAATATCAATTCTATGCGAAGTTCTCTAAATGCGAGTTCTGGCTCGATGAAGTTCTTTTCCTTGGTCACATCATCTCTGCCAAGGGCATCGCTATTAACCCCGAGAAGGTGTCCGCAGTTGTGGATTGGGAACCTCCTCAAAATGTCAAGCAGCTCCGCAGTTTTCTTGGTCTTGCAAGCTATTGCCGAAGATTCGTTGAGAATTTCTCCAAGATTGCAAAACCTCTTTCCAACCTCCTACAGAAGAATGTGAAGTATGTCTGGTCTCCTGAGTGTGACGTTGCTTTCAACACTCTCAAAGAGAAACTAGTCACAGCTCCTGTCTGGACTCCTCCTGATGAATCCAAGCCGTATGAAGTTTTCTGTGATGCTTCTCTCCAAGGTCTCGGTGCTGTATTAATGCAAGAGAAGAAAGTTGTGGCCTATACCTCTCGTCAGTTGAAGCCCAATGAGAAGAACTACCCCACTCACGATCTTGAGTTGGCGGCAGTTGTCCATGCATTGATAACGTGGAGACATCTCTTGTTGGGAAGACAACTGGACAGTTTCACCGATCACAAGAGTCTCAAGTATATCTTCACTCAGCCCAACCTCAACCTCAGGCAGACTCGATGGGTCGAGATGATTCAAGAGTACAATCCGAGTATGGAATATACTCCAGGAAAGGCCAATGTCATTGCAGATGCTTTAAGCAGGAAGGCTTATTGCAACAGCTTAATTCTCAAGCCTTTCCAACCGGATCTTTGTTAAGCTTTCCGCAAGCTGAATCTCCAAGTTGTTCCTCAAGGCGATCTTGCCAACCTCATAGTCTCTCCTACTTTGGAAGATCAAATTCGTGAGGCACAACTCCTTGATGCCATGGTGAAGAAGGTGAAACGTGGTATCGACAAGGGTCTTTCCAAATACAAGTGCTATCGCATTGATGACAGAGACACTTTGTTCTTTGAGGACCGGATTGTGGTTCCTAAAGGTGATCTAAGGAAAGTCATAATGAACGAGGCGCACAATTCTCTCCTTTCCATTCATCCTGGAAGTACGAAGATGTATCATGACCTCAAGCAGTCGTATTGGTGGACTCGAATGAAGCGACAAATTGCTCAATTCGTGAATGAATGTGATGTCTGCCGAAGAGTGAAAGCAGAACACCAACGACCAGCTGGTCTCCTCCAACATCTTGCTATCCCAGAATGGAAGTTTGATCATATCGAAATGGACTTCGTGACTGGATTTCCCAAGTCCAAGCGCAGAAATGATGCTATCTCCGTTGTCATCGACAAGCTCTCTAAAGTGGCTCATTTCCTTCCAATCAAAGAATCCATCACAGCAGCTCAGCTAGCAGAGCTATACACCTCCAGAATTGTCTCTTTGCACGGCATTCCACAATTGATTTCTTCAGATCGTGGAAGTATCTTCACCTCTAAGTTCTGGGACTCCTTCCAGAAGGCCATGGGCACAAACATTCGCTTCAGCACAGCTTTCCATCCTCAAACTAGTGGCCAAGTCGAGCGAGTCAATCAAATTCTTGAAGATATGCTCAGGGCTTGTGTCATTTCCTTTGGCATGAAATGGGAAGATTGTCTTCCTTATGCTGAATTCTCCTACAACAACAGCTTCCAAGCGAGTTCGGGCAAGGCCCCATTCGAGATTCTCTATGGCAGAAAGTGCCGTACTCCTCTCAATTGGTCAGAGACTGGTGAATGCCAACTTCTTGGCAATGACTTAATCACTGAAGCTGAAGAAATGTGTAAAGTCATCCGTGATAATCTCAAAGCCGCGCAATCGCGTCAGAAGAGCTACTATGATAGTAAGCATCGTGATTTGGCTTTCGAGATCGGAGACCATGTCTACCTCCGCGTCTCTCTAATGAAAGGCACTCGTCGCTTCGGTATCAAAGGGAAGCTTGCCCCTAGATACGTGGGTCCTTTCAAGATCATTGGTAAAAGAGGCGACCTCGCCTATCAACTTGAGCTTCCTTCCAACTTCGCGAACATGCACGATGTGTTCCACGTGTCACAGCTCCGCAAGTGCTTCAAGACGCCTGAGCGCACTATCAACTTCGAAGAGATTGACCTCCAGGAAGATTTGTCTTATCATGAGCACCCCGTTGCTATTCTTGAAGAAACTGAGCGCAAGACTCGCAACAAGTCCATCAAATTTCTGAAAGTGAAGTGGTCGCACCATTCCGACCGGGAAGCCACCTAGGAACGCGAGGACCATCTCCGTTCCGAATATCCGGAGTTCTTTCAGTCCTAGATCTCGGGACGAGATCCTCTCGTAGTGGTGGAGTGTTGTAACACCCCGCATGTAACTTGCCTTATTTGTAACTCCGACTCTTGCCATTTCCGGCTATGTGTTATGTTATTCCCTCCGTTGTCGGGTTTTGACTTCAGTTTTGTATTTTGTCATGTCATGCATTTTCATATCATGTCATCATGTGCATTGCATTCGCATACATGTTCGTCTCATGCATCCGAGCATTTTCCCCGTTGTCCGTTTTCCAATCCGGCGCTCCTATCTCCTCCGGTGCACCCCTCTTGTTTTCTTTCGTGTGCGTGTGTCAAACTTTCTCGGAATGGACTGAGGCTTGTCATGTGGCCCTAGTATACCACCCGGAAACCACCGGTCAAGTTTCGTTCCATTCGGAGGTCGTTTGGTACTCCAACGGTTAACCGGGCATCCGCAATGTCCATTTGAGTGTCCAGCAAAAACCCCCTCTAAAACCAGGCCAAAACCCACCAAACTCTCTTCCATGCTCTAGGTCGTTCGATCACGATCGTGTGGGCCAAAACCGGGCGACCGCCGCCCTCCGGGCCCCCTCCTCCTGCGGCGTCGGCCGCCACCGCCGGCCACTTCTCCTCCTCCGGCCGACGAGCACGAGCCCGAGAACGGCTCGATCCGATCTGGTAGATTCCCCCGTTGACTTTTCTCGCGACCCCGAAATTTTTCTAAGTCCTCAGATTTCCTCGGCATCTTGCCATGTTCGTAGCTCCATAACTCCATGCATGTGGCTCCGATTTGTGCGTGTAATATGTGAAATTGTTCGCCTCGTAATGCTCTCTATTTTGTTCAATTGCACCATGTTCATTAGAGGTCATCTTGATGCCCAAATCTCTGTTGGAAAAGGGCTAGTTGCTGTTATTCTCTGGTTCTTATCAGAACTTGGAGATTTGTCATTTTTGTATCATTTCTTCTGTGCATCTTTTGAGCATGAGCTCTACATGTGTTTTGAAGCATGCCATGCCATATTTCCAGTGGTGTAGTCCATGTATTTTTGTGATCTCTGCGGTGACTAGCACAAGCATGCAAAGTAGGCCCCGTAATATTTCTGATTTCAGGGACTTGGTGATTTCTCTCAAGTCCTTGTCTGCTGTAATTTTGTTGCCATGTAAACTTGATGCTACAGAGAGATCCATGCATATTTTGGAGATGTTCAGTAAGGATGTTTTGTAGGTATGGTTCTAATTGATCCATTCCGGCAATTGTTTGCAATTATGGAATGCCATAGCATGACTCAATCTTGCTCTACTTTTGCTATAAAATATTTCTGACAGATTCTTAACATGATATGCCATTTTGCCAAGCTTATTGTAGTTGATCCATACATGCTATGCAATTGTTCTTGCCATGGATAGCTTCATAAACATGCCATATTGCTGTAGGTATGCTTGGTTTGTCATGCATTGCTCTGTAGTGAGTGCATCATGCTCACAAAGAGGCCTACATATTAATATTTCTGGCATGCTCTGTTTTCTGCTGTCTGAAACCTGATAACGAAACTTGCTATGTTTACATGCTTGCCATCATATCTTCTGGTCCTTTTTGGCTTATGGTCAGTAAGGGACTTTTGTCATGTGCATTTAGTATAACACTTCCATGCTTTGCCATACTTTTGTCATGCCTTGATTTGCTATGTTAAGTTCCTGTAGCATATTGATTTCGTACTCCGAACATTGCTACCCGATGCTGTTTTCTGCCATGCTTGTTTGGGCTTGGTATGTTGTGAACTAGCCGTAGCTCAGTGTTCATCTTTTGTCAAGCATCTCCTGTAGATTACTGCCATGTGCTTTGTTGCTATGTTGGGGTGTTGTAGCATTGTTACTTGTTGCTTTTTGAGTGCTATCATGCTGTTTATCGTAGATTCGCGTCATTCTTGTTTTGCTTGTCATTTGCAAACCGTGCATCCGTTTCCGGTGATCTTTGTATCGATTTCGACCGAAATCATCTCATCTTTCCAGTGGCATGCTTGGTTTGCCAAGTTACTGCCATGTTCATCATTTTCCTTCCGGAGCACGCATATGCATCATGTTGCTTGCGCATTTCTCGTTGTTGATTGTGGTTCCGTTTGTTTGTGTTCTTGTCTTGGCTAGAGGCGGGAGATGAGTTCGTGAACGAGGAACCTATTGAGTACGCTTACGAGGATCAAGCTTTCGACAACTCTGAGAACCTTGCAGGCAAGATGACCACCCCTCGAAATCACTTCTATCTTTGCTATGCTAGTTGTTCGCTCTATTGCCATGCTCGCTACCTATTACTTGCTATATCATGTCTCCCATTTTAGCCATGTCAGCCCTAACCATCCTTTCCTAGCAAACCATTGTTTGGCTAAGTCACCGCTCTTGCTCAGCCCCTCTTATAGCGTTGCTAGTTGCAGGTGAAGTTGAAGTTGTTCCATGTCGGAACATGGATATGTTGGGATATCACAATATCTCTTATTTAATTAATGCATCTATATATATTTGGTAAAGGGTGGAAGGCTCGGCCTTATGCCTGGTGTTTTGTTCCACTCTTGCCACCCTAGTTACTATTATACCGGGATTATGTTCCTTGAGTTTGCGTTCCTTACGCGGTCGGGTGATTTATGGGACCCCCTTGACAGTTCGCCTTGGATAAAACTCCTCCAGCAAGGCCCAACTTTGGCTTTACCATTTGCTACCTAAGCCTTTTCCCCCGGGTTTTCGCGAGCCCGAGGGTCATCTTATTTTAACCCCCCCGGGCCAGTGCTCCTTCGAGTGTTGGTCTGAACTGAGCAGACTGCGGGGCCCCCTCCTGGAAACTCGAGGTCTGGTTTTACTCGTAGGATGTCTCATCCGGTGTGCCCTGAGAACGAGATATGTGCAGCTCCTATCGGGTTTTGTCGGCACATTCGGGTGGCTTTGCTTTTCTTGTTTTACCATTGTCGAGATGTCTTGTAAAACGGGATTCCGAGACTGATCGGGTCTTTCCGGGAGAAGGTTTATCCTTCGTTGACCGTGAGAGCTTATGATGGGCTAAGTTGGGACACCCCTGCAGGGTATTATCTTTCGAAAGCCGTGCCCGCGGTTATGAGGCAGATGGGAATTTGTTAATGTCCGGTTGTAGATAACTTGTCACTTGACCCAATTAAAATACATCAACTGCGTGTGTAGCCGTTATGGTCTCTTCTCGGCGGTGTCCGGGAAGTGAACACGGTCTGAGTTATGCATGACGTAAGTAGGTGTTCAGGACCTCTTCTTGGTCATTGCTAGAGGACGTCCGTTCCGTTGCTTCTCTTCTCGCACTCATTTGCGCAAGTTAACCACCATATTTGCTTTTGCCGTTTCAGCTCTACCTCTTTACACCATCCTTTCCTACTAGCTTAAATAGTCTTGATCTCGCGGGTGTGAGATTGCTGAGTCCCCGTGACTTACAGATTCTACCAAAATAGTTGCAGGTGCCGACGTTGCCAGTGCAGATGATGGCGTCGATCTCAAGTGGGAGTTCGACGAGGAACGTGGTCGTTACTATGTGTCTTTTCCTGATGATCAGTAGTGGTGCCCAGTTGGCACGATCGGGGATCTAGCATTTGGGGTTATCTTATTTTCATCTGGATTTTGACCGTAGTCAGTCTATATGATTGTATTTTGGATGATGTATGATGATATTTATGTATTGTGTGCAGTGGCGATTGTAAGCCAACTCTTTATCCCATTCTTGTTCATTACATGGGATTGTGTGAAGATGACCCTTCTTGCGACGAAACCACTATGCGGTTATGCCTCTAAGTCGTGCCTCGACACGTGGGAGATATAGCCGCATCGTGGGCGTTACAGAGAGAGAGAGAGAGAGAGAGAGAGAGAGAGAGAAAGGCCACATGCCAACTTACCAAGCTGGGCCGGCCCACCTGGCCCGTGCCAGTCATCACCTACGTCTGCTAGTAGGCAGAGGAGGGAGACCACGCACGCGCGCGCGCCGCGCCACGCCACCACCCTGCTCGTCTGCTTCACCCGCGCCTCGAAGCGACTCCGCGGTGCCGCCCCGACCCCGTGCACACCTCACACGCCCCTCTGCCTCTCTCCCTCGCTCTCTCCCACCATGGCCGACGCCGCCGCAGCCGCGCCATCGTGAAACCCGCGACCACCGTCGACTCCACGCCGCCTCGCCGTGTCCCTGAGCTTCGCCATCATCCACTCCGTCGAGCAGACCGAGCCCCGAGCGCTCGCTCGCCCTGGAGTCTCCGCTTCGTCCTCGTCTTCGTCGATCGCCGCCGGAGATCCCTTTCCCCGTCACCACCGCTCCAGCCCGTCCCCGACCTCGCCGTCTAGCTCGCTGCAACCGCCATGAGCTCTTGCCCCTCCCCATCCTCTGCGTTCTCGCTCTCAAGCCCCGTAGTGACTGCACCAAGCTTCACTGCACGCGCCGCCGCCTGAGCTCGTCGCCGACGTAGCTCCGGCCACCCAACGGCCACACCACCATGCCCACTAACCCCACTGCACCATGTAGGCCACGTAGGAGCTGGCCCCGAGCCTCCACGATCACTGCACCGACGAGTTCGTCCTCGTCCGAGCTCCGGTCTCCGCCAAGGTCATCGCCGACGTCATTTCCGGCCACCCCGAGCTCCACTTCCACCACCAAATGACGCGGGTTGCTCCCAGCTGCCCGTAGATGGCCTCTGCCCTCCTTTTGGTCGCCGGAGTGCAAATCTCGCGCCCTCCACCGCGTCTGCCGCCGCCGCCGGCTAAACACCGGCGCGTTAGCCAGTTGACCAAGGGGTTTGACCTCCCCTGGCTCAATGACAGGTGGGGCCGCCCTGCTAACTAACCTAGATTAGGATTAACTAAACCTAGCTAATTTAGTTTAGCTACTGACACGCGGGACCCACTGGTCAGTTTGACCTGGGCTGCCCTGTTGACCCGCTTACGTCATGCTAACGTAGTGCTGACGAAGTAATGCTTTTTCTGGAATTAGTTTATTTCTAAATAATTAGAAAATCCAGAAAATTGCCTAAACATCTAATAATCATAGTAATTCAACCGTAGCTCCAAATCAAATAATTTATAGATGAAAAATGATTAGAAAAATCCAATCTTTCCATTTGTAATGGTTTCATGCATGTCAGAACACTTTTACCTTGTTGTTTAAGTGAAACAAGCTAATGCAATAATATGACTTCATATCATGGGCTTTCATTTGAATCTTTGATTCAAATGGACTCAAACCAACCTGTTTTAGAATGCATTAGCCAAAACACACCCATATTGCCATGTCATAGCATGCATCATATTGTTGCATATTGCCATGTGATGATTGTGTTCCGATGTGTCTTTCGTGGTAGGTTCTGCCTCCGAGGATACCCACGGATATCCGACTGAAGGGTAGTATCCTACTACCACTCCATCAGGCAAGCAAAACCCCCTTGTTCATTCCGATACAATCCCACTCTCTCGCTCCTGCTCTCTTTTACTACATTAGGACAACATCGATTCAACTGTTACATGCTGTGGTAGCTGAACCCCTTTTCCTCTGCATGACCAGTCATTGCCACAGTAAATAGATGATACCCACTAGCATGAGTAGGAGTTGTTTGAGCCCTGATGTGCCATGTCGGAGTACATGGTGGGTTGTCTCATTGAAGCCATGTAGGAGTACATGGTGGGTTGTTTCATTTATAGATGTCTGTACTCAGACATGTTAAGCTTCCGCATGTGCTTTGACTTGTATGCTCTGAATGTTGGGTCATTAGACCCTTGTTTGTAATATCTCGCTCTTCGGAGCCTAATGAATAAATACTCTGAGTCGTAGAGTCTTGTTGTGATGCCATGTTGTATTTGCACATATCGAGCATATTGTGTGTATGATTGAAATGCTTGGTATGTGTGGGATCCGACAACCTAGTTGTTTATCCTTGGTAGTCTCTCTTATGGGGAAATGTAGTCTTGTGCTTCCATGAGCCATAGTAGTCCGCTATAGCCTGGTTCACCGGAGTCCTGCTAGCCCAGCACTACTGCTCCAGAACACTTGACTGGCCAGCATGTGATTCACTTCGTTCCTGTGTCTGTCCCTTCGGGGAAATGTCACGCGGTGACATCCGGAGTCCTGCCTAGCCTGCTATAGCCCGGTTCACCGTAGTCCTGTTAGCCCAGTGCTACAGCCCGGACCCACACGCTGCTGACCGACATGCTCGATGTTGATTCATGTATGCCTATCCCCGTAAGTTAGTGCCACTTTGGGTTCACGACTAGTCATGCCGGCCCGGGTTCTCTGTCATATAGATGCTAGCGACACTATCATATACGTGAGCCAAAAGGCGCAAATAGTCCCGGGCCATGGTAAGGCGACACCCGTGGGAATACCGTGTGTGAGGCCGCAAAGTGATATGAGGTGTTACTGGCTAGATCGATGTGACTTGGAATCGGGGTCCTGACAGCTTTGGTATCAGAGCCTGATTGCCTGTAGGATTACAAGCCAAACTGGTCGAAGTTGAGTCTAGAAATGTTTTAGTTATATAAGGGAATTGATCGTGGAAGGGAACATAAGGCTCTTTTTACTCCTTTACCTTATGCCCTTCTGATCTGAGTCATCCTCTTCCTTTCTACGGGGATTAAGAACTAGGCCTTCTCATCTATCTATCAGGATGATGAGTTACTATGATAAAGACTTATAGGATTTATGGATTTAAGCCCCAGTTCAGTTTCTACTACTTCCGTGTGTTCATAGTTGGTCTCGGAACCTTGATATTGTGCTTCTGAGTGGTTATGCCACCATTTTTGCAGGATGTCTCAAATCCTTTGAGCAATTACAGCTGTTATGCTGTCTGATTCATCCTAGGTTTTCTAAACCATCGGATGCTTTTGCAAAATCCTTTCCCTCTGGTTTTGTTGTTCTTTTGGGCCAGATTAACCACACTAATTGCTGAATTGAGGTACTCCACTACCTCGACACATCTGTTGGAGCTATTATTATGACCCTAGGTGTTTTAGGGAGTCACCTAGTAATCTAGCCATGTTTTGTGTTCCCAGTGTGATGAATCTGGCCATCATTTCTGAAAGCATACCGTGATGCTACTTAGTAGTAGGTATTCTACTCCTGGGTTTTTGAGCCCAAAATTCACCCTACTTACCTCATGTTGATAGTGTTGCTAGTTCCCTTAGCTTATTAGTAACCTTTGCGATAGTCCTTGAGGTCCGTGGTATTTCCTTCTTCCACATACCATGAACCATCCTTGGCAGAAATTCGTTTGAATCAAAAGATCACAACTAGACTGCTCTTGATGAGCTCCACTATACTTGTGACTCTGCCAGCTCTACCCTTCTGCATGGGTGAACCGGAAGAAATATGTTGAACTCGTTCGACATGCTAGTCTATGCACCCACAACTCAGAAAATCATATGTTCCTTTGAGTTGTCCCTCTTTAGTTGTTTTTTGGCCATCGTCTATCAATTGATAGTAAGGAGTAGTTGGCAATCGTGTTTATCGATGCCTATTACTCTAGTGGTCCGTCAAGCCATTCTATTTCAGAATGACTAGGAGAAACAAACTCAAGTACCTCATCCATATCCAGGGTTGGTGTAATGCCCATGATGCGGCTATATCTCCCAAGTGTTGAGGCACGACTTAGAGGCATAACCGCATTGTGGTTTTGTCGCAAGAAGGGTCATCTTCACACAATCCCATGTAATGAACAAGAATGGGATAAAGAGTTGTCTTACAATCGCCACTTCACACAATACATAAATATAATTCATACATCATCCAAAATACACACATAGACCGACTACGGTCAAGATCCAAATGAAAATAAGATAACCCCAAATGCTAGATCCCCGATCGTCCCAACTGGGCTCCACTACTGATCATCAGGAAAAGACACATAGTAACGACCACGTTCCTCATCGAACTCCCACTTGAGATCGATCCCATCATCTGCACTGGCATCGTCGACACCTGCAACTGTTTTGGTAGAATCTGTGAGTCACGAGGACTCAGCAATCTCACACCCGCGAGATCAAGACTATTTAAGCTTATAGGAAAAGATGGTGCAATGAGGTGGAGCTGCAGCAGGCACTAAGCATATATGGTGGCTAACATACGCAAAAGAGAGCGAGAAGAGAAGCAACGGATCGGTCGTCATCTAGCAATGACCAAGAAGTGATCCTGAACTCCTACTTACGTCATGCATAACTCAAACCGTGTTCACTTCCCGGACTCTACCGAGAAGAGACCATCACGGCTACACACGCAGTTGATGTGTTTTAATTGGGTCAAGTGACAAGTTCTCCACAACCGGACATTAACAAATTCCCATCTGCCTCATAACCGCGGGCACGGCTTTCGAAAGATAATACCCTGCAGGGGTGTCCCAACTTAGCCCATCATAAGCTCTCACGGTCAACGAAGGATAAACCTTCTCCCGGAAAGACCCGATCAGTCTCGGAATCCCGGTTTACAAGACATTTCGGCAATGGTAAAACAAGACCAGCAAAGCCGCCCGAATGTGCCGACAAATCCCGATAGGAGCTGCACATATCTTGTTCTCAGGGCAGACCGGATGAGCAGTCTGTACAACTAAAACCAATCCTCGAGTTTCCCCAAGGTGGCGCTGCAAAGGGCTCTAGTTTGGACCAGCACTCAGAGGAACACTGGCCCGGGGGTTTAAAATAAAGATGACCCTCGAGCTCTAGAAAACCCGGGGGAAAAAGGCTTAGGTGGCAAATGGTAAAACCAAGGTTGGGCCTTGCTGGAGGAGTTTTATTCAAGGCGAACTGTCAAGGGGGTCCCATAAATCACCCAACCGCGTAAGGAACGCAAACTCAAGGAACATAATACCGGCATGACAGAAACTAGGGCGGCAAGAGTTGAACAGAACACCAGGCATAAGGCTGAGCCTTCCACCCTTTACCAAAATATATAGATGCATTAATTAAATAAGAGATATTGTGATATCCCAACATATCCATGTTCCAACATGGAACCAACTTCAACTTCACCTGCAACTAGCAACGCTATAAGAAGGGCTGAGCAAAAGCGGTAACTTAACCAAACAACGGTTTGCTAGGAAAGGATGGTTAGAGGATGACATGGCAATATGGGAGCCATGATATAACAAGTGGTAGGTAGCGCAGCATGGCAAAAGAGCGAACATCTAGCAAAGCAAAGATAGAAATGATTTCGAGGGGTGGTCATCTTGCCTGCAAGGTTCTCAGAGTTGTCGAAAGCTTGATCCTCGTAAGCGTACTCAACAGGTTCCTCATTCACAAACTCGTCTCCCGGCTCTACCCAAACAAGAACACAAGCAAACGGAACCACAATCAACCACGAGAAATGCACAAGCAACATGATGCAAAACAAGACTGATATGCAAGATATGATATGCGGTGCGTATGCGTGCTCCTGGAGGAAAATGATGAACAAGGAAGTAAGTTGGCAAACCAAGCATGCCAATGGAAAGATGAGATGATTTCGGTTGAAATCGATATAAAGATCACCGGAAACGGATGCACGGTTTGCAAATGGCAAGCAAAACAAGAATGACACGAATCTGCGATTAACAGCATGATAGCACTTAAAATGCAACAAGTAACAATGATACAGCACTCCAACGTAGCAACAAAGCATATCACAGTAATCTACAGGAGATGCTTGAGAAAAGATGAACACTGAGCTACGGCTAGATCACAACATAACAGGCTCAAACAAGCATGGCAAAAGTGCAAAAGATAACAGGATCACAGACTTGGTGAAATTAGTGGACATGACAGAAAACAGCATCAGGTAGCAATGTTCAGAGCACGAAAACAACATGATACAGGAACTTAACATGGCAAAACATGGCATGTAAGTGTTCTACTAAACATATATGACAAAAGTCCCTTAATGACCATAAGCCAAAAAGGACCAGAAGATATGAGGGGAACCATGTAAACATAGCAAGTTTCGTTAAGAGGTTTCAGACTTTGCAGAAAAACAGAGCATGGCAGAAACAATAATATGAAGGCATCTTGGTGGGCTTGATGCACTCACCACAAAGCAATGCATGACAAAACAAGCATACCTAAAGCAAGATGGCATGTTTACGAGGCTATCCATGGCAAGAACAAAAGCATAGCATGTATGGACCAACCACAATAAGCTTGGCAAAATTGAATAACACGTAAACAATCTGCCAGAAATATTTTAAAGCATAAGTAGAGCAAGATTGAGTCATGCTATGGCACTCCATAATTGCAAACAAGGCAAGGAATGGATCAATGAAAACAATATCTACAAAACATCCTTACTGAACATCTCCAAAATATGCATGGATCTCTCTGTAGCATCCAGTTTACATGGCAACAAAATAACAGCAGACAAAGACTTAGAAAAATCACTAAGTCCCTGAAATCAGAAACATTACGGAGCCTAGTTTGCATGCTTGTGGTAGTCACCACAAAGATCACAAAAATACATAGAATACACCCTTGGAAAGATGGCATGGCATAAAACAAAACACATGTAGATCTCATGCCCATAAGATGCACAAATTAAATGATACAAAAATAACAATTCTCCAAGTTCTGATAAGAACCAGCAGATAACAGCAATTAGCACTCTTGCACCAGAGATTTGGGCATCACGATGGCCCCTAATGAACATGGTGCCGTTGAACAAAATGTATAGCATCACGAGGCGAACATTTCGATATATTACACGCGCGAAACGGAGCTTAATGCAGAGAGTTATGCCATGATGAACAGGGGTATATAATGTGAAAATGCAAAAGACTTAGAAATATTTCGGGGTCTCGGGGTCAACCTCGGCGTTGACCAGATCCGATCGGGACGAGGTGCGGCTCGGGCTCTTCGCCGGCAATGGGAGAGGAAGGGGCGGCGCCGGCCGGGGACGGCGGGGCCGCGGCGAGAGGAGGCGACGGCGGAGGGCGACGGAGGGCAGCGGCGTCGGGCGCGCGGAGGCGGACGTGTCCAGCGCGGGCGGATTTGTCCGGCGGCGCGAGGTGGAAGACGCTAGGGTTTGATCTACGTATGTATACGGGAGGGGATGCATATATATAGCTAGAGGGAGCTAGGAGAGTCCAAATGAGGTGCGGTTTTCGGCCACACGATCCTGATCGAACGACCTAGAGCATGGAAGAGAGTTTGGTGGGTTTTGGACTGTTTAGAAAGGGAGTTTTGCTGGAACACACAAATGGACTTTGCGGATGCCTGGTTAACCGTTGGAGCACCAAACGACCTCCAAATGGAACGAAACTTGACCGGTGGTCTACCAAGGCCACTTGACAAGCCTCGGTCCATTCCGAGAACGTTTGACACCCGCTCACGAAGAAAACAAAAGGGGGCACCGGAGGAGATGGGAGCGCCGGATTGCAAAACGGACAACGGGGAAAATGCTCGGATGCATGAGATGAACACGTATGCAAATGCAATGCACATGATGACATGGTATGAGATGCATGACAAGAACAAAATGCAAAAGGAAAGACAAAACCCGACCACGGAGGGAATATCATAACACATAGCCGAAAATGGCAAGAGTTGGAGTTACAAATATGGAAAGTTACATCCGGGGTGTTACAACACTCCACCACTACGAGAGGATCTCGTCCCGAGATCTAGGACTGAAATAACTCCGGATATTCAGAATGGAGGTGGTCCTCGCGTTCCCAGGTGGCTTCCCGGTCGGAATGGTGCGACCACTTCACTTTCAGGAATTTGATTGACTTGTTGCGAGACTTGCGCTCAGTTTCTTCAAGAATAGCAACGGGGTGCTCATGATAAGACAGATCTTCTTGGAGGTCGATCTCTTCGAAGTTGATAGCGCGCTCAGGCGTCTTGAAGCACTTGCGGAGCTGTGACACGTGGAACACATCGTGCACGTTCGCGAAGTTGGAAGGAAGCTCAAGTTGATAGGCGAGGTCGCATCTTTTGCCAATGATCTTGAAAGGACCCACGTATCTAGGGGCAAGCTTCCCTTTGATACCGAAGCGACGAGTGCCTTTAATTGGAGAGACGCGGAGGTAGACATGGTCTCCGATCTCGAAAGCCACATCACGGTGCTTACTATCATAGTAACTCTTCGGGCGCGATTGCGTGGCTTTGAGATTATCACGGATGACTTTACACATTTCTTCAGCTTCAGTGATTAAGTCATTGCCAAGAAGTTGGCGTTCACCAGACTCTGACCAATTGAGACGAGTACGGCACTTTCTGCCATAGAGAATCTCGAATGGGGCCTTGCCCGGACTTGCTTGGAAGCTGTTGTTGTAGGAGAATTCGGCATATGGAAGACAATCTTCCCATTTCATGCCAAAGGAAATGACACAAGCCCTGAGCATATCTTCAAGAATTTGATTGACTCGCTCGACTTGGCCACTAGTTTGAGGATGGAAAGCTGTGCTGAAGCGAATGTTTGTGCCCATGGCCTTCTGGAAGGAGTCCCAGAACTTAGAGGTGAAGATGCTTCCACGATCAGAAGAAATCAATTGTGGAATGCCGTGCAAGGAGACAATTCTGGAGGTGTATAGCTCTGCCAACTGAGCTGCTGTGATGGATTCTTTGATTGGAAGGAAATGAGCCACTTTAGAAAGCTTGTCAATGACAACGAAGATAGCATCATTTCCACGCTTGGACTTTGGAAATCCAGTCACGAAGTCCATTTCGATATGATCAAACTTCCATTCTGGGATAGCAAGAGGTTGGAGGAGACCAGCTGGTCGTTGGTGTTCTGCTTTCACTCTTCGACAGACATCACATTCATTCACGAACTGAGCAATTTCTCGCTTCATTCGAGTCCACCGATACGACTGCTTGAGGTCATGGTAAATCTTCGTACTTTCAGGATGAATGGAAAGAAGAGAATTGTGTGCCTCGTTCATAATGACTTTCCTTAGATCACCTTTAGGAACCACAATCCGGTCCTCAAAGAATAAAGTGTCTCTGTCATCAATGCGATAGCACTTGTATTTGGAAAGACCCTTGTCGATACCACGTTTCACCTTCTTCACCATGGCATCAATAACTTGTGCCTCACGAATTTTATCTTCCAAAGTAGGAGAGACTATGAGGTTGGCAAGAAAGCCTTGAGGAACAACTTGGAGATTCAGCTTATGGAAAGCTTCACAAAGATCCGGTTGGAATGGCTTGAGAATTAAGTTGTTGCAATAAGCCTTCCTGCTTAAAGCATCTGCAATGACATTGGCTTTGCCTGGAGTATATTCAATACTCGGATTGTACTCTTGAATCATTTCGACCCACCGAGTCTGCCTGAGGTTGAGGTTAGGATGAGTGAAGATGTACTTGAGACTCTTGTGATCGGTGAAAATGTCCACTTGTCTTCCCAACAAGAGATGTCTCCACGTTATCGACGCATGGACAACTGCCGCCAACTCAAGATCGTGAGTGGGGTAGTTCTTTTCATTGGGCTTCAACTGACGAGAGGTATAAGCCACAACTTTCTTCTCTTGCATTAACACAGCACTGAGACCTTGGAGAGAAGCATCACAGAAGCTTCAAATGGCTTGGATTCGTCATGAGGAGTTAAGACAGGAGCTGTGACTAGTTTCTCTTTGAGAGTGTTGAAAGCAACGTCACACTCAGGAGACCAGACATACTTCACATGCTTCTGGAGGAGGTTGGAAAGAGGCTTTGCAATCTTAGAGAATTCTCAACGAATCTTCGGCAATAGCTTGCAAGACCAAGAAAACTCCGGAGCTGCTTGACATTCTGAGGAGGTTCCCAATTCACAATTGCGGACACCTTCTCGGGGTTAACAGCGATGCCCTTGGCAGAGATGATTTGACAAGGAAAAGAACTTCATCAAGCCAAAACTCACATTTGGAGAACTTCGCATAGAATTGATACTCTCTGAGCTTGTCGAGCACCAATCGCAAATGTTTGGCATGGTCCTTCTTATTCTTGGAGAAGACCAAGATATCATCGAGATACACCAGGACGAATTCATTGGTATAGGGGTTGAAGATGAAATTCATCATCCGAGAGAATACTGGAGTAGCATTGACAAGGCCGAAAGACACGACAGTATATTCATAAGAACCAATGCTCGTTCTGAAAGCTGTCTTGGGAATATCTTCTTCACGAATGCGAATCTGATGATAACCCATACGGAAGTCAAGCTTGGAGAATACTTTAGCACCTGTGAGTTGCTCGAATAGCTCATTGATGTTGGGAAGTGGATACTTGTTCTTGATTGTCTTCTTGTTCAATGGACGGTAGTCGACACAAAGTCGGTCCGTGCCATCCTTCTTCTTTACGAAAAGAACACCACAACCCCATGGAGATGAACTCGGTCTGATCAAACCCAGACGCTCTTGTTCATCGAGTTGTTTCTTCAATTCCTTCAGCTCGTTGGGTCCAAGCTTGTATGGACGCTTGCAAACGGGTTCAGTGCCAGGCTCAAGATCGATAACAAACTCCACTGGCCGGTGAGGAGGCATACTCGGAAGCTCTTCTGGAAAGACATCTTGGTACTCACAAACGACTGGAATTTGAGAGATGGCATTCAATTCTCCCTTCTCATTGAGAGAAAATAACCGAATGGTTTCATCGCGAGCGGCATAAATGATAACATCCTCAGAAGAGTGTGTCAATTGAATTTCCCTGGCAGCACAATCAAGTTGAGCCTTGTGCTTGGAAAGCCAGACCATCCCGAGAATTAGATCAATATCCGAGTCACCAAGAACAACTGGAGAAGACATAAATTTATAGTCGCCCATCTTGATTACGGAATCCCGAACGAATGCCCGAGAAGTCAGTTGTTGAGCCGGAGAAACAATAGACAGAGGACTCGGCAATACTTCAGTAACCAGATCATGAATAGCCACAAAAGGTCTAGAAATGAAAGAATGCGATGCACCAGTATCAAAAAGAACTTTTGCAGGAATATCATTAACAGGAAGATTACCCATTATCACATCAGTAGATTCCTTTGCTTGAGCTGCATTCATCATGTTCACCTTAGCAGACTTTGGATTATGCTTGACCACTGCATTGCTGGAAGATCTGATAGGAGGAGGAGGCGGAAGACGCCTTTGGTTGAAGCATTTGTTAGCATAGTGACCTTTCTGCTGACATTTGTTGCAAGTCACCTCTGAGAGTGGACGATGATAAGGAGCATTGGACTTTGGAGCTTGATTCTGAGACTTGTTCTGATAGCCCGAGTTGGAAGAGTTGGAAGAACCATGGCCACCTTTGTTCTTCTGCTGGTAAGGCTGACGAAACAGAGGAGGAGGAGGCAACCAGAACTTCTGTTGCTTAGCAGCCACAAGTGAGAAGGAAGAAGGATGAACTGCATCTCTGACTCTCTTCTTAGAAGCCTCACACTTGAGCTGAGCAGCCTCTTGCTTCAGTGCCATATTGTAGAATTGATCAAACTGAGTAGGCTCAACAAGAACGAGAGCTAACTGCAGATCCTCTCTAAGGCCACCTCTGAAGTGATAGATCATGCTCTTTTCATCAGGAACGTCTTGTTTAGCGAAGCGAGCAAGTTTCTGGAACTGGATGTTGAATTGATACACAAACATGTTGCCTTGCTTGAGATTGCGGAACTCCTCACGCTTGCTCTCGACAACACTTTGTGGAATGTGATGCGCTTTGAAATCCCGACAGAAGTCAGTCCAAGTGACCACACGACCTCCTCTGGAATCTTTGTATTGCTGAAACCAATCAGAAGCTTGGTCCTTGAGCTGAAAAGAAGCGAACTTGACATAGTCCTCAGGCCTGACATTGCTACATTCAAAATGCTTGTTGATGTCCACGAGCCAATCATCGGCATCCGTGGCCTCGGCACAGTAGCTAAAAGACTTGGGCTCATTTGCGAGAAACTGGTTGAGTGTAGCGAAGTGAGGCTGATTGTTGCCTTGCCCTTGGGTGCATTCTTGCAAGAGTTGCAGAATCATCTGAGCATTGGCGTTGGTGGCTGCCATGATAGCTTGCCATGCCTCCGGAGGCGGAGGTGGTGGCGGAGGGTTTGCTTGACTCCCTTCATTGCGATCCGGATTCTGACGCGTTGGCGTAGCCATCCTGAAGAGGGTGACATCCGTTAGCATCTTGATAGACAAATAGATAAGTAGAATCAACGGATAGAAATTGCAACATATAGTCTTCACAATAAACATTCGAACGAAGATGAACGAATGAATTCCATAGTAAATCATGACACTTCCATAAGTTGGGAAGCCACTTAGAAAAAGATATGGAATCAACATCTGATTTCGAAGCAACTCGAATACCACAATTCAAAACAAAACAAAGTATTGGCTTGCAGAATAAGCCGGAACAAACATATGATAGAGATTTCGTCCGAAGTTTTCGTGGTGGGGCCCACACGGGCTCGATCGTACAACACCATCATGTACAAGGCTGTGCACATGACATACGAAGCGTCCCCGAGTCGGCATAGCCAAGGACTCTTTAAGACACTACGAGACCACTGTAAAACCAACCGTGTATAGGCGGACTACTAGACGTCGAACCCCAATCTCATATCATGCGTTTGTCGGAAAGATATCCTAAGGCTACTTGAATTCCCACTTATAAACTCCCGAAACTTTCTGGTTATGCAAACTGGTGTTGGGGATACAGGGGACACAAAATATATCACCCAAACTAGCAAATCCCTAGATCCAGCTGTATCCATCCGTCAACACATAACCAAGAAACCTTCGGAAATCGTGTACCTCAACCTTCGAAAAACATCCGTTATACAAGTTATGGCAATACTCCCGAACTCCCGCCCCAGTACTGGGTGGCGTCGAGGTGATCTCACCAACAACTGCATAAAAGAGATTTCGATGTCGGCGAAACTCAGGTATTCCAGAACTGCAACGATAAAATTGTGACGACAACACCTCGGAGCTCAACTCCCCGGGACACTGCCACAACCCCTCAATGTCAGGAGGCACCAAGAACAATGTTCTCGTCACAAAACCATCGGAACGATTCCAAGATACCCGCATGATCCTAAATTTTTTTTTAGTGAAATTTAAGGAGAGAAGAGTCAAAACTTCTACGTTAGGAGACCTCACCAGAGCGACGAAGGGACCGAGGAGTAAAAAGAATCCTACTCTCCGATATATATAATCCTAAGACTCAAAACATTTTTGTTCTAGACTCAACAACGCTAGCGATTCGATCAACCAGGGGCTCCTAAGTCGGGGATGGCTCTGATTACCATCTTTTAATGCCCACGATGCGGCTATATCTCCCACGTGTCGAGGCACGACTTAGAGGCATAACCGCATTGTGGTTTTGTCGCAAGAAGGGTCATCTTCACACAATCCCATGTAATGAACAAGAATGGGATAAAGAGTTGCCTTACAATCGCCACTTCACACAATACATAAATATAATTCATACATCATCCAAAATACACACATAGACCGACTACGGTCAAGATCCAAATGAAAATAAGATAACCCCAAATGCTAGATCCCCGATCGTCCCAACTGGGCTCCACTACTGATCATCAGGAAAAGACACATAGTAACGACCACGTTCCTCATCGAACTCCCACTTGAGATTGATCCCATCATCTGCACAGGCATCGTCCTGCAACTGTTTTGGTAGAATCTGTGAGTCACGAGGACTCAGCAATCTCACACCCGTGAGATCAAGACTATTTAAGCTTATAGGAAAAGATGGTGCAATGAGGTGGAGCTGCAGCAGGCACTAAGCATATATGGTGGCTAACATACGCAAAATAGAGCGAGAAGAGAAGCAACGGAGCGGTCGTCATCTAGCAATGACCAAGAAGTGATCCTGAACTCCTACTTACGTCATGCATAACTCAAACCGTGTTCACTTCCCGGACTCCGCCGAGAAGAGACCATCACGGCTACACACGGAGTTGATGTATTTTAATTGGGTCAAGTGACAAGTTCTCTACAACCGGACATTAACAAATTCCCATCTCCCTCATAACCGCGGGCACGGCTTTCGAAAGGTAATACCCTGCAGGGGTGTCCCAACTTAGCCCATCATAAGCTCTCACGGTCAACGAAGGATAAACCTTCTCCCGGAAAGACCCGATCAGTCTCGGAATCCCGGTTTACAAGACATTTCGACAATGGTAAAACAAGACCAGCAAAGCCGCCCGAATGTGCCGACAAATCCCGATAGGAGCTGCACATATCTCGTTCTCAGGGCACACCGGATGAGCAGTCCGTACAACTAAAACCAATCCTCGAGTTTCCCTGAGGTGGCGCTGCAAAGGGCTCTAGTTTGGACCAGCACTCAGAGGAACACTGGCCCGGGGGTTTAAAATAAAGATGACCCTCGGGCTCTAAAAAAACCCGGGGGAAAAAGGCTTAGGTGACAAATGGTAAAACGAAGGTTGGGCCTTGCTGGAGGAGTTTTATTCAAGGCGAACTGTCAAGGGGGTCCCATAAATCACCCAACCGCGTAAGGAACGCAAACTCAAGGAACATAATACCGGTATGACAGAAACTAGGGCGGCAAGAGTGGAACAAAACACCAGGCATAAGGCCGAGCCTTCCACCCTTTACCAAAATATATAGATGCATTAATTAAATAAGAGATATTGTGATATCCCAACATATCCATGTTCCAACATGGAACCAACTTCAACTTCACCTGCAACTAGCAACGCTATAAGAAGGGCTGAGCAAAAGCGGTAACTTAGCCAAACAACGGTTTGCTAGGAAAGGATGGTTAGAGGCTGACATGTCAATATGGGAGGCATGATATAACAAGTGGTAGGTAGCGCAGCATGGCAAAAGAGCGAACATCTAGCAAAGAAAAGATAGAAATGATTTTGAGGGGTGGTCATCTTGCCTGCAAGGTTCTCAGAGTTGTCGAAAGCTTGATCCTCGTAAGCGTACTCAACAGGTTCCTCGTTCACAATCTCGTCTCCCGGCTCTACCCAAACAAGAACACAAGCAAACGGAACCACAATCAACCACGAGAAATGCACAAGCAACATGATGCAAAACAAGACTGATATGCAAGATATGATATGCGGTGCGTATGCGTGCTCCTGGAGGAAAATGATGAACAAGGAAGTAAGTTGGCAAACCAAGCATGCCACTGGAAAGATGAGATGATTTCGGTTGAAATCGATATAAAGATCACCGGAAACGGATGCACGGTTTGCAAATGGCAAGCAAAACAAGAATGACACGAATCTGCGATTAACAGCATGATAGCACTTAAAATGCAACAAGTAACAATGATACAGCACTCCAACGTAGCAGCAAAGCATATCACAGTAATCTACAGGAGATGCTTGAGAAACGATGAACACTGAGCTACGGCTAGATCACAACGTAACAGGCTCAAACAAGCATGGCAAAAGTGCAAAAGATAACAGGATCACAGACTTGGTGAAATTAGTGGACATGACAGAAAACAGCATCAGGTAGCAATGTTCAGAGCACGAAAACAACATGATACAGGAACTTAACATGGCAAAACATGGCATGTAAGTGTTCTACTAAATATATATGACAAAAGTCCCTTACTGACCATAAGCCAAAAAGGACCAGAAGATATGAGGGGAACCATGTAAACATAGCAAGTTTCGTTAACAGGTTTCAGACTTAGCAGAAAAACAGAGCATGGCAGAAACAATAATATGAAGGCATCTTGGTGGGCTTGATGCACTCACCACAAAGCAATTCATGACAAAATAAGCATACCTACAGCAAGATGGCATGTTTACGAGGCTATCCATGGCAAGAACAAAAGCATAGCATGTATGGACCAACCACAATAAGCTTGGCAAAATTGAATAACACGTAAACAATCTGCCAGAAATATTTTAAAGCAGAAGTAGAGCAAGATTGAGTCATGCTATGGCACTCCATAATTGCAAACAAGGGAAGTAATGGATCAATGAAAACAATATCTACAAAACATCCTTACTGAACATCTCCAAAATAAGCATGGATCTCTCCGTAGCATCAAGTTTACATGGCAACAAAATAACAGCAGACAAAGACTTAGAAAAATCACTAAGTCCCTGAAATCAGAAACATTACGGAGCCTAGTTTGCATGCTTGTGCTAGTCACCACAAAGATCACAAAAATACATGGAATACACTCTTAGAAAGATGGCATGGCATACAACAAAACACATGTAGATCTCATGCCCGTAAGATGCACAAATTAAATGATACAAAAATAACAAATCTCCAAGTTCTGATAAGAACCAGCAGATAACAGCAACTAGCTTTCTTGCACCAGAGATTTGGGCATCAAGATGGCCCCTAATGAACATGGTTCCATTGAACAAAATGTAGAGCATCACGAGGCGAACATTTCGATATATTACACGTGCGAAACGGAGCTATATGCAGAGAGTTATGCCATGATGAACAGGGGTATATAATGTGAAAATGCAGAAGACTTAGAAATATTTCGGGGTCTCGGGGTCAACCTCGGCTTGACCAGATCCGATCGGGACGAGGTGCGGCTCGGGCTCTTCGCCGGCAATGGGAGAGGAAGGGGCGGCGCCGGCCGGGGACGGCGGGGCCGCGGCGAGAGGAGGCGACGGCGGAGGGCGACGGAGGGCGGCGGCGTCGGGCGCGCGGAGGCGGGGCCGGCGATGGCGGCGGCGGCGGCGGGCATCGGCGACGCGGGCGAGGTGCGGCGGGGCACCGGCGCGGCGGCGGCTGCCGGGCACCGCTGGAGGAGCGCGGGGCGCGGGTGGAGACGGGCAGGCCGCGCGGGCCCGACTCGGGCCGCGCCGGCCGGCGGCGGCGGAAGGCGGCGAAGGACAGGTGTCGGCACGGGATTCGTCGGTCGGCGTGGGCGGACGTGTCCAGCGCGGGCGGATTTGTCCGGCGGCGCGAGGTGGAAGACGCTAGGGTTTGATCTACGTATGTATATGCGAGGGGATGCATATATATAGCTAGAGGGAGCTAGGAGAGTCCAAATGAGGTGCGGTTTTCGGCCACACGATCCTGATCGAACGACCTAGAGCATGGAAGAGAGTTTGGTGGGTTTTGGGCTGTTTAGAAAGGGGGTTTTGCTGGAACACACAAATGGACTTTGGGGATGCCTGGTTAACCGTTGGAGCACCAAACGACCTCCAAATGGAACGAAACTTGACCGGTGGTCTACCAAGGCCACTTGACAAGCCTCGGTCCATTCCGAGAACGTTTGACACCCGCTCACGAAGAAAACAAAAGGGGGCACCGGAGGAGATGGGAGCGCCGGATTGCAAAACGGACAACGGGGAAAATGCTCGGACGCATGAGACGAACACGTATGCAAATGCAATGCACATGATGACATGGTATGAGATGCATGACAAGAACAAAATGCAAAAGGAACGACAAAACCCGACCACGGCGGGAATATCATAACACATAGCCGAAAATGGCAAGAGATGGAGTTACAAATATGGAGAATTACATCCGGGGTGTTACAACACTCCACCACTACGAGAGGATCTCGTCCCGAGATCTAGGACTGAAAGAACTCCGGATATTCAGAACGGAGGTGGTCCTCGCGTTCCCAGGTGGCTTCTCGGTCGGAATGGTGCGACCACTTCACTTTCAGGAATTTGATTGACTTGTTGCGAGTCTTGCGCTCAGTTTCTTCAAGAATAGCAACGGGGTGCTCATGATAAGACAGATCTTCTTGGAGGTCGATCTCTTCGAAGTTGATAGTGCGCTCAGGCGTCTTGAAGCACTTGCGGAGCTGTGACACGTGGAACACATCGTTCACGTTCGCGAAGTTTTAAGGAAGCTCAAGTTGATAGGCGAGGTCGCCTCTTTTGCCAATGATCTTGAAAGGACCCACGTATCTAGGGGCAAGCTTCCCTTTGATACCGAAGCGACGAGTGCCTTTCATTGGAGAGACGCGGAGGTAGACATGGTCTCCGATCTCGAAAGCCACATCACGGTGCTTACTATCATAGTAACTCTTCGGGCGCGATTGCGTGGCTTTGAGATTATCACGGATGACTTTACACATTTCTTCAGCTTCAGTGATTAAGTCATTGCCAAGAAGTTGGCGTTCACCAGACTCTGACCAATTGAGACGAGTACGGCACTTTCTGCCATAGAGAATCTCGAATGGGGCCTTGCCCGGACTTGCTTGGAAGCTGTTGTTGTAGGAGAATTCGGCATATGGAAGACAATCTTCCCATTTCATGCCAAAGGAAATGACACAAGCCCTGAGCATATCTTCAAGAATTTGATTGACTCGCTCGACTTGGCCACTAGTTTGAGGATGGAAAGCTGTGCTGAAGCGAATGTTTGTGCCCATGGCCTTCTGGAAGGAGTCCCAGAACTTAGAGGTGAAGATGCTTCCACGATCAGAAGAAATCAATTGTGGAATGCCGTGCAAGGAGACAATTCTGGAGGTGTATAGCTCTGCCAACTGAGCTGCTGTGATGGATTCTTTGATTGGAAGGAAATGAGCCACTTTAGAAAGCTTGTCAATGACAACGAAGATAGCATCATTTCCACGCTTGTACTTTGGAAATCCAGTCACGAAGTCCATTTCGATATGATCAAACTTCCATTCTGGGATAGCAAGAGGTTGGAGGAGAGCAGCTGGTCGTTGGTGTTCTGCTTTCACTCTTCGACAGACATAACATTCATTCACGAACTGAGCAATTTCTCGCTTCATTCGAGTCCACCGATACGACTGCTTGAGGTCATGGTAAATCTTCGTACTTTCAGGATGAATGGAAAGAAGAGAATTGTGTGCCTCGTTCATAATGACTTTCCTTAGATCACCTTTAGGAACCACAATCCGGTCCTCAAAGAATAAAGTGTCTCTGTCATCAATGCGATAGCACTTGTATTTGGAAAGACCCTTGTCGATACCACGTTTCACCTTCTTCACCATGGCATCAAGAACTTGTGCCTCACGAATTTTATCTTCCAAAGTAGGAGAGACTATGAGGTTGGCAAGAAAGCCTTGAGGAACAACTTGGAGATTCAGCTTACGGAAAGCTTCACAAAGATCCGGTTGGAATGGCTTGAGAATTAAGTTGTTGCAATAAGCCTTCCTGCTTAAAGCATCTGCAATGACATTGGCTTTGCCTGGAGTATATTCAATACTCGGATTGTACTCTTGAATCATTTCGACCCACCGAGTCTGCCTGAGGTTGAGGTTAGGCTGAGTGAAGATGTACTTGAGACTCTTGTGATCGGTGAAAATGTCCACTTGTCTTCCCAACAAGAGATTTCTCCACGTTATCAATGCATGGACAACTGCCGCCAACTCAAGATCGTGAGTGGGGTAGTTCTTTTCATTGGGCTTCAACTGACGAGAGGTATAAGCCACAACTTTCTTCTCTTGCATTAACACAGCACCGAGACCTTGGAGAGAAGCATCACACAAACTTCAAATGGCTTGGATTCGTCAGGAGGAGTTAAGACAGGAGCTGTGACTAGTTTCTCTTTGAGAGTGTTGAAAGCAACGTCACACTCAGGAGACCAGACGTATTTCACATGCTTCTGGAGGAGGTTGGAAAGAGGCTTTGCAATCTTAGAGAAATTCTCAACGAATCTTCGGCAATAGCTTGCAAGACCAAGAAAACTCCGGAGCTGCTTGACATTCTGAGGAGGTTCCCAATTCACAATTGCGAACACCTTCTCGGGGTTAACAGCGATGCCCTTGGCAGAGATGATGCGACCAAGGAAAAGAACTTCATCTAGCCAAAACTCACATTTGGAGAACTTCGCATAGAATTGATACTCTCTGAGCTTGTCGAGCACCAATCGCAAATGTTTGGCATGGTCCTTCTTATTCTTGGAGAAGACCAAGATATCATCGAGATACACCAGGACGAATTCATTGGTATACGGGTTGAAGATGAAATTCATCATCCGAGAGAATACTGGAGTAGCATTGACAAGGACGAAAGACACGACAGTATATTCATAAGAACCAAAGCTCGTTCTGAAAGCTGTCTTGGGAATATCTTCTTCACGAATGTGAATCTGATGATAACCCATACGAAGGTCAAGCTTGGAGAATACTTTAGCACCTTTGAGTTATCACAGATGAGCCGGAAAATTCTATGGCGCATGGTCTCCTTTGAGCCGGAAGGTTCTACGGCGCGTGGTTTCTTTAAACCGGAAATGTAAACCGCCATGACTCAACGAGTGCAGTTTTTTACTAAGTGTGGTGAAACAGGTTTCACACATTGCAGTAAATAATTTGGATCAAAATGGTCGGTCAAAAGGAAAGTTTCTAGACCTAAAAACAGACGCAGGGGACGTTCTTGGGCTCGAACGAGGCCTTTATGCAGTAAAAAGAGGTCTACTTGCAGTTGAAATGGGTACTAAACAGCCGCCGCACTGGTTCTATACTATCCTAAGATCAAAAAGAGGCAGTAAAAAGGAAAACTACCAAGAACTCATGGGTGGCGGCGAAGAACACGGAAGAACAGGACGAACCTACTGCAGATCTGTTCTACGGGGCAGTCAGAACTTACAGGTGCTGGTGAGTCGCGGAGGTCGCCGCCGTTTTCTCTGGACACAACAGGTTGATGCAGCGGCCGGAGTTGGTAAGGAGGAGGAGACCCGCGGCGGCGACAGCAACAGAGCTTGAGCGAAGGAAGAGTGGTGCGAGGAGGAAGACGGGTGGCTGATGGACCGACGGACCGGGCTATTTATAAGGGCGAGCTCATAAGTGGGCGCGAGAAACGAGGAGACCACGGCGTGGTTATCTCCCCATGAAACGCCTCGATTTTCAAGATGGCAGTAAAGATAAGATCCGTTGCGGATCTGGTGGAGTAAAAACGGACTTAATGGAAGATGACGTCACGGCGGATT
The DNA here is from genome assembly GCF_002575655.3 of Aegilops tauschii subsp. strangulata. NCBI lineage: Eukaryota > Viridiplantae > Streptophyta > Magnoliopsida > Poales > Poaceae > Aegilops > Aegilops tauschii. The sequence goes on along the minus strand of NC_053036.3, from coordinate 255,583,152 downwards.
ACCCGGAGTCCAGATCATGACGTCACGTCGGGTTATAGCCTTCACACAATTTTAAGCCGGAGATTTTTCTGTCGAAAGGATTGAAGATTGACATGAGCCGGCACATGTCAATCTGGGGCCTAATGTTGAGGATATAGACCTTAGAGTCACCCGCCAGGAGGGGCCGGGTTACTCATAATGGTCATTGCCAGAAGCCCGGCGCCAAGCTTGAAGACGGTGGGCCAAAGATGGGCTTAAGACCCGGTGGTATGGCTTAAGGCCCGTAGTTACAATCATTATTATGGTAGAACTTGTAGTGTAAGGCAAGAATAGTTGAGAGTCCGAGCCGGACACTCTTATGAGCCGGCCGGGACTCTGAGAGCTGCTGGGCGTCAGCCTCCCTATATAAAGGGACAACCCGGCAGCGGTTTAGGGGCAAGAAAGATCTCATCAAGAGCCAGGCATAGCCGTCAAGCTCCCTGGTCATCGAAACCCTAATCAATACCACCTCAACTGGACGTAGGCTTTTACCTTCACCGTAAGGGGCCGAACCAGTATAAACCCTCGTGTTCCTTGTCCCGTTAACCCCTTCAAGCTTCCTAGCGGCGATGGCTCCACGACTAAGTCCTAGCTTGAGGACATCTACCGTGACAATTCCATGAAAGTTGGCGCCCACCGTGGGGCCAGTGCACAGTGGATTTGAGTTCTTGAAGGGCAGCTTCGAAGGGCTCAAGGGATACGCTGTGGGCCGGATGACCAAGAGTCGTCGCGGCAAGCTCTACATCGATGATGCAAACTGGGGCCCCGACGCCGGCTCAATTGAGTACGGGTACCGGGTCCCCTTCGGCGGAATTCATGTTTTCATTGGCAAGATTGGTGAGCCGGGCCCTGAGCCGGATCTCTGCGCCGATCTCATTGAGACGGCTCAGCGTGCACGACCCGCCCGGGCCCTGTCTGACTTAAAACATGCTTTTGTGGGATGTATCCATGGAGGGCACTCTGATGGATCTGGATCTAGTGATGAGACGGCCGCCGGCTCTGATGGCGAGTCGTCCACAGATGAGTCAAACTCGTTGTATCAACTTCAAGATGGTAGGCTCATGGGTTGTTCCGATGGTGACAGTATTCCGGACCCGTTTGAACCGCCAAGCCGGGTTGGAATCTTCATGGCCGGTGCGCAGCCTGTTCAGAACCCTGCTGCTGGAGCGGGAAACCCGGTGCCCTTGCCGGCTCAGGTGCTGATGGATCTCACGGACAAGATGACGGCCCTGTTGACCACCGCGGTTGACCCGGCGGATCAAGCTCAGCATGATGCGGAGGTGGCGCAGTTAAAATTAGATCTAGTGAAAGCTAAGGAGGATCTGGCAGCGGAAGGGATCAGGATGGCTGTGGAGAGGGCGGCTCTCGACGCCCAAACCGAGTTGATTCAGGCGTAGTCCTTCCGGCTCACGATGGATCAAAACGCGTCCAATGAGGTCATGAGAAGGAGGCATCAAAAGGCCCAATCTCGACTCCCTCTGGTTTACGATCCACGCAACCTCTTCAACAAGCCAGGCGCAGGGTCTAGTAACCCGCCAGGGGTCATAGTGCCCGGGTCTGGGACCCCTATTCAGCCACAAGTGATGGGGCCTCCCCAGGTGCACCCTGCCCCGCCTCAGTACGTGCCAATACCACCGGGTCATTATGCTAACCCGCTGGAGAACATGGTCGCCGCGGCCGCACGGCTGGCGGCTCTCCGAATGGACGGCGACTCTCCGACGGCTATTGAAACCCGCCGGGTCAGGGAACTCCTTCAGACAGCACTGGCGCAGCAAGAGGCGTACTCCTACAGCCGGGACAGGATCCACTCGACCCCTCGTCCAGGCCGGAGCCCGAGTTATAGCAGACACATGGTCTCAGCGACCGGCTCAAGTAATGTCCGACGCCATGACCCGCCCCCTGGCCATGGCCCGGTTCATAACGGAGCCTTTCACGCAGCAGACCAAGACAGAGCACGGCAAGAGGCTGAGCCGGTGCCTCAGTTGACGGCTTACCAGACTCCCCCAGCTTATCCGACGACTTCCGTCGACGCGGGTATCCCTACCAGGACGGGAGGTGTCCCTTGTTTAGTGCCAGCTATCCGCAATGAACGTCTACCCAAGGACTTCAAAGGCCCTAGGAAGGTGCCTAATTACACAGCTGACTTACAACCCGCAGCCTGGAGCAAAAGCTATGAGATGGCCATGGAACTGCTGGAAGTCAGTGAGGCAGCAATGGCCAAGTACTTCACCATGATGTTAGATGGGACTGCCCGCACTTGGTTGAAGGGGCTACCACTGAATTCCATCGGGTCTTGGGCTGAGCTGAAAGCCCGGTTCATCCAAAACTTCAAGGATACCTGTAGGCAGTCTATGTCAATTGTGGATTTGACTAACTGTAAGCAACAGGAGGGTGAGTCTACGACACATTGGGTTCGCCGGGTTAAGGAAATAATACATTCATCTGATAAGATGGATGCCGGCTCTGCAGTCTTAATGTTGGAACAGAATTGTCGTTTCGTGCCCCTGAAGATGAAACTCGGGCGGCTTAAGCGCGAATGCAATGATATGGGTACACTGATGGCGGCTCTTGTCAAGTACGCCGATTCTGATGGTACCAAGGACCCCGCTTCAGATGATGAAAGGACAGGGAAGGGAAAGAAGAACGGCAATGGCAAGGGTCATCAGCATAACCCGGGGAACCAAGGAGGTGGCAAGCGCAAGGCCGATGGCATCCTAGAGTTCGTAGCCAACGCCAGCTCACAAGGTAATAACCAGCAACGCAAAGGGAGGCCCCCTCCCCGAGCTGGCGCGTCAGGCCCGACGCTGGAGCAGCTGTTGAATGAGCCTTGTCCAAGGCATGGCTCTAGAGAGAAGCCAGCTACTCATCTATGGAAGGATTGTGCAATCATGAAGGCCTTTAAGAATTCCAACGCCTTTAACGGCAACAATGGCCCGGGCGGCGGCTCAGGCGCCGGCGGTTTTCATGGCCCGGGCGGCGGTTCAAATTCTAATCCTCAGAACGGTCAAGGGGGCTTTAATCAGCAATCTGGCCAGGGACATCAACAGCAGCAGGGGGGTTATCAGACCAATCCAAAGCAGCTCAGCGGTGGACAGTATCATGTGTTTACCACCAGTCTGTGTAAGCGAGATCAGAAGCTTCATAAGAGAGCTGTGAATGCTGTTGAGCCGGCGGTTCCACGCTATTTACGATGGTCTGAGTAGCCTATAGTGTGGAGTAGGGAGGATCACCCTCCCCGGGTGGATAATCCTGGTCACTTGGCCTTGGTGGTGGCTCCTCAGGTGGGAGGATATAAGTTCACTAAGGTGCTCATGGATGGAGGCAGCAGCATCAACATCCTCTATTATGACACGTTTCGTCGTATGGGCTTGATTAATAAGAACCTCAGCCAGTCAAACACTATTTTCCATGGTGTGGTACCTGGTAAGTCGGCTTATCCAGTCGGCAAGATCGAGTTGGAAGTGGCCTTTGGAGATGAGCATAACTACAGGGTGAAAAAATTGACCTTTGAGGTGGTCAAGATAAGAAGTCCGTACCATGCCATATTTGGGCGGCCGGCTTACGCCAAGTTCATGGCACGGCCGTGTTACGTGTACTTACAGCTCAAGATGCCAGGTCATAATGGGACCATTACGGTTCACGGCAGCCGGAAGGTGGCCTTGGAGTGTGAGGAAGGCGATGCAGCTTATGCAGAATCTGTTTGTGCAACAAAGGAGTTAACATTCTACAAGGACAATGTTGACCCAACAGATATGACTTCTCTGAAAAAGCCAACTACGGAGCATGAGCCGGCAATGAAATTTAAGTCGGCTGATGAGACTAAACTTGTTGATTTTGTTCCAGGTGACTCATCTCAGCAGTTTAGCATCAGTGCCAATCTAGATCCAAAATAGGAAAGCGCGCTCATCGAGTTCATCCGTGAGAATAGGGACATTTTTGCATGGAAGTCGTCCGACATGCCAGGTGTACCTAGAGAACTCGCTGAGGACACTCTCAATGTTGATCCAAAATTTAAGCCGGTCAGACAGTTCCTTCGAAGGTTTAATGAAGAGAGACGGAAAGCTATTGGCGAAGAGGTGGTCCGGCTCTTGGCGGCCGGGTTTATTGTTGAAGTTTTTCACCCAGAGTGGTTAGCTAACCCGGTGCTCGTACTCAAGAAGAACGGCACCTGGCGGATGTGTGTGGACTACACGGACTTGAACAAGGCGTGTCCGGCTGATCCTTTTGCCCTTCCCCGTATTGATCAAATTATTGATGCTACGGCGGGTTGTGAGCGCCTAAGTTTCTTGGATGCTTATTCTGGATATCATCAGATCAAAATGGCAGTTAAGGACCAGGAGAAGACGGCGTTCATCACTCCCTTTGGAGCCTTCTGCTATGTGTCTATGCCCTTTGGACTCAAGTGTGCACAGGCGACTTATCAGCGTTGCGTGCAGAACTGTCTTCATAACTAGATTGGGCGCAATGTTCATGCTTATGTGGACGATATTGTGGTTAAATCCATAAAGGAGGAAACCCTGATAGATGATTTGAGGGAAACCTTTGATAATCTCCGGGTTTACAAGATGATGCTTAACCCGACCAAGTGTGTTTTTGGTGTTCCTGCAGGCAAACTCTTGGGTTTCTTGGTTTCTGACAGAGGCATTGAAGCTAACCCGGAGAAGATCAAGGCCATCACCTCCCTGGCTAAGCCGGCGTGTATAAATGACGTTCAGCGCTTGGCGGGTCGCATCGCTGCTTTAAGCCGGTTTATAAGCCGATTGGGTGAGAAGGCCATGCCATTATATCAGTTGATGAAGAAAACTGATAACTTTGTCTGGAATGATGCAGCTAATACTGCTTTTGAGGATTTGAAGAAGCAGCTGGCAGAGTCCCCAGTTCTTGCTGCTCCAGTTGATAAGGAGCCCTTATTACTGTATGTGGCGGCGAACACGCGAGCCGTCAGTGTGGCTGTGGTGGTGAAGCGCAAGGAAGAGGGTAAGGAGCATCCGGTTCAGCGGCCGGTTTAGTATGTCAGCGAAGTGCTCATCGAGTCCAAACAGCGGTATCCACATTGGCAGAAGCTTGTTTATGGTGTGTTCATGGCGAGCCGGAAGCTTAAGCATTATTTCCAGGGTCATCCCATCACTGTGGTCAGTTCTGCCCCTCTTGGGGATATCATTCAAAACAGAGAGGCCACAAGAAGAGTGGCTAAGTGGGCCATAGAGCTTGGACCTCATGGTCTGAAATACGTGCCACGCACTGCTGTTAAATCTCAGGCCTTGGTGGATTTCATCAATGATTGGACAGAGTCACAAGTGCCCGAGCAAAAGCCGGATAACACATATTGGACTATTCACTTTGATGGGTCCAGGCAGTTGGAGGGCTCGGGGGCTGGAGTCGTATTGGCTTCCCCTAAGGGTGATAAGTTCCATTATGTGCTACAATTGATGTTTCCTTGTACCAACAACGCAGCTGAGTACGAGGCCTTGCTCCACGGTCTTCGGATGGCTAAGGAGATGAGCTTGAGCCGGGTAAGGTGTTTCGGCGACTCAGACTTGGTGGCTCAACAAGTATCAGGCAAGTGGGACTCTAAGGACTCTCTCATGGCGGCTTATCGCCGCGAAGTTGATGCCATTGCTGGACACTTTCAGGGTTACCAAGTAGAGCACATTGATCGCAGGAAGAATGAGGCGGCTGATGCTTTAAGCCGGCTGGGCTCTCAGCGGAAGCCGGTGCCGCCTAATACTTTCCTGGATGTCCTGTATAACCCTTCTGTTAAGTTGCCTACAGAGGAAGTCTTGGCTGTCCCTGACCCGGAGGCACGACTGGTGGCGGCTCTCCACATCATACCGGACTGGACAATGCCCTATCTGGCTTACATGACCCGGGGAGATTTGCCTGAGGATGAAACTTTGGCCAGACAAATAACCCGGCGGTCTAAGTCAATGATTGTTATCAATGGTGAGTTGCATCGCCGCAGTGTTACGGGAGCGTTCCAGCGTTGTGTCTCCCCTGAGGAAGGTCAAGAGATCTTGCGTGAGATTCATGAAGGGGATTGTGGCCATCACGCTGGCTCAAAGTCTCTTGTGGCCAAGGCTTTTCGTCATGGTTTTTATTGGCTAACGGCTCATGCTGATGTGGAGGACTTGGTCAGTAAATGTGATGGTTGCCAAAGGTTCTCGCGACGGGCTCATGTGCCGGCTCAGGAGCTGAGGATGACCCCAATTACTTGTCCCTTTGCGGTCTGGGGGCTTGATATGGTTGGGCCTTTTAAAAGGTCCAAGGATAAGAAGACCCACCTTTTGGTGGCAGTTGAAAAATTTACAAAGTGGGTGGAGGCTGAACCAGTTAGCAAGTGTGATGCAGCCACGGCGGTTCAATTTATGAAAAAGGTGATTTTTCGCTTTGGCTTTCCGCACGGCATTATAACTGACAATGGCACCAATCTATCCAAAGGCGCCATGGAAGAGTTTTGTCAACGAGAGCATATCTGACGTGATGTTTCCTCAGTGGCTCATCCTCAATCCAATGGTCAAGCTGAGAGAGCTAATCAGGAGATTCTGAAGGGCATCAAGCCCCGACTTTTGGTCCCTTTGCAACGGACGCCGGGTTGTTGGGTGGAGGAGTTGCCCTCCGTGTTATCGAGCATCAACACTACTCCTAATAGGTCTACAGGTTTCACGCCTTTCTTCATGGTTTATGGGGCAGAAGCAGTCCTCCCAGTGACATCCGTCATGACTCGCCTCGAGTGGCGGCTTATGTTGAGGCGGATAATGAACAGGCGCGCCAAGATGCTCTCGACTTGTTGGACGAACAGCGTGATGTGGCAGCAGCTCGCTCAGCGATTTACCAACAAGACCTGCGCCGTTATCATAGTCGCCGGGTTAAATCCCGGGTCTTTGAGGAAGGTGATCTGGTGCTCCGGCTCATCCAAGATCAAACAGATTCGCACAAACTATCCCCGCCTTGGGAAGGGCCCTTTGTGGTCAGCAAGAATTTGCACAACGGGTCATATTACCTCATTGACATTCGGGAGCATAAAGATTCACGTAAGTCGGAGGAAGAGACCCGTCGGCCGTGGAATATAGCTCAGCTTCGGCCTTACCACACTTGAGCCGCCGGCTCTCATAATGTACATATTTCTCTAAGCCATGTATATATTATGATAAGCAATAAAGTAGGACCTCTGTCCTTTTTTCTCCTCCAAATGTGCACATGTTGTTTTCATTACAAAATTACATGATAACTTGAAGGAGGGTCCGACTTATGATTGTATTCGAATCTAGCCGTAAGCAATAAGGTCACTTGGGGGCTTCCTGTTCAAACATAGGTCGTATTCGAACCAAAGAGAACATAGCTGTCGATACCCATTTGATTTGCAAAGTGCCGAGCTCATTGGGGAGTTTTCTTTGATCATATTTGAATCATAGTTTAACCTCTTTGGGAACCGACGTGGATCGTATTCGAATCAGCGTCGTTAAACAAATCTTAAGTCATTTGGGGGCTTCCTGTTCAAACATGGGTCGTATTCGAACCAAAGAGAACATAGCTGTCGGTACCCTCTTGATTGGCATCGCCACACCCACTAGGGGCTATATGATCGTATTCGAATCCTAGCATAACCCCTTTGGGACGGGTCTCTGGTCATATTCGAACTGGAAGCCCCTAAAGTCTTTTTGATTTATAGCGAGTTCTTCTGATTATTTCAGGTATGCACGGCCGGGTCTCACTTGCCGGCTTAACTTTGATTTACAGTGTTAGTCGAACACAATGGGCGTTATTAAGACTGGTAAACCGGAATTGAGGTACCAACCTTATTACCCGGGTTATCTAAGCCGGAAGTGTGCTTGCCGGTCGCTAAGTGTGTTATTACGGCTATATTAAGGACATAATTGAGGACCAGTCTTTTTTGATTCATATTCCGGGTTATGTATCTAACACTATGATTCTCAGTGCGTTAAGCCGCCTCGAGACTTGTGATTTGTCCTTCTATGCAGGATAGTTAAAGGCAACTATTTTGAGCTTAAGGAAAATGAATGATCGATTATGACCCGGAGAAATATAAAGGAGACAACTTCAATGGACTTCAGCATTCAATGTGTGCACGATGGCACGGCAAAGTTAAAGTGTTAGTCCTACTCTATTACAAGACTCATCGAGTCCAAAAGGGTGAAGCATTGTTTGATAAGCCGCCTGCAGAGTTACGTTGCTTGCTGGGTTGAAGTCTCCAGCTCATCCCTCTCTTCTCCTCCGGCTGTTCCCAAGACCTGGAAAGTTGATGACTTCCAGTTGATGCCGCTCAGAGCTTCAAACTGAGCTTCCTCGTCAATTAACCCCGCCGGTTCAATCTCCGGGGCGAAGGTGTGCTTGCGAGTCGGCGGGACTAAGCTGAGGGCTTCATAGCGTGGAGTGGGGATCCTCTGATTCTCTGCATCGTAACCCGGCTGGTACTTAGTTAGATCTGTGTCATTGCCAATCAGAGTGGCCACCGGGCGTACGATCTTCACGCAAGCTGCGAAGTCCTTTTGGTCGAAGGCGGTGCCGTCTTCCTTCAAACTGGGGTAGCCCAGAGCGATGTCCGCCGGGTCTAGCTCTGGAAGGAACGCCTTGGCCCGGCTTAGAGCAGCTATGGCTCCGGCTCTTGCAGTGGCCCATCGCAGCTCTTGGATACGTTGAGGAAGAACGGCGAGCCGACGAAGAACTTCCGTCAGGTGAGTCGGCACCTCATTGGATAGGGCCACCACAGCTAAAGCACGCTGTGACCCAGTGTAGAGTTGCTCCACCAGGGTATACACGGCCTTCAACTTGGTGACCACACTTTGGTTGAGGTTGGCGCTTCTAGGACCTGTTTAACAGCATAAGATAAGCCGCCGGCAAGGATGAGTTCTGAGATATAAGGATTATAAAACTTGATGAAAGCCGGTGAAATGACTTACCAAAGATTGCGGCAACCATCTGGGACACTTGGCGCTTTAAACCGGAGAGTTCGGCTGTCTTCTCTGACAGGGCCTTCTCCGCCTGTTCGGCCCGGTTCACCAGAGTAGCCTTCTCTTCGGCCCAGGCTCTCCGTTCAGCGTCAAAGTCCATCTTCAGCTTTTCTTGCGCAGCAATACTGGACACAAATTTGGCATTGGCCTTCCGGGTCTCAGTTTCTTGCATCTTCAGGCGGGTCTTGAGATCGGAGATATCAGCTTCAAACCTCTTGCCAGCAGCCTGCATAATTTCTGGGTTATAGGAAGAGCAGTTATTATACAATTTTCAAAGTCCCAAGCGCTTTCCAAGCAAAGACACTTGGCACTTGGGGGCTAATGCATATTGAACGTTCCTATCTACAAATTACCGGTTTATGGAAGTAAGCCGGAACTTAAGTCTACAACATATTCAATCATAAGTCGTCGACTTGGGGGCTAGCATGGTAAATGTAACTATGCAGTAAGTAAGAAGACAGAAGAATGATACCTCAGACTTCTGCTGAATCTGGTTCACCATGGCAATCTCTAGGTCCCGGCTCTTGTGCACCTGGCTGACATAGCCGGAGATGATCTCTCCGATGCTCAGATGGGCATAATCGGTGAGGTCCGGATTGGCCCGGTGGCGCCCTAACAACTCCTCCTTAGCGGAGAACTTGGCCAGCGCAGTAGGTCTCCCCGGCTCAACATATTCCGTCCGGGTGATTACCACATCCGGGTCATCTGCTGGTTGAGCCGAGCTGGAGGCCTCCGGGTTAGCAGAAGCTTCTGCTATGGGCTTGTTGATTGGAGTAGCGGCCTCAGGAGCAGAGGCAGCTGGCGGTTCTTGAGCGGCTACCTCCGGCTCAGGCAAGTCCGGCTCATCGGCCGGCATGTTCTTCTTCGCCCTTTTGCTAAGTTTTGCTTGGGCACTGAAAAGACAGAAAGGTTCGGCACAAAAGTGTAAGTACAGACAAAGTACAACATGGGATGATCATTATTACCCGGGCACGGTCTTGAAAGCCGGCAGGTTCGACTGCATAGAGTCGCCAGAAGAGGGGGAAGTCTCCTGATAATTTGAGTCAGAAGAATTGAGCGGTTGAATTATAACACCCGCCAAAGGATGAAAAGGGTACAAGTTGGAGAGGTCAGCGTCCTCGTTGCGTTTCCTCGATGCGTCAGGTAACCCGGAGGAGAGGTCAGCGTCCTTGTTGGTCCAGGTGTGACACCGGCTCTCATGAACCTGTCGCTTCAAAATAAATTGAGGGTCTTGATAAGCTAAAGGATGTGAAAAGCTTACTTTCCGGGTTACCCTTCGGATTTTCAGCCTTGGCAAGGGCTCCGAGTCGGAGGAAAGTGACATTACCTCTTCAACCACCGGGTTACTTGCTTCGGTGTCATCCTGTTGATGAACAGTATTAGTAAGGTGGACAGAAATAAATAGCACATATAACAAGAGCTTACAGGTTCAGAGGTTACCTCTGACTCGGAGCTGTCGCTTAATTGCATCACCTCTGAAGCAGTAGGCCTACTTCCCTTCTTGCGGGGAGCGGCTTTCTTGGCGGCTTTCTTGGCCTTCCTGGCCTTCTTGGGCGCATCATGGTCATATTTGACCTTCCAGAATTTGTCGTCAGCCTGAAAAATACAATGATGATTTCTTACAGATTCAGATGAAGGTCATCTACAAAGGAAAATAAGATGTTCAGGTCAGCGGCTTACTGCTGGGGCTGGGTTGGTCTTGCAGAAGGGGGCTAACCCGGTCCTCCCGCAGTCTGCCAAGCTCTCGTTCAAGAGAGCCTTGGTCATATCCTCGGCAACGTCTTCAGGGAGGTCGTTGCGGCTGTGTCGCAGGGGGTCATCTTTCCGGCCTGTGTACTCACACATTAAGCCGGGGCGGCGGCTCAGGGGGATCACCCGCCACGAGATCCAGACCCGGACCAGATAAATTCCGTTCAGACCATTGCCCAGGAGAGCCTTGATCTTGTTGATGGTGGGGAGCAGAGGTTGGCGCTCTACCTGAGTTAAATTGTCAGACAGAGGGTGAGTTGGTTCCAGACGTGAAGGGCGAAAGCCGGGCAGCGGGCTCTTGTCAGCCGGCGACGTGTCTTGGCAATAGAACCACGTCAGGTTCTAGTCCTTTGGGTGACTCGGCGGCTCGGCGTAAGGGAAAAGGCAGTCTCTCTGTCGCTGAATGGAGATTCCGCCAAGTTCCAAACTTGGCCCGTTGGCGCACTCGTTCTGGCGGTTCAGGTAGAAGAGTTCTCTAAAGAGTAGCAGGCTGGGCTCTTCTCCAAGATAAACCTCGCAGAACACTTGGAAATTGCATATGTTGGACACCGAGTTGGGTCAGTACATCCCTGAAGAACTTTGAGCCGGGCGGTGCGAAGCCCCGGCTCATGTGATCCGCAAAAATCACTACTTCCCCGTCCTTTGGCTGTGGTCTCTCCTCTGACGGGTCAGGGGCACGGTAGGACATGACGTCCTTCTTAGGCAGGTAACCTGACTTGACAAAATCCGCTAAAGTCTCGTTGGTGACATTGGACCTCATCCAATTGCAAGTGATGGAGGCTTTAGGAGCTTTGGGAGGCATGGTGAAAGTCGGCAGCCTATGATAAAAGGAAACGTCCGGTTTAATTATAAGCCGGAGGAAATTTACAGTTCAATGTTAAAGTGGCGGCTTATGGAGGGGACTAATGACATATATCTAGGTGCATCGGGTTATTTAAGCCGCCCGAGGTATTGAGAGTAATTCAATTGTCTACGGCCTTATCACAGATGAGCCGGAAAATTCTATGGCGCATGGTCTCGTTTGAGCCGGAAGGTTCTACGGCGCGTGGTTTCTTTAAACCGGAAATGTAAACCGCCATGACTCAACGAGTGCAGTTTTTTACTAAGTGTGGTGAAAACAGGTTTCACACATTGCAGTAAATAATTTGGATCAAAATGGTCGGTCAAAAGGAAAGTTTCTAGACCTAAAAACAGACGCAGGGGACGTTCTTGGGCTCGAACGAGGCCTTTATGCAGTAAAAAGAGGTCTACTTGCAGTTGAAATGGGTACTAAACAGCCGCCGCACTGGTTCTATACTATCCTAAGATCAAAAAGAGGCAGTAAAAAGGAAAACTACCAAGAACTCATGGGCGGCAGCGAAGAACACGGAAGAACAGGACGAACCTACTGCAGATCTGTTCTACGGGGCAGTCAGAACTTACAGGTGCTCGTGAGTCGCGGAGGTCGCCGCCGTTTTCTCTGGACACAACAGGTTGATGCAGCGGCCGGAGTTGGTGAGGAGGAGGAGACCCGCGGCGGCGACAGCAACAGAGCTTGAGCGGAGGAAGAGAGGCGCGAGGAGGAAGACGGGTGGCTGATGGACCGACGGACCGGGCTATTTATAAGGGCGAGCTCATAAGTGGGCGCGAGAAACGAGGAGACCACGGCGTGGTTATCTCCCCATGAAACGCCTCAATTTTCTGGATGGCAGTAAAGATAAGATCCGTTGCGGATCTGGTGGAGCAAAAAAGGACTTAATGGAAGATGACGTCACGGCGGATTACCCGGAGTCCAGAGTATGACGTCACGTCGGGTTACAGCCTTCACACAATTGTAAGCCGGAGATTTTTCTGTCGAAAGGATTGAAGATTGACATGAGCCGGCTCATGTCGATCTGGGGCCTAATGTTGAGGATATAGACCTTAGAGTCACCCGCCAGGAGGGGCCGGGTTACTCATAATGGTCATTGCCAGAAGCCCGGCGCCAAGCTTGAAGACGGTGGGCCAAAGATGGGCTTAAGACCCGGTGGTATGGCTTAAGGCCCGTAGTTACAATCATTATTATGGTAGAACTTGTAGTGTAAGGCAAGAATAGTTGAGAGTCCGAGCCGGACACTCTTATGAGCCGGACACTCTTATGAGCCGGCCGGGACTCTGAGAGCTGCTGGGCATCAGCCTCCCTATATAAAGGGACGACCCGGCAGCGGTTTAGGGGCAAGAAAGATCTCATCAAGAGCCAGGCATAGCCGTCAAGCTCCCTGGTCATCGAAACCCTAATCAATACCACCTCAACTGGACGTAGGCTTTTACCTTCACCATAAGGGGCCGAACCAGTATAAACCCTCGTGTTCCTTGTCCCATTAACCCCTTCAAGCTTCCTAGCGGCGCTGGCTCCACGACTAAGTCCTAGCTTGAGGACATCTGCCGTGACAATTCCACGACAGCGCGGGATTCGTCGGTCGGCATGGGCGGACGTGTCCGGCGGCGCGAGGTGGAAGACGCTAGGGTTTGATCTGCATATGTATACGGGAGGGGATGCATATATATAGGTAGAGGGAGCTAGGATCGACCAAATGAGGTGCGGTTTTCACCCACACGATCGTGATCGAACAACCTAGAGCATGGAAGAGAGTTTGGTGGGTTTTGGGCTGTTTAGAGAGGGGGTTTTGCTGGAACACACAAATGGACTTTGCGGATGCCCAGTTAACCGTTGGAGTACCAAACGACCTCCAAATGGAACGAAACATGACCGGTGGTCTACCGGTGGTATACCAAGGCCACTTGACAAGCCTCGGTCCATTCCGAAAACATTTGACACCCGCTCACGAAGAAAACAAAAGGGGGCACCGGAGGAGATGGGAGCGCCGGATTGCAAAACGGACAACGGGGAAAATGCTCGGATGCATGAGACGAACACGTATGCAAATGCAATGGACATGATGACATGGTATGAGATGCATGACAAGAACAAAATGCAAAATGAAAGACAAAACCCGACCACGGAGGGAATATCATAACACATAGCCAAAAATGGCAAGAGTTGGAGTTACAAATATGGAAAGTTACATCCGGGGTGTTACAGTTGGGTTAAAATAGTTGTGTATCGCAGACCAAAATGCCAATCCAGCTGTTGTTCCACTCTACCTTGGAGTGTTGCCCTCTTTATGTCAGGAATGTCATGAGAATTTCCCCAGCTCCTATGAATTCTTGACGCAGTGATACCTCTCTCCATCATTATTCATTCCTCGGTTCCGTGTTGTCGCAACAGGAATGCCGACAAGTGAATCATGATGTGTGAAATCAATACTCCTAGCAACTATGTTGCTTCGTAGTTAATGGACAATAATCTCATTCTTAGCCTGTTGGTTATTCAATCATCATCCTAAGATTTATCCTGCGACCTAGTCCATTTTCCCTGGTGCACTCCTCGATCAATGAGTTAGGATTGTGTCAATCCCTCGCTCTTTTGACCATATCGTCTTGCCCTAAGAAGCAAGATTGTTCTCAAGCTTAAGAACATATCGGTGGTTCATGATTTTCCGAATATCTTCTCGGAAGTATTACCAGGTTTTTCCCTGACCGCTATGTTGAGTTCGTGATCATGTTGGTTTTCCTCCAGACCACCCATTCTCCAAGAATCTGTGTGGGATACCCCTGAGCTAGTTGGTTAAGCCAAACAACAACTTTGAGAGTTGGAAGATAAAAGCTTGTCTGGCTTAGTTCATGTTAAGGGATATCTTTTTGTGTGTGTGTGTTGAAGAAAGAGGATATCTCCATCGATTGGTCCTCATGATCAGTTGTTGGATCTATTGCCTTGTCAAAACTTTGACTTGAGTATGGGCTATCGTCAAGTCAAATCAGAACCAAAGATGTTCGTAATGTTGTCTTACTCGTGGTCGATCCCTCGAGCATACACCATTACATCTTTTGGTCTGACCAATGCTATCACCGTGCTCACATAATGGTGGAAGTCCAGTGATATGGAAATTCCGATGAGTTCCTATTGAGCCCATCAGCAGCATCTTGTCTCCTCCAAGATTCATGTTGAACATCAAGCTAGTGTTGGAAACTTTTGTAAGCATTATCTTCATGTTCCGTTCATGAAATACATGTTTGGTGTAAGAAGTGACTTTCTTTAAGTTCACGTGCATTAGGTGCAAGTTGCCGCCGTGAACTTGAGAAAGATTGTTTTTGCTTTCTCCGGAATCATCCCAAGTCAGTCATGCATGTGCTAAGTATTCCATGGTTTGCTAGGCTCGCTACCTCCACTCCATGTGTAATTCCTAACACCTCAAGCCACTGATTGATTTGTTCAAGGAGAAGAAGCTCCTTCTTAAGAATCATGACTTATGTTAGGACTTCGTTATCCTCCATGATGGTTCCCCACCTGAACCTAGTCATGCTTGTCTTGGACAATGTGTTCACATGTATGTAGCAGAACCAACTCATGTTTTGGAGCTTGCTACCGTAGTTCATTCCCCCGAGAATCTCGCAACGTCATCTCGTCGATTTGTGTTGCAAACTTTCATTTTTCTTTCCAGACACCAACCAGATCTGAATCTTAGGCAGATATGATGGTTGGAACGTCTCCCAAGAACTATAATATTGGTCTGTGTAACCCGGTAAGTGGATGTCGTGGCCAACATACCCAGCCGGAAGATCTATTATTGTAGTATCCTGATTGATAAAGTTGGCCACCTCCCCATAAGGATTCCGTAGGGTTTACTTCCGTAGTTATTCCTTATGGATTCTTGCGCTCCCGAAGTCTGACCTTCTACTTGATGTTCAAGATTCCAAACCATATCAAATGGGTTATGCTAGTACATCAAGGAGAACATTAGAAGCGGAGTGCTAAATGTTTCTTGGTCGGTCATCCAGATTTTGTTTCCTTGGCGTCGTCAAGGTAAAATCTGAGAAAGTGTTGTCCTCCTCTGCACCTGCATCCTCCATCGTTATTCATCATGGTAGTACGAGGTGTCACCAGGATCTTGGCATAGATGTTGGTGAACTTTGATGAATATGGAAATGCTTAATTTCTTGAAAGAACGCTCAGTCACTAGGTTATATCCTTGGTATCAACTGGAGTGTGCTTTCCATTTGCCGAGTTGTTCTATAACCGTAGTTTCCTTTCCAAACTGAGTATGCCATCCTCTTGAATTCTTTCAAACGATCAATTGTGATTTGCCTCAGGCTGGTATGAAGAGTCTCAATGATCTATGGATCAAAAGTAATTCTTTTTGCCACTTAAGGTAATAATTCTATGAGTTACCTCTCCCAAGGTGCCCTGTTGTGGAATCATGGCAATTGTCTCCTCGCTACTTTGAAACCATGCACCATCCTACTTCAGCGTGAAATTGTTGCCTACCAAATTGAACCTCCGTCATCTTTCCATCCCTCTTGATGTGTGTTTTGTGTGTCAGCTCAAGAGATGTTTCAATGTCTCACTCCATGAGTTGATCCTGAGTTGCTAAGTGTGTGAACACGATTTGGTAAAGGTAGCGGTGAGAGGCCATGTAGGAGTACATGGTGGGTTGTCTCATTGAAGCCGTCCTCAGGAACTGAGTTCTGTGTTTGTGATCCATGAACAGCTACTACCACACATTGGGATCCTTAATTGACTCTCTCGACTTATTAATCGCCTTGATCTCTGTCCAGGAGTTGCAACTAGTTTCTGGTGTTTGTAGGATATGTATTGGAGGCCGTGCGTAGCGCTGACCCTAGGGGTGGGCTATGATGCGGTAGATACACCGTGGCCCGGTGTACCGGGCGCCCGTTTGGTGCTCGGCAACCCTGCACACATCGTTTGGGGCTGTGAGCGAAACTCCGGCCGGATCTCCTCGCGGATGGAACCCGAATAGGCGATAAACCTGGACTAGAGACTTGTGTGGTTAGTCAGGTCGTGGCCAACTCCCTCGCCAGGCTTCCACTTGAAGGTTCCCGAGATACATGACGTGTACATGGTGGTAAGTGGCAAGAGCGTGTGTGAAGAAGTACACCCCTGCAGGGTTAACATCATCTATTCGAATAGCCATGTCCGCGCTAAAGGACTTCTGGGTTGCCTGTACAGTTCATAGACAGTTAAAGATGTGAGGCGTCTGACAGGATGTGTTGCTGCGCTAAGCATATTCATCTCCAAGTCTGCCGAGCGTGCCCTGTCGTTCTTCAAAATATTGAAGAAGGCAGGTCCTATGAAGTGGACCCCAGAAGCAAATGCGGCTTTGTAAGAGTTGAAGGCCTACTTGTCCTCTGTGCCTACCTTGGTTGCTCCCAAACCCCAGGAACCGTTGCTGCTATACTTGGCAGCAACCAAACAAGTGGTCAGTGCGGCCTTGGTAGCACAACAAGAAGTGGATGAGGCAGAAAGTGAGCAGAGACCGGTAGAGTCAGAAAAGGACCAACGCAGCGATAACCAAGGAAATGAGAGCAACCCCAAGGACGCAGCAAGAAAGAAAGTGGTGCAGCGCCCCCACTGTACTTCGTCAGCTCCTTGTTACGGGGGGCGGCTAGATTGAGATACTCTGGCGTGCAGAAGTTGATCTTTCGTCTCGTTATGGCCTCAAGGAAACTTCGCCACTACTTCGAAGCCCATGATATCACGGTTGTTACTCATTTTCCGTTGCAAAGGATACTCTGAAACCCTGAGGCTACCGACAGAATAGTCGAGTGGGCTTTGGAGTTATCCAGCTTTGGTTTGAAGTTTGAGAGCACGTCAACCATTCAGAACAGGGCATTGGCTGAGTTTATTGCAGAATGGACGCCAACCCCTGATGAGGAAGTAATAGAGACAGTTGTCCCTGGCATGGAATCACCCCAAGAATGGATTATGTATTTTGATGGCGCTCTTTCCCTACAAGGTGCAGGAGCTGGTGTGCTTCATGTGGCCCCCTCCGAGTAGCACTTGAAGTATGTTGCTCAAATGCATTTTGCCCGGAAAGAAGCAACCAATAATACATTTGAGTATGAAGGGCTCCTTGCCGGGCTCAGGATTGCAACTGAATTGGGAATTAAGTTGTTGATCATTCGAGGAGATTAACAGCTTGTGGTGAGACAAGTCAACAAGGATTACCAAAGTGCATCTATGGAGGCATACGTCGAGGAAGTGAGGAGATTGGAGGAGCACTTTGACGGATTGCAAACACAGCACATACCCCGTGCGGAAAACAGCATAGCTGATCATCTGTCAAAGTGTGCTGCGCAGAAGCTTCCTGTGGAACCAGGGACTTTTGTTCTCCACCTCACTCAGCCCTCCGTATCCCCAGCAACAATGGCTGGAAAAGGATAAAGTTGGGCTACGGTAAGCCTCTCCCGGTATAGCCGTCCGCTCCCGGCAGAGACCCTGCCGGAAACAACTCTTCACAGTCTGCCGGACCACCCCCTCCATCCGGGCCCATGGACCTCGCAAACGAGGCATGTGCTCCCACAGCAGAGGAGGTGCCTCTAGTCCTCGTTGGGCAAGGCACATTGTCCACATCCTCGAAACCGGAGAGCTTCCCGGCGACCAAGATGAAGCTGAGAAAGTAGCCCGGACGGCCAGTATGTATCAGTTTGTCGATGACACTCTGTACAAAAGGAGGCCCAATGGTGTGAAATTGAAGTGTGTCTGCTGGGAAGTAGGAAACGAACTACTGGCTGAGATACACAAAGGCATGCGCGGCTCCCACATTGGATCAAGGGCATTAGTTGGGAAAGCATTCCGACAAGGATTCTATTGGCCCACAACCCTCCAAGATGCGGTCGAGCTAGTCACCAAATGTGAAGCCTGCCAGTTCCATTCCAAGAAGACCCACCTGCCTGCCCAAGCTCTTCAAACAATCCCTCTATCATGGCCATTTGGGGGCTTGATATCCTCGGCCCCTTTCCCCGAGCAATCGGGGGATTTGAATTCTTGTTCGTTGCCATCGACAAGGTTACAAAGTGGCCGGAAGTGACTGCCGTGAGAAAGGTGACTGCTCAATCAGCTATCAAGTTCTTGAAAGAATTGGTGTGTCATTTTGGAGTTCCAGCAAGGATCATCACCGACAACGGCACCCAGTTCACGATCCACGCCTTCATGCAATATGTTCATGCCCTGGGATGCAAGATCTCATTTGCCTCTGTGGCGCATCCCCGAAGCAATGGACAAGCTGAGAGGGCTAACGCTGAAGTGCTGCATGGGCTCAAGACAAGAACTTTTGATACGCTGTAGAAGCATGGCAGGCGGTGGATCGAGGAGCTGCCGATAGTTCTCTGGTCCCTCAGAAAGGCACCGAACCGAGCTACCGGGCAGACTCTCTTCTTCCTGGTTTACGGGGCAAAAGCAGTTATCCCCACAGAACTCATTTACGGGTCACCTCAGGTGCTTGCCTATGATGAAGTAGCACAAGATCTGCACCGACGTGATGATGTTGTGCTACTTGAGGAGAACCGTCTCCGAACTGCTACGCGTGTTGCACGCTACCAGCAAGCCCTGCGTCGCTATCATAGCCGCAGGGTTCACGCGCGGTGTTTTGAGGAAGGTGACCTTGTCCTTAGGCGCGCTCAGTCCGCCAAGGGTACAAACAAGTTGTCACCAAAGTGGGAAGGCCCTTACCGGGTAGTACGAGTCACCAGACCTGGCGCAGTCTGTCTGGAGACCGGAGATGGCACTCAGTTGCAAAACTCCGCAAGTTCTACCCGTAAGGCGCGGCTGTTGGGCCCTTCCCGCCAGCCACCCATTTGTACAGGCCATGCCTTACCTGCATGTAACCCCTTGTAGAAAGCCAGGGTGATGACCCTGTGCAAGAGAAAATAAAGAAGCGCTGTGGGGGGCCCCCGACCAAGATCGCGTGCATGCATGAGCATTCCAAGATCACTGCATAAGCATTTCATGAGCATTTGCATATGCATATAGATAGGATCACATCCTGCATTCATGCTCATCCGCATGAAGCTACAGGTTCCTGCCGTGAACTTGGCTTTGACAAGGAGTTGAGAAGGTTGCCCAGCAAAGCGGTCCCCGGCAAGCCAAACAGGTAAGTTTTACCTCCTGTCCATTAGTGTTCTGTAAGGCCATAACTTGAGCATGAGAAAGCTTCGCCACTCTTTTGAGACTTAGGTGCTCCCATCCATGACTCGAACGCTGCTTCGGTCAGGATGGTCGCAGTGGCCTTTGGTAGAAAGAAGTTGGCGGGGGGGCTGGTCCCTTTGTGTGTTACCCGGTAGACGCATCTCTCCGGCAGACAAAAAGGGTGCCGGTGGGATGGCCTGCCGAGGAAAACTCATTTATTTACATTAAAGAGGCATCTCGCCTCTGCATGGACATACACATGCACGAGTTTCTGGCAAGGTTTATCTTTTTCATTTCTACGCTGATACAAGTACAAGCGTTACAGAACATAAGCATGGACTCGAGGAATTACATTATTTGAAATAGAATTTGGGAAGTGCACCATATGGAAGCACGAAGTCACCGGCAAACACAACTCGTCGGGACGGTCGTCCCTGTTCTTGACGCGTCATGGGTAGCCGCTGCCGTCCGTATCACTACCACCCGAAGACATCGGCGCGGCCGTCACGACACACGCCATGCTCTCTGGGTCTTCCAACAGAGAGCATGGTCGTCCCCAGGAGCCCTGGCGTTAGAAGTCACCGCATGTCCCGGAGACGTATGTGAGAGCAAGAAGCCTTCCTGCGCGGTGAGAGGACGACGCCCAGGGGGAGCCAGATTCGCCCTCATTAGCGACGAATATCCCCCAAGACTCCCCCCCAGCACCACAGAAGGAACAAGAATGAGGAGCAATCGACTACCACATGCCATGCTCGCCTCGAGCCTAGGCATGGTGTCGTTCATGTCCCCTCCCAGTGAAGTCAAGACCACAGGCGCCCGGCGGTGAACACGCCGGGATTGCAACCCCCTGCGTTGTCGCCCCGCCGCCCGAATCCCCCTTTTAGATCTAGGGGAGGTTTCAAGTTGGAGCCCGGGGTACGGCCCCATGCTCTCTTCACCAGCATAACCGATAGAAGCAGAAAAAAGAAGAGGAGGAATGCGGGGATGAGTGACTCCGCCCTCCTCCACCCCTTCCTTTTATAGGTAGGACGAGGTGGGGAGCTGCTCCCGCAAACGAGCGACCACCGCCCTCCTCCGCCAATTCAAGACGACCGGGCCCTCACCTTCACACTCTCCCGTGCCACGCGCCTACGATGCATGTAGCATACGTGGCCAAGGATAAGAGCGTGGTGGGAAGAGTGAATTGGCAGTTTCTACCCCCGTGCGTTAAAGTCATTCACGGGCCGTTACTGGAGTGGCCCCACCACTATTGGCTTTACACGACGTGCGGGAAAACCGGAAACTGGCCCGGGATTAAGGCTAATGAAGAAGCAAATAAAAACCTCAAGAGACCGGCCTCTTCGGCAACCCCGCCTGTGCACTTATTAGGCCCTACCCCGACGACGCTCGGCAGCGCGTTCGGGGCAGTCCCGGGGGCTTCTGTCGGTGCAAGAAACCCTGGGTTTGTTGCCCAGATTGTGCACAGGCACGAGAACAAGGTTGAAGCACCAGCCCAAGTCAGAGTACGAGGAACCAAGAGATTCGAAGGACCAACATGCAGATCAGAGGGACCAAGATCAAGCTAGATAAGTAGGATATCGTCGAGAAAAACGCCTCCTTTGCCGGACAGGCGAGCCCGGCAAGGGGCGAGGCCACCCCCAGAAGCAGACGACCAAAGTGCCCCGGCAGGGCCTGCCGGGGCTCGCGGAGGCAAAACCACCTCACCAACCATTCCATCATGACCCACGTCGTCGATCAGTGCAGTGTCAAGCCGCAGAGTGACTACGTGGCAGCCATTCGCCACATGGCAGCCTCTCCCTATAGGAAAAACCCACAAAAGACACCCGTCCTGCGACATGTCAAGCAAGCAGGCGCGGAGCTGGTAAAATAGCCCGGCAAGCCTTGTCGGGCAACCAACGATGTGACATTAAGCGGTGCATTTAATGCGCCCTATCACCCCGCAGAGTTAGGTATGATAGCACTGTTGCTATCTTATCAGTGTGTAATGACTACTTTTCCATTGTGGTGAACCCTTGATCTATACAAGGAGGCCCGTGGCAAACGTAGAAAGGGTTAGAAAGTTGGATAACTCACACCCCCATACGCGTGTAACCACGATCGCCCTGAGGCAACCTTTGCCAAGCGAGTGTACTACGCTCCACTACCACCTTTCCACCATCAATCGACCAAAGCAGGAGTAGGGTTTTACGCCTCACGACGGCCCGAACCTGGGTAAAACTGCACGTGTGATTTCTGCCGTGCTGCCACACGGCCGTCTGCTCTTTGTGCAATGCGACGCCCCCCTGCCAACCCAGCAAGGGGCCTCCTGGTCCCATAGGTGGTTGTGGTTTCCCGGGACATCGATTCAGTGAATGAGAAACTAGTTACAGTTAGAAGGCTGCATATTATGGACACTTGAAGGAATTCAAAGCCACCTTAGCTACAAAGTGGTATGACTATCAGGTTCTGAGAGTATGGCGGGTTAAGTTGTTAAAGTATGAGCCGGCAACATGTCGGCGGGTTAAACAAGTCTTTGGATTTCTGCGCAGGTTGCAAATTCATGGTTAAGCCGGCCAGGTGCTGGTGGATTACAAAGTCGTTATTTAAGCTGCCCGAGCATTAAATGGTGGGTCAATTGTCTATAAACTCAAGGTAGTTGAAATTTTTGCTAAGTGTTGGATAAACAAGTTTCACATGATGCAGCTATATTTATGGATCTACGGCAGCTCAAAAAGAAGAACTATTTCTAAACCTAAGAGGCAGCAGAGAAGAACTAGTGAGCTATGTATTGATTCAACGAAGAACAAGATTTATCTAAGATGCAAGATAGAGGTTGAAAACAACGGCCGCTCTAGCTATATGTATTTTTTGGATTGAGCTACGTTTTCTATAGAAAGATATGGATGAACTTGGACAAACTACGACATACTCCGTAAACTAGGGCATCATAATGTGGATCTGAGCGAAGGAAGGAGCATTACCTGATGATTTGAGTGAAGAGCGGAGGGGCGCCGCAGTTCTCTGGTCCGAACAGGATGATGCAGCGGCCTCAATGGAGTGGTTGACGAAGTTCGGCAGTGCTGGTGGACCTTCAGTGGCGACAAGCAGCGCGAGAGGGGAGAAGAAGACGGGGCGATGGGGGTAACAGTGAAAAAGGGTACCCCCCTCCCCATGCCTATTTATAAGGAAAAAGGTGGAACGGTGAAATGACATGCGTGGAAATCAAGGAGGCATCATGATTATCATAACAATGGAGGCGCCTCGATTCTCGGATAGCTAGTTAATGCAAAAAGATCTGTTGTGATGTCGTCGGTTTTTTCTGGATTTATTTCGTGTGCCATCATGGTGGGTTACAAGAATTCATTTGAAATTAAGCGTGGGAAGGAATCAAAGAAGACTCTCCAATCAGAAGTACTGAAGATTGACATGAACAAGTTCAAATATATCTCGGGCCTAATGTTGAGGATGTAGCCCCGCGGTGTGACCCGCCCAGGTGGGGCCGGGTTACACTGTTTGTGACTCAATAGAAAGGGCTTAGGTGGGCCTAAGAAGATGAGATATGAAGACAGGAGGAAGCTTACAAGGCGGGCCTGTTAAAGGCCCAAGACCCGGAGTGGAAGCTGTAACCCGGAGGTCTAAGCCGCCCGATGGCGACTTGCCTAGAAAGGCAAGGTGACTTAGAACCCAGGTCGATCGCATTGTGTGATCCGACTTGGACTCTTGTAAGCCCAGGGCCTCGACCTATGTATATAAAGGCGAGAGCCTGCGGCGGCTTAAGGGAAGGAACAATCGATTGATAGCTAGGTCAAGCAATTCTGCTCCCTTTTAATCGATATACAATCATTACAGTATAAGCAGGATGTAGGCTTTTACCTCATTGTGAGGGGCCGAACCTGGGTAAACCTTGTGTCTTTCGTCCCGCTCAACCCCTTCAAGTTAACCTACATTGGGATGGATCCACACCTAAGTCCTTTCACAAGGGCATCTACCGTGACAAAACCATGACAACTCCTGAGGTGCCTCCTTGTCGGGGATAACTGTCTCTGGCACTTCCTCATCTGGAGTAGGTGTCCATTCTGCAATGAAATCTGACAGTGCTCTGCTCTAAATGGTTGAGGTACTTTCGTACTTCACGCCAAAGCTGTTCAACTACAGAGTCCACTCAACTATCCTGCCGGTGGCTTCGGGATTCCTCAGTATGCGTTGTAGTGGAAAGTGGGTAACAACCGTGATTTCATGGGCTTGGAAGTAGTGGCGCAATTTCCTCAAGGCCATGACAAGGCCGAAGATAAGCTTTTGCACTCTAGAGTACCTTGACCAAGCCCCCTGTAACAGAGAGATGACAAACTACACTGGCCATTGCACCACTTTCTTCCTTGTCACAGTTTTGGAACTGCTTTCACTAACTTGATCTGCATTCCTTTGGTTTGTGTCTGATCCCACCGTGACTGGTTCAATTTCACCTCTGCAGGGGACAGTTGCTGAAGCTGCCTCTTCATCCACTTCTCGCTGTGCCACCAGTGTTGCACTAACCACTTGATTTGTTGCCGCTAAGTATAGAAACAACGGCTCTTGTGGTTTAGGAGCAACTAGGGTGGGAGCAGAGGAAAGGTATGATTTTAAGTCTTGCAGCGCTCCTTCTGCTTCCGGGGTCCACTTCATAGGACCTGCCTTCTTCAAAAATTTAAAGAAAGGAAAGGGACGCTTGGCAGACTTGGAAATGAACTTACTTAGCGCGGCAACGCACCCAGTCAAACGCCTCACATCTTTGATAGTCTTGGGTGCTTGGATCTGCTCGATTCCCTTGATATTGTCTGGGTTGGCCTCTATCCCCCGCTGGGATACAAATAAACCAAGGAGCTTGCCGGAGGGAACGCCAAACACACACTTCTCAGGGTTGAGCTTCAAATTTATCTTGCACAAGTTTGCAAAGGTCTCTTCTAAATCTTGAATGAGCGTTGATTTGTCCTTGGTCTTGACCACTATATCATCCATGTAAGGTTCTACATTCATGTGTAGCTGAGGCTCAAAACCAATTTGTATAGCTCTTGAAAAAGTGGATCCAACGCTCTTTAACCAAAAAGGCATCTGTACAAAGCAGTACGTGCCACATGGGGTTTTGAACGCGGTTTTCTCTTCGTATTCCTTGGACATAAATATCTGATGGTACCCAGAGTATGCATCCAAAAAGGAAAGCAGACCACACTCGAAGGTGGAATCCACGATCTGATCAATGCGCAGCAGGGGGAAAGGGCCCTTCGGGCAGGCCTTGTTTAGGTCTGTGAAGTCAATGCAGAGCCTCCATTTCCCATTCGTGTTGCGCACTACTAATAGATTTGCTAACCATGTTGGATGCAACACATCTCTGACCAAACCACCCGCTTCAAGCTTCTTAATTTCCTCGTCAATGAACTGCTGCCGTTCCAAAGCTTGCTTTCGGACCTTCTGCTTAACGGGTCGAGCATGAGGACAGACAGCAAGGTGGTGCTCGATTACTTCCATGGGAAAGTCGGGGATGTCAGACGGTTGCCAATCAAGCACGTCGACATTCGCCCGTAGGAAGGCAACGAGCACGCTTTCCTATTTGTCATCAAGGGTGGCGCTGATGGTGAACGTATTGTCAACGCCATCCTGCCTTGCTGGTACCTTCTTCAGAGCTAGTGAAGCAACCTTGGATCTCTTAATAGTGGAACTCTCCGGCATGTCACCAATAGGTGCAGCGCACCCCGGAGAGGCGCGCTTCCCGGATTCCCTGTCGGCATCCCTGCTAATTCTCTTTCCCTTCCTTGTTTCCTTGGTGGGGGTCGCGGCTTCTACAGCCACCGCATCTCGGTACATCTAGTCCGATGGGATGGAAATGACCCCCATCGGCCCTGGCATCTTCAAAGTGTTGTAGGCATAGTGGGATGCTGCCATGAATTTTGCTAGAGCTAGATGGCCAAGAATCTGATTGTATGGCAAAGTGAGTTCGACAACGTCAAACACAATCCTCTCTATCTGGTAGTTTAGTTCTCCACTAAACGTTACCGGCAACGTAATCTTTCCCTTAGGCCGGCTCCTGTCGAGGTTGATTCCTTGGAACATGTTAGTAACCTTGAGCTCTTCATTAGGGATCTATAGCATGTTGGCTACCTTGGGAGAAATTAGATTCAGCCCAACCCCATCGTCAACCAGCATATTCGTGACCTTGAGGTTGCATTGTTGGAGAAACCAACAACGGCAAACACCCAACTGTGGTGGTACGGTCTGGGTGATCCTCTTCGTCAAAGATGATAGGCCTCTGGGACACTTGAGCGGCTTCCGAGAATCTGCAGCTGGCTTCACGGAATTGACCTCTCGTGCCCACTACTTGAGTTGGCGGTGAGAGGAGTGCAGGGACGCACCTCCGTCAATGTACATGGCTTCAGTTGCTTTCTGGAACTCTTGCTCGCTGGTTTCTTCCTCATCCCCTTCATCACTATCCTCGTCCCCTTCTTTCTTCTCTTGGCCTCTAGCTGGCTCTTCCTTCTGCCGCGGGGCCTTGCTGCGGCAGCCTCGTCTGCCACCACGACCTTTCCCGGCAGCACCTTCCTGGTCTCTTTCCTTGTCACTCTTCTCATACTCAGCCTTCTGTTTCTTAACAAGCTACTCAACTTGATGGCATTCCTGAAGGTCATGCCCTTTAGTGCAGTGGATCTTGCAGTATGGCCCGTCAGACTTTCCAGCTTTCTCTGCCACCGCAGCCTCCTGGCAATCAGTGCACGCGGCAGCTTCCTTGCCGTGGGCTTTGGTTTTGGCCTTCTTGCCGGTGCCTAGATAGCCAGAGCCCTCAACGGCCAACCCTAACTTCTCCTTGCGTTTCTTGTTGCGCTTCCGGCTCCTCCTCTTAGGGTTAGCGGTCTCGTCGTCCTCCTCCGAATCGACCTCGACGCCATCCTCCTCCCCGGGAGGTCGCCTTCCTTCCTCAGCCTGAGCACACTTCTCCACCAAAGTGTACAATTCATTGACGATCTTGGGCAGCCGGATGTTCATCTTGGAACGTATCCTTCTGTAGCGCATGTTCGAATGGAACGTGGCAATCACAGCTGCTGGATGTATCTCTGGAATGTTGCGGTACACTCGACTGAACCTCTGCATATACTTTCGCAAGCTCTCCCCCTCCTTCTGTGGAAGGACATGCAAGTCGCTGGGTCGTCCAGGCTCTTGATGGCCGCCCGTGAAGGCGCCAACAAACTCATTGCACAAGTGCGCATGACGAAATGGAGTTCTCTGGTAGGTGCATCAGCCATGACCTCACATTTTGCTTGAGTGCCAACGGGAAATAGTTGGCGAACACCTTCTCATCTCTTCCTCCGGAAGCCTAAAAAGTAATTGTGTAGTTCTCAAAAACTCTACCGGGTTCAACTTTCCATCATATTTTTCTGGCAAAGTCGGGCTTAAAAATGCGGGCAGATGGCCAACAGACTTGCCACAGCTCGCGAGTGAAGGCAGGGCACCCCACCTCAAAGCGTAGGTGCCCGCCACCACTGGGCTTTGGTTGATTGATGTCTGGGCCATTGCGCCTATCAGATTGACGGTGGGTTTCCCGTCACCGATCTATGGTGACGCGCGCATCTTCCCTCCGTCGATCCTCCAGGACCTACCACTGATCTCGACGGGCTCGTAGATTAGACAAGGACACTGAGGCTTCGTCGGGCTCATGTTTGTGTTGCTCTTGTTGTTGCCTCTAGGTTTGCTGCCGTGGAGGGGACTGCACCGTTAGTGTGGCCCCCTCAACACGGCCAGCAGTCCGGGCAGCTGTTGTTGTTCGCGGGTACTACGATGGCCCTGCCTGCTGAGATTTTTTGGCCTCAGCAAAGCCGATCAAACTCTAGATGATGTCTCTCCACTCATCCATTTGATCAGTTGCTGGCAGAAATCTCAACATGAGTTGCTCTCACGCCATGGCTTCCATAGCCATGCTCGGCATAGCTGATGAGGCGGACCGTGATGTCACTCGACTCCTGGTGGTTCCAGCAGGAATGCTGCCATGTTCTTGCTGTCGCAGATCAGTTCAAAGGCGGTTTGGTGATAAGGAGGGCGCACTTGGGAGCCAGTGGCCTTGCCCAACGGCTGCCTTGCCTATCCTGCACCGGGACAGGAATGCGTCTGGTGGATGCGGCCGCAACAGGCGGAATTGGTGGGTCATGGCTTGCACCGAAGTGGGTGCCACTATGGTGGCTACGTCCGCTGGTGCGGCGGGGAGGTGGAGACTGGTTATCCCCTCCTCCCGCAGCTTCAAGGCCAAGCTTGCCTGGATGTTGCTGATGGGGCCCCCTCCGGTGTTTCCTATCCCAGCTTCGACCGCGGGGGACACTACGACAACGCCGCCTGCGCTGGTCATGCCGTCCGCAGCACCCACCTCACCCAACGCCGCCGCGGTGCCTATGGCATCCGCGGCCACGTGTGAGGGAGCCTTCGAAGTGGAAGGATGTGTTGTTGCGCCGGATTTCTTCTTAGGTGCCATGGATGAAGAAACAGATGATGAAGAAGATGATGATGATGATGATGATTGACGCGCTGTTCACAACCTCAGGTTCGCGCAAGCGCAGTTCTCCCTGCCAGGCGTGCCAAAGATGTCATGGGTGGACACGACCACCTATGGGGCCATGAGCCCCTTGTGGTTCAGCAAGGGGGAAGGTCACATTGCACAAAGAGCGGAGGCAATGAGGTAGCGCGACGGCGATGACACTAGTCATTTTTACCCAGGTTCGGGCCGCTGTGAGGTGTAAAACCCTACTCCTACTTTGGTGGGTTGAGCGGAACAACATAGCGGCATGCAACACTCGAGCCCGACAAGGTTACCTCGAGGGAGAAGCAGCTACGTGCGTACAAGTGTGAAGGGTCTGAATCCTTCTCTAGTTTGGCATGGCCCTCCTTTTATAGCTCAAGTGGTAACCACAATGGCAAAATAGTCTTTATCTAATGATTAGATAGCTAACAGTGCTATCATACCTAACTCTGGCAGTTGGGAAAAGTGCATTAAATGCATTGCTAGGTGTCATGTGGAGGGTGAATCCCGACAAGCCTGTCGTGTCGCTTAATCATCTCCTGCTTATCTGCTTGACACGCCTGTGGACGGGTGTCACGCGAGGGTAATCTGTCTTCTATGTGTTGTCACGTGCTTAGTGGAAGCCACTTAATCACTTAGGGGCTCGACACCGCATTGATAGGTGATTTGCGTCGCTGCGAGGTGGAGCGGTGGAGCGATGCCGCCTTGGCGGGGTGATTTTCCCTTGGCAGGCCCGTCAAGCCCGCCGGGGAAATCTTGGACTTGTCCTTGGGGCGGCCTCGACCTGGCCAGGCTCTCCTGCCCGGCAAGGGAGTCCTTCCCAAGGTGATGTTCTGCTATATTGTCTAACTTGGTCTTCTTGATCCGCTTCTTGATCTCATGAAGAGCGGCTTATCTGGTTTGGTCTTGTTTTAGTAGGCTCGGTGCCGGACATAAAGTGCCTACAAGCCTATGTATAAGTCTGGGCAACAAACGTGATCGTTCGTTGCACTGACACCGTTCGCCCCGTTTTTGTCATCTGCCTATTTGTTATTTGCCGTCTGCTAGTAGACGGGAAAGAGGGGGGCCATTAGGGTTAGCAAAAGCAGCTCATTAGTGGGGCCCACCTCCCTCTTTGTCATCTGCCATTTGCTCTTTGCCGTCAGCTAGCAGACGGCAAAGAAAGGACTGACGGCAAAAATTGGCTTTGCCATGAGTCATTTCTTTGTCGTCCTCTTATGCTAAGCTGACGGCAAAGACAGTCATTGCCGTCAGCTGGCAGACGACAAATATACTGTTTCCAGCACTAAATACATTTTTAGGGGTCATCTTCCATGTGTTAAACCAATTCTTCTGTGACTCTACCACCTATGTATACTCACAAACTCATTAGTTCCTCAACCTATTTGTCGTCAATACTTCAAAACCACTAAGGGGGCACTTGATGCACTTACAACCCCCCCCCCACTTTTATTGATTGATGACCAATTGGTTAGGTTTTAATGGGGGTAAAATAATTGAAGTGTAAGAACAGAGTTTGAAGAAATTGGTTACAAGATATTGAGGAACTCCCCCAGAAGATGTGCATGTGAGAAATTTTCTTTGGATTGCAAATGCACATGGCAGGTTGAATTTGTGGAGATCTCCCCCCTATATCTTGGAAACCAATCATGCATGATCATAACATATTTGAAGAATATGAATACATGATGAAAATTGGTGTCTACCAAAGTTGTGCATGCATGAGAAGATATATATTTGAAATCAGAGCATGTGTATCAAATGAAGCAAAAGAGTGAGACAATGAACAATTATTAAGTTACAAGTCATCAAGACCACAACCAGAAAAGTTCAAGAGTTGCAACTTAAGCAAAAACAGCCCATGTAAAGACCCGCTTGAAGACCAACTCAAACTTCTCCCCCTTTATCATGAAATGAACAAGAGGTGAGGAATCTAACAACTAGAACCCCTGAAAAAATCATCATGGAGAGGATGAGGAGCGCCAGTATTGTTGGGGTTGCACGATGCAGAAGGACCAGCAACTGTGCCTTCAACTACTTCATTTTCATTAGTGGAGCATGATGAAGACTCGAAGCTCGGCATCAGAGGAGGAACTTGAGTTTTCTTGAACTTCTTCCTTGGCGCTTCAGCCAGTCGAAGTACATCTGAAATCGTTCAACAACAAGTTATTCATCTGTTTTGAGGTGCGAGAAAATGGCCCATGATTTGTCGAATATCTCATGAAGATAGTAGCGGTTTTTATGCACTGTGTTATGCGTCACAGTCATGTTGTCTTGTATAGCAGCGAACTGAGGCTTAACCCAATGGTGATTCTTGTCAACTTTTTGATGAAGACTTATTAGCAGCTCATCATGAGTCATGACATGTAGCACTTCTGGTGAAGAGGATGGCCTTGTGGGTTTTGCAGCAGTGTCTTGGCTGGCAGATTCATCAGCGATGGATCTAGAACTAGGTTGACGAAATTGTCCATCAAGGGGACGAATGCCTTCATCAATGACGCTCTTTCCTTTACCAGGAACTGTTGACAATGTGCTTTGAAGAATTTCAATGTCAGGCATAAAGCTCAGGTGGTTCTGATGATCAGCCTTGTAGAGGATTGAGGACTGGGATCTGATGAATCTCGTATTCCATGGTGCATACAGCTTCATTTCAAATGGAGACTGAGCAAAAGTGACAAAAGTCCTTAGGAAGAAATCATGAATGTTGATGGGAGTGCCATGTGTGATGTGGAACAGCAAATTCTTCATGACTCCCACTACTTCTTCAGTGTCTGAATTGTGGCCTTTGATCAGACTTAGAGTCTTTGCCAGAATACGATAGACAGTCTTCAGTACATACAGAAAATCCTTCACTAGGAAGGTTGTCCTTGGAGCATTGTCATCAGCCATAGGCTTTATCAGTACTTGCATCACATGGTTTGGCAGCTCAAGTTCTTCATATATTTTACTTACTCCTTCTTGGGGTGGATCCACTGGAAGAGCATGAAGTAATTCAGCAATAGGTGCTTGGTAGTGAGTGTCTTCACTCATCCAGTCCAGAGCCCAGGTAGCAGTGTTGTCAGCACTGCCTGAGAAGTGCATAGTAGCAAAAAATTGAAGAATAAGTTCTTTATTCCAGTCACATATATCTACGCAGAAGTTGAGCAGTCCGGCATCATGTATGTCGGTGTGGAACGACACCTATGGGATCACAAGAATCCCTATTACGGTTGCCGGGGCGCGGGGTTGCGAGAAGAGCAGGGCTAGTAGACAGCACAAGAATCGTTTACCCAGGTTCGGGCCGCGAGGATGCGTAAAACCCTAGTCCTGCTTTGGTGGGTGTATTTTAGAGGGTTCTTGAGCTCTCGAACTAGCTGTGGTGAGTGCGTGGTCCGAAAGAGCCGAATCCTTCTCCAGTATGCCATGGACCTCCTTTTATAGTCAGAAGGGGCTGCCACAGTGGCACACAGGAGGTGGAAAGGCGTACAGTGCCCTGAGCTTATCGCTCGTATTACAGGACAAGACACATTTAATGCGTAGCTTAGGTGTCCCCTTCCTTTATCGGGGACGGGGGCGAGGCCCGTCCCGTCCATCGCCGCTCCTCCTCGCTTCGACACGCGCCTCGGCCAGTGATGCGTGCGATGCCATGTAGGCAGGCAGGCAGCTGAGGTGGCGCGGTGGTGGAGCTTTCACGAAGATCTGCATGCCGCCACGCAGGCGCTCGATGAGTTGGCCCGGGAGCTGCATGTTGCCACGCAGGTGCCCCCCCAGCTGGTTGGGCTGGCAGCTGCATGTGATCAGTGGTGGAAGTTTGGTTGGTGCAGGCCTGGCGGTGGCCCTGCTGGCGCCCTTGGTGAGGGCCTTGCCGGGTGGCCCGGCTAGGGTCTTGCCCTGTGGCCCGGTAAGGGTCTTGCCGTGGCGCACTGTCGTCCCCGGCAAGGGCCTTGCCGAGGGTCTGGTGGCCTTCCTCGGCAAGGATCTTGCCGAGGATCGTCGTCTTCTAATCCTCATCTGATCTTGAATATGTCTTCACAAAGATCTACATGGCACCACAGAGGCGCCTTCCCGAGCCCTGGCCCCACGTGGTTGATGGCGTTGGGGACCTTGGGCTCAAGGGTGGCTCGCTCTGTTGGTGTGGGGCGAGCTGCCCCGGCAAGGATCTTGCCCGGGCTGCTGAGGCTGCCCCCGGCAAGGGTCTTGCCGGCGGAACCTGCTTCGTCCCTCTGCTCTTTGTGGTCTAGGCCTTGGCGTTGCTCTGATCGTCTTGGGCTTCGGTTTTACCTTGGCTCACCTCCCCTGTTCTGCCTGCTGTGACCGCGGGCGCAGCTCCGACTGCACGTGCACAGGTATAGGGGTACAAAAACGGACCCTCTTTTTGTACACCGACGGGAGCCCCCGGGCCTGGGCCACACATAAGCGCGACACGTTGTTGGGCCAGGCCCAAAACGGTGCGCGGGCAGGCGGGGCGGTTTTTACCATGGTAAAACTCTTCGCGCGCTTTGCTCTCCACGACCTGCGCGCGTGGCGCGGCGTGGAGGGGTGTGCGTGACGTGGGCGGCATGCGTGGGGCGGTTCCTGCACGCATGTGTCACATCGCAGTAAATGGGTAGCGCGATCCGCGGCTTCCCCATAAAAAGGGATAACCGCGGGCGCACTCTTCCTTTTACCCTTCGCGCAACCCCAATCTCAGAAACCTCCTTCTGCCTTCCTCTTCTTTTCAAAACTTCGTTCCTGCTCGCCGTCGTCGCACTTCCGCTGCCCTCTGTCCTGCCCTCCTCCCCTAGCCGCCATGGCGCCAAATCCACCAAGGGCAAGGGAGTGGCCAAGGACGCCGGAGCCGCGGAGCCGCCAGAGAGTGCGCTGGTGGTGCAACAGATGCAGTCCGCCTTCTTCCCCTCGACGGTTGATGTGTTCGAGCTTCGGGACTCCTTCAGGCCCCTATGGGGAGTGAAGACGGGGGGGAGAATTCAGGGCATCCAGCCACACGCGTCATCCCCGCCGACTGCCCCGAGGCTGCCCCAAATCGGTACCCCTTCTTTGTCGGTTATTTTTCCTGCGGGCTATGTCCTCCCTTCTCCGATTTCTTTAGCGATGTCATGCATACCTTTGGCTTCCACCTCCTGGATTTTACTCCGAATGTGGTCCCGTGCATGGCCCTTTTCGCGCATCTTTGCGAAGGCTTCGCCGGGGTGCACCCCAACACGGCGCTCTTCCGCCATTACTTCTCCCCTCGGATCCAACCAGGGGGCGCCATCTCCTGTTGCATTGCCTGGGTCTCAAGATCCAAGGGGGCGTATCCGGAGGGCGCCATGAAGGAGAGGTGGGAAGAATGGCGGGGCTGGTGGTGCTAGATCAAGGAGGAGGACCCGCCGGCATTCTGCGAAGTTCGCCGGGTGCCGCCGGTCCGCCGAAGCGATTGGAGCGACGTCGATGCCAACAACGAGAAGCTCATGGTTGCCACCACCAGGATCCTCCGACTCACCGAGGTCGGCCTCACCCTTGAGATGATCGGGGCGGACTTCATCCGCCGCCGGATCGCTCCACTGCATAATAATGGGAGGCCAGCTTGGCTCTTCATGAGCCCCACCGACATCATGCGGCTTCGTCCCGGCCTCGACCACAATTTCACAGTGATGGGGCATGCCCATTTCTGCAAGCGGCTCTTCCAGCTTGACGTGGGCCGCGACGGCGAGGTCGAGCGGACCGGCAAGGTCGCGAGGGCCGGCAAGGTCCTCAAGGGGCCTTTGTTCAAGCTGCCGACGGGGGTGGTCCCGTTGTGCAATAACTCGCGCCGGTCCAAGATGATTGCCATGATGCCGGACTTCAACGCGCATGGCCCTGACCCGAGCTGGAAGCAGCCGGAGGATGCCGAGGTGCAGCAGTTCTTTGACACTCTGCATGAGGGGTATGTCAACGTCGACGCCGAGCGGCTGCTTGTCCAGGACACCACCCAGGCGGAGCTGGACTACATCGCCACCAGGGCGAGGGAGGCTCAGCTTGCCAAGGAGGCCGGCAGCACCGGCGGTGTCGAGGACAAGGCCGCGACGGCCACGGAGGAGGCGGAGCTCGCCCGGTGGGCGGCGGCCGCCGTGGGAGCCAGCAGCGCCGGCACCGAGGCTCCTCTGGTTGAAGATGTGACCGGCGAGTCATCGGAGGAGGAGGCCGAGACCGCAGGCCCGACACCGGCTATGGTGACAGGGCGAGTCTGGCGGCGCGCCAGCTCCGGTGAGCCGGTCCGGCCCGGCAGGGCTGCGCGGCCACAGCTGAGCTTGGAGGGGTCCGGGCGCCACACGAGGGCCGCGGCGGCAAAGAAGCCGGCGAAGGTCGCGGTGAAGAAGAAGACAGCCGCCCCTTCTTCGTCCGCGCGTGCCTAGACACCTCCTCCTCCTCCTCCTCCGGCAGGTGTTGATACGGAGGTTACTTTCGATTATGGATCCCTCAGCCCGAGGAGGAAGAGGAAAACAACAGAGGAGGAGGCGGATGACGAGTAAGTATCTGGTTCCTTTTTGTTATCTCTGCCTCCTCAATCTGTGTTGCTCGTCTTGACTTGTCTTCATCTTTGCAGGGACGTGGAGACGCTGGCCCAGAGAGTGAAGAGGGCCAAGGTCTCGACGGGTGGCTAGCCCCCAGTTGGTACTTCGGGAGCGCCACAGGTGGTGTTGAGCAGCCCGGACAGCAGCCCCCGGCATAGCCCCTAGCGTAAGTTCATCACTCTTCCCTCGTCGACATGTGTCAGGGGCACGACACTTTGGTGCTGACCTTGCCAGGTATGCAGGAGGAGAGCAGCAGCAGGAGGAGCCACAGAGGGCTACTCCCAACACGCCGCCCCCATCGACCACACCGCCCCGAGGGGCGTCCCCGGCAAGGGCGCCAAGAACCGGGCCCACGCACATGGAGGAGGAGGAGAACTTGGGCGCCGGCGGCTTTGCCTCGACGCCAAATGTTGGCGGGGAGGGGACTTCCGTTTCCTAGCCAGGTACCGGCACAGGTAAGTCGTCCACCGTTCGTCCCTGCTTCTTTTTCTTTCTGGCTCTTGGTCCTGGCCTTGCCTCATCCCCTTCTTCGGCGTCCAGATTCCTCCTCGGTAAACCCAGAGGACGTGGACGCCGTCATCGAGGACGTCGCTAAGGCTGCCGAAGCGGACACCGAGAAGATCGCCGCCGAGGAGGCCGCCAAGGGTGCTGCCGAGGATGCCGCCAAGGGGCCTACCGGGGGAGGCCGGCAAGGCTGCCGCTGAGGAGACCGGCAAGGGGCCTGCCGGAGAGGCTGGCGGGGCCGTTGCCGAGAAGGAGGAGGAGTAGGAGGAGGTGGCTGATGACCAGCCTTCCTCTTCTGCTGCTTCCGGCTCCGGCAAGTACCTGAGGGTGAGCGACGACTTGTTCGTCCACCTTCCAGGCGCGTCGAGCACCAGGACACCCATTGAGGGAGAGGTGTTCGACGACGAGGTGCTTGCCGCTGCCGGGCTTGAAGTCGACGACGAGCCGATCGTTAGCGGCGACGGTTCGTAGGAAGAGCGGCTCCTCCACGCCATGGGCGTCAGCTTCCGTAAGCTCCAGGCGCTCGACCGCGCCCGCCTGGACAAGGCTAAGTCCAGGACGACGGTGGTGGAGAAGGCGGAGGCGGACCTCGAGAAGTGCGTTGCCGAGGCGTAGGACTGGTTCCGCGAGGCCCACAAGGAGCTCAAGGCTGCCTAGGGTGAGCAGGCCAAGCGCGACGTGGAGCTCACCATGAAGCTCGCCGACGTCGAGAAAGCTCAGGGGACGGCGAAGAACTTGGCCGCGGCTGCCGAAGCCGCTCGGACCCAGCGCGAGGCCACGCTGAACTCCCAGGAGGAGGACCTCGCTGCACGCGAGGAGAAGCTTGCCTCCATGCTTCGCAGCAAGGATGCAGAGGTGGAGAAGCTTGTCCTGCAGCGGACCAGTGAGCTAGAGCAGAGGCACAAAGAGGCACTCAATGCCCAGGCCCAGGTTCACGCCGGCAAGGTGGAGGAGTTGGTGGCGGAGCGCGACGGGCTGAAGGAGCAGGCCCTGAAGCTGTCCCAGGAGAGGGACACGCTTAACAGTGCCCTGACAGAGGTGCAGGGCGCGGTCGTCGGCAAGGCTGGGGAGCTCTCCGAGGCCAATAACTCCATCAAAGACCTCAAGTTGAAGCTGGAGGGTCTCGAGAAGGTGCTGTCGGAGGCCAATATCCTGAGAGGGGACCCTGGCCAAGGAGCTGGAGGCCGAGAAGCAGTTGCGGAAGAATGAGGGCCTCAACTTCGCGGATCACGTGGCGGGCGAGAACCGTTGGCTCGATCGCCTCGCCACCATCGCCAACCAGGCCGCCGCGCAGCTGGCCATCATGGGGATGTTGGGGAACGTAGTAATTTCAAAAATTTCCTACGCACACGCAAGATCATGGTGATGCATAGCAACGAGAGGGGAGAGTGTTGTCCACGTACCCTCGTAGACCGACAGTGGAAGCGTTATCACAACGCAGTTGATGTAGTCGAACGTCTTCACGATCCGACCGATCAAGTACCGAACGCACGGCACCTCCGAAGTTCTACACACGTTCAGCTCGATGATGTCCCTCGAACTCCGATCCAGCCGAGTGTTGAGGGAGAGTTTCGTCAGCACGACGGCGTGGTGACGATGATGATGTTCCACTGACGCAGGGCTTCGCCTAAGCTTCGCGACGGTATTATCGAGGTGTAATCTGGTGGAGGGGGGCACCGCACACGGCTAAAATATCGTATATCAAGTGTGTTCTTAGGTGCCCCCCTGCCCCCGTATATAAAGGAGCAAGGGGGAGGCCGGCTGCCTATGGGGCGCGCCAAGGAGAGGGGGGAAGTCCTCCTCCTAGTAGGAGTAGGACTCCCCTTTCCTAGTCCTACTAGGAAAAGAAGGGGGAAGGAAAGAGAGGGAGAGGGAGAGGGAAAGGGGGCTGCGCCCCCCTCTCCTAGTCCAACTAGGACTCCTCTGGGAGGGGGCGCACCACCTCCTGGCTGCTGCCCTCTCTCTCCCCTCAAGGCCCACTAAGGCCCAATACTTCCCCGGGGGGTTCCGGTAACCCTCCGGCACTCCGGTTTAATCCGAAACTTCTCCGGAACACTTCCGGTGTCCGAATATAGTCGTCCAATATATCAATCTTTACGTCTCGACCATTTCGAGACTCCTCGTCATGTCCGTGATCACATCTGGGACTCCGAACAACCTTCGGTACATCAAAACATATAAACTCATAATAAAACTGTCATCGTAACTTTAAGCGTGCGGACCCTTTGGGTTCGAGAACTATGTAGACATGACCGAGACACCTCTCCAGTCAATAACCAATAGCGGGACCTGGATGCCCATATTGGCTCCCACATATTCTACGAAGATCTTTATCGGTCAGACCGCATAACAACATACGTTGTTCCCTTTGTCATCGGTATGTTACTTGCCCGAGATTCGATCGTCGGTATCTCAATACCTAGTTCAATCTCGCTACCGGCAAGTCTCTTTACTCGTTCCGTAATACATCATCCCGCAACTAACTCATTAGTCACAATGCTTGCAAGGCTTATAGTGATGTGCATTACCGAGTGGGCCCTGAGATACCTCTCCGACAATCGGAGTGACAAATCCTATTCTCGAAATACGCCAACCCAACAAGTACCTTTGGAGACACCTGTAGAGCACCTTTATAATCACCCAGTTACGTTGTGACGTTTGGTAGCACACAAAGTGTTCCTCCGGTAAACGGGAGTTGCATAATCTCATAGTCATAGGAACATGTATAAGTCATGAAGAAAGCAATAGCAACATACTAAACGATCGGGTGCTAAGCTAATGTAATGGGTCATGTCAATCACGTCATTCTCCTAATGAGGTGATCCCGTTAATCAAATGACAACTCATGTCTATGGCTAGGAAACATAACCATCTTTGATTAACGAACTAGTCAAGTAGAGGCATACTAGTGACACTTTGTTTGTCTATGTATTCACACATGTATTATGTTTCCGGTTAATACAATTCTAGCATGAATAATAAACATTTATCATGATATAAGGAAATATATAATACTTTATTATTGCCTCTAGGGCATATTTCCTTCAGTCTCCCACTTGCACTAGAGTCAATAATCTAGATTACATAGCCATGTGATTTAACATCAATAATTCACATCACCATGTGATTAACACCCATAGTTCACATCTCTATGTGACCAACACTCAAAGGGTTTACTAGAGTCAATAATCTAGTTCACATCGCTATGTGATTAACACCCAAAGAGTACTAAGGTGTGATCATGTTTTGATTGTGAGATAATTTTAGTCAACGGGTCTGTCACATCCAGATCCGTAAGTATTTTGCAAATTTCTATGTCTACAATGCTCTGCACGGAGCTACTCTAGCTAATTGCTCCCACTTTCAATATGTATCTAGACCGAGACTCAGAGTCATCTAGATTTAGTGTCAAAACTTGCATCGACGTAACCCTTTACGATGAACCTTTTGTCACTTCCATAATCGAGAAACATATCCTTATTCCACTAAGGATAATTTTGACCGCTGTCTAGTGATCTACTCCTAGATCACTATTGTACTCCCTTGCCAAAATCAGTGTAGGGTATACAATAGATCTGGTACACAGCATGGCATACTTTATAGAAC
This sequence comes from Aegilops tauschii subsp. strangulata, assembly GCF_002575655.3. Taxonomy (NCBI): domain Eukaryota; kingdom Viridiplantae; phylum Streptophyta; class Magnoliopsida; order Poales; family Poaceae; genus Aegilops; species Aegilops tauschii. The sequence goes on along the minus strand of NC_053036.3, from coordinate 255,544,281 downwards.
CTATGGCCAAGGCATAGGGAATGACTTTCATTCTCTTTCTATCTTCTGCCGTGGTCGGGCTTTGAGTCTTACTCAATTTCACACCTTGTAACACAGGCAAGAACTCTTTCTTTGACTGTTCTATTTTGAACTACTTCAAAATCTTGTTAAGGTATGTACTCATTGAAAAAACTTATCAAGCGTTTTTTATCTATCTCTATAGATCTTGATGCTCAATATGTAAGCAGCTTCACCGAGGTCTATCTTTGAAAAACTTCTTTCAAACACTCCTTTATGCTTTGCAGAATAATTCTACATTATTTCTGATCAACAATATGTCCTTCACATATACTTATCAGAAATGCTGTAGTGCTCCCACTCACTTTCTTATAAATACAGGCTTCACCGCAAGTCTGTATAACACTATATTCTTTGATAAACTTATCAAAGTATATATTCCAACTCCGAGATGCTTGCACCAGTCCATAGATGGATCGGTGGAGCTTGCATATTTTGTTAGCACCTTTAGGATTGACAAAACCTCCTGGTTGCATCATATACAACTCTTCTTTAATAAATCCATTAAGGAATGCAGTTTTGTTTATCCCTTTGCCATATTTCATAAAATGCGGCAATTGCTAACATGATTCGGACAGACTTAAGCATAGATACGAGTGAGAAACTCTCATCGTAGTCAACATCTTGAACTTGTCGAAAACCTTTTGCGACAATTCTAGCTTTGTAGATAGTTACACTACTATCAGCGTCCGTCTTCCTCTTGAAGATCCATTTAATCTCAATGGCTCACTGATCATTGGGCAAGTCAATCAAAGTCCATACTTTGTTCTCATATATGGATCTTATCTCAGATTTCATGGCCTCAAGCCATTTTGCGGAATCTGGGCTCACCATCGCTTCTTCATAGTTTGTAGGTTCGCCATGGTCTAGTAACATGACCTCCAGAAGAGGATTACTGTACCACTCTGGTGCGGATCTTACTCTGCTTTACCTACGAGGTTTGGTAGTAACTTGATCTGAAGTTACATGATCATCATCATTAACTTCCTCACTAATTGGTGTAGGAGTCACAGGAACAGATTTCTGTGATGAACTACTTTCCAATAAGGGAGCAGGTACAGTTACCTCATCAAGTTCTACTTTCCTCCCACTCACATCTTTCGAGAGAAACTCCTTCTCTAGAAAGGATCCATACTAAGCAACGAATGTCTTGCCTTCGGATCTGTGATAGAAGGTGTACCCAACTGTCTCCTTTGGGTATCCTATGAAGATACATTTCTCCGATTTGGGTTTGAGCTTATCAGGATGAAACTTTTTCACATAAGCATCACAACCCCAAACTTTAAGAAATGACAACTTTGGTTTCTTGCCAAACCACAGTTCATAAGGCGTCGTCTCAACGGATTTTGATGGTGCCCTATTTAACGTGAATGTAGCTGTCTCTAATGCATAACCCCAAAACGATAGTGGTAAATTGGTAAGAGACATCATAGATTGCACTATATCCAATAAAGTACGGTTATGAAGTTCGGACACACCATTATGCTGTGGTGTTCCAGGTGGCGTGAGTAGTGAAACTATTTCACTTTGTTTTGACTGAAGGCCAAACTCGTAACTCAAATATTTTACCTCTGCGATCATATCGTAGAAACTTTTATTTTCTTGTTACGATGATTCTCCACTTCACTCTGAAATTCTTTGAACTTTTCAAATGTTTCAGACTTGTGTTTCATCAAGTAGATATACCTATATCTGCTCAAATCATCTGTGAAGATCAGAAAATAATGATACCTGCTGCGAGCCTCAATATTCATCGGACCACATACATCTGTATGTATGATTTCCAACAAATCTGTTGCTCTCTCCATAGTTCCGGAGAACGGCGTTTTAGTCATCTTGCCCATGAGGCACGGTTCGCAAGCATCAAGTGATTCATAATCAAGTGATTCCAAAATCCCATCAGTATGGAGTTTCTTCATGCGCTTTACACCAATATGACCTAAACGGCAGTGCCACAAATAAGTTGCACTATCATTATTAACTTTGCATCTTTTGGCTTCAATATTATGAATATGTGTATCACTGAGATCCAACGAACCATTTTCGTTGGTGTGTATGACCATAAAAGGTTTTTATTCATGTAAACAGAACAACAATTGTTCTCTAACTTAAATGAATAACCGTATTGCAATAAACATGATCAAATCATATTCATGCTCAACGCAAACACCAAATAACACTTATTTAGTTTCAACACTAATCCCGAAAGTATAGGGAGTGTGCGATGATGATCATATCAATCTTGGAACTACTTCCAACACACATCGTCACCTCGCCTTTTACTAGTCTCTGTTTATTCTGCAACTCCGTTTTTGAGTTACTACTCTTTAGCAACTGAACCAGTATCAAATACTGAGGGGTTGCTATAAACACTAGTAAGTACACATCAATAACATGTATATCCAATATACCTTTGTTCAGTTTGCCATCCTTCTTATCCACCAAATACTTGGGGCAGTTCCGCCTCCAGTGACCAGTTCCTTTGCAGTAGAAGCACTTAGTCTCAGGCTTAGGACCAGACTTAGGCTTCTTCACTTGAGCAGCAACTTGCTTGCCGTTCTACTTGAAGTTCCCCTTCTATCCCTTTGCCTTTTTTCTTGAAACTAGTGGTCTTGTTTACCATCAACACTTGATGTTTTTCTTGATTTCTACCTTCGTCGATTTCAGCATCACGAAGAGCTTGGGAATTACTTTCGTCATCCCTTGCATACTATAGTTCATCACGAAGTTCTACTAACTTGGTGATGGTGACTAGAGAATTCTGTCAATCACTATTTTATCTGGAAGATTAACTCCCACTTGATTCAAGCGATTGTAGTACCCAGACAATCTGAGCACATGCTCGCTAGTTGAGCGATTCTCCTCCATCTTTTAGCTATAGAACTTGTTGGAGACTTCATATCTCTCAACTCGGGTATTTGCTTGAAATATTAACTTCAACTCCTGGAACATCTCATATGGTCCATGACGTTCAAAACGTCTTTGAAGTCCCGATTCTAAGCCGTTAAGCATGGTGCACTAAACTATCATGTAGTCATCATATTGAGCTAGCCAAACGTTCATAACGTCTGCATCTGCTCCTGCAATAGGTCTGTCACCTAGCGGTGCATCAAGGACATAATTTTTTCTGTGCAGCAATGAGGATAATCCTCAGATCACGGATCCAATTAGCATCTTTGCTACTAACATCTTTCAACATAATTTTTCTCTAGGAACATATCAGAAATAAACAGGGAAGCAACAACGCGAGCTATTGATCTACAACATAATTTGCAAAATACTATCAGGACTAAGTTCATGATAAATTTAAGTTCAATTAATCATATTACTTAAGAACTCCCACTTAGATAGACATCTCTCTAATCATCTAAGTGATTACGTGATCCAAAGCAACTAAATCATGTCCGATTACCACGTGAGATGGAGTAGTTTCAATGGTGAACATCGCTATGTTGATCATATCTACTATATGATTCACGCTCGACCTTTCGGTCTCTGTGTTCCGAGGCCATATCTGTACATATGCTAGGCTCGTCAAGTTTAACCTGAGTATTCCGCGTGTGCAACTGTTTTGCTCCCGTTGTATTTGAACGTAGAGCCTATCACACCCGATTAACACGTGGTGTCTCAGCACGAAGAACTTTCGCAACGGTGCATACTCAGGGAGAACACTTTTGTCTTGAAATTTTAGTGAGAGATCATCTTATAATGCTACCGTCAAACAAAGCAAGATAAGATGCATAAAGGATTAACATCACATGCAATCAATATAAGTGATATGATATGGCCATCATCATCTTGTGCTTGTGATCTCCATCTCCGAAGCACCATCATGATCACCATCGTCACCGGCTCGACACCTTGATCTCCATCATAGTATCGTTGTCGTCTCGCCAACTTTATTGCTTTTACGACTATCGCTACCGTTTAGTGATAAAGTAAAACTATTACATGGCGATAGCATCTCATACAATAAAGCGACAACCATATGGCTCCTGCCAGTTGCCGATAACTCGGTTACAAAACATGATCATCTCATACAACACATTATATCACATCATGTCTTGACCATATCACATCACAACATGCCCTGCAAAAACAAGTTAGACGATCTCTACTTTGTTGTTGCATATTTTACGTGGCTGCTACGGGCTTAGCAAGAACCGTTCTTACCTACGCATCAAAACCACAACGATAGTTTGTCAAGTTGGTGCTGTTTTAACCTTCGCAAGGACCGGGCGTAGCCACACTCGGTTCAAATAAAGTGAGAGAGACAGACACCCGCCAGTCACCTTTAAGCAACGAGTGCTCCGAACGGTGAAACCAGTCTCGCGTAAGCGTACGCGTAATGTCGGTCCGGGCCGCTTCATCTCACAATACCGCTGAACCAAAGTATGACATGCTGGTAAGCAGTATGACTTATATCGCCCACAACTCACTTGTGTTCTACTCGTGCATAGCATCAACGCATAAAACCAGGCTCGGATACCACTGTTGGGGAACGTAGTAATTTCAAAAATTTCCTACGCACACGCAAGATCATGGTGGTGCATAGCAATGAGAGGGGAGAGTGTTGTCCACGTACCCTCGTAGACTGACAGCGGAAGCGTTATCACAACGCGGTTGATGTAGTCGAACGTCTTCACGATCCGACCGATCAAGTACCGAACGCATGGCACCTCCGAAGTTCTACACACATTCAGCTCGATGACGTCCCTCGAACTCCGATCCAGCCGAGTGTTGAGGGAGAGTTTCGTCAGCACGATGGCGTGGTGACGATGATGATGTTCCACCGACGCAGGGCTTCGCCTAAGCTTCGCGACGGTATTATCGAGGTGTAATCTGGTGGAGGGGGGCACCGCACACGGCTAAAATATTGTATATCAAGTGTGTTCTTAGGTGCCCCCCTACCCCCGTATATAAGGGAGCAAGGGGGAGGCCGGCTGCCTATGGGGCGCGCCAAGGAGAGGGGGGGAGTCCTCCTCCTAGTAGGAGTAGGACTCCCCTTTCCTAGTCCTACTAGGAAAAGAAGGGGGGAAGGAAAGAGAGGGAGAGGGAGAGGGAAAGGGGGCTGCGCCCCCCTCTCCTAGTCCAACTAGGACTCCTCTGGGAGGGGGCGCACCACCTCCTGGCTGCTGCCCTCTCTCTCCCCTCAAGGCCCACTAAGGCCCAATACTTCCCCGGGGGGTTCCGGTAACCCTCCGGCACTCCGGTTTAATCCGAAACTTCTCCGGAACACTTCCGGTGTCCGAATATAGTCGTCCAATATATCAATCTTTACGTCTCGACCATTTCGAGACTCCTCGTCATGTCCGTGATCACATCTGGGACTCCGAACAACCTTCGGTACATCAAAACATATAAACTCATAATAAAACTGTCATCGTAACTTTAAGCATGCGGACCCTTTGGGTTCGAGAACTATGTAGACATGACCGAGACACCTCTCCAGTCAATAACCAATAGCGGGACCTGGATGCCCATATTGGCTCCCACATATTCTACGAAGATCTTTATCGGTCAGACCGCATAACAACATACGTTGTTCCCTTTGTCATCGGTATGTTACTTGCCCGAGATTCGATCGTCGGTATCTCGATACCTAGTTCAATCTCGTTACCGGAAAGTCTCTTTACTCGTTCCGTAATACATCATCCCGTAACTAACTCATTAGTCACAATGCTTGCAAGGCTTATAGTGATGTGCATTACCGAGTGGGCCCTGAGATACCTCTCCGACAATCGGAGTGACAAATCCTATTCTCGAAATACGCCAACCCAACAAGTACCTTTGGAGACACCTATAGAGCACCTTTATAATCACCCAGTTACGTTGTGACGTTTGGTAGCACACAAAGTGTTCCTCCGGTAAACGGGAGTTGCATAATCTCATAGTCATAGGAACATGTATAAGTCATGAAGAAAGCAATAGCAACATACTAAACGATCGGGTGCTAAGCTAATGTAATGGGTCATGTCAATCACGTCATTCTCCTAATGAGGTGATCCCGTTAATCAAATGACAACTCATGTCTATGGCTAGGAAACATAACCATCTTTGATTAACGAACTAGTCAAGTAGAGGCATACTAGTGACACTTTGTTTGTCTATGTATTCACACATGTATTATGTTTCCGGTTAATACAATTCTAGCATGAATAATAAACATTTATCATGATATAAGGAAATATATAATACTTTATTATTGCCTCTAGGGCATATTTCCTTCAGGGGATGCCAGACATGAGGTATGTCCCGGAGCGGAGCGTGAGCGCCAATTGCAGCCTGACCATGTTCTTCGAGAAGGTCGTTGGCGCTCTGGAGCGGCTCGACGCCAACCGGGCGGCCTCACTGGCCGAGGAGTCCCGGAGGCTTTGCCAGGGTGCCATGACCAAGGTTCTCACCAAGGTGGTGCACTGGTACCCCGACCTCGACTTCGACGCCGCGCTGGAGAGCTTGCCGGAGGGTACTGACCTCGCGCCACTCAGGGAGCGCATCAAGCCCATCATCAGCCATGTCGGCGGAATTCTGAGGGTGGAGGGCCAGCGCCGGGATTAGGCATCCCGTTCTTTATCGCCGCTGCAGGTTCACAACCAAGACAATTGCTATCTCTAGTTAGAATCGCAGCAACAATTTGATGTAATATAACTCTGAAGCACTTTCAGTATTATGCATGTTATTTCCCTATTCGATTTTCCTTTGTATGTCCTCCCTACGTTACTGGGTAGGCTCGCCGGCGCGTAAACCCATGGCGGCGTCTTGGGGACGGATCCCCATTGGCCTGCCGGGTGTGCTTGCTGCAGGGCGAACCACCTTGCCGCCCTTAGCGCGGCCGCCCGAACTATCGAGCTTGACTCGAGTCAGAGTCGGGAGCGTTGCCAAGTGCGGAAGGCTACCCCGCCACTCTCGACGCGGCCACTTTGAGATGTTGAGCAGACTCGAAACAGAACAAGGGCGTCGCCAATTGCGGGAGGGCCCCTTTGCGTGCAGGTCTCTCATACATAGGAGAGATCTCCGAGGACGATAACCTTATGTATAGAAGGAAATAACTCAAAGCCCTGAATGACTTAGCTTTTCTGTTGCCGAGCCGGCGTTGTTCCCCCGGCCGCCTTCTTCTCAGGAGCCAAGGGCGATGAAGAACTGTTAGGCTAACTACTAGACCAGATTCTCGCAATCGCGCCCCCTACCTGGCGCGCCAAAGATGTCGGTGTGGAACGACACCTATGGGATCACAAGAATCCCTACTACGGTTGCCGGGGCGCGGGGTTACGAGAAGAGCAGGGCTAGTAGACAGCACAAGAATCGTTTACCCAGGTTCGGGCCGCGAGGATGCGTAAAACCCTAGTCCTGCTTTGGTGGGTGTATTTCAGAGATTTCTTGAGCTCTCGAACTTGCGGTCGTGAGTGCGTGGTCCGAAAGAGCCGAATCCTTCTCCAGTATGCCATGGGCCTCCTTTTCTAGTCAAAAGGGGCTGCCACAGTGGCACACAGGAGGTGGAAAGGCGTACAGTGCCCTGAGCTTATCGCTCGTATTACAGGACAAGACGCATTTAATGCGTAGCTTAGGTGTCCCCTTGCTTTATCGTGGACGGGGGCGAGGCCCGCCCCGTCCGTCGCCGCTCCTCCTCGCTTCGACACGCGCCTCGGCCAGTGATGCGTGCGGTGCCATGTAGGCAGGCAGGCAGCTGAGGTGGCGCGGTGGTGGAGGTTTCACGAAGATCTGCATGCCGCCACGCAGGCGCTCGATGAGTTGGCCTTGGAGCTGCATGTTGCCACGCAGGTGCCCGCCTAGCTGGTTGGGCTGGCAGCTGCATGTGATCGGTGGTGGAAGCTTGGTTGGTGCGGGCCTGGCGGTGGCCCTGCTGGCGCCCTTGGTGAGGGCCTTGCCAGGTGGCCTGGCAAGGGTCTTGCCGTGGCGCGCTGTCGTCCCCGGCAAGGGCCTTGCCGAGGGTCTGGTGGCCTTCCTCGGCAAGGATCTTGCCGAGGATCGTCGTCTTCTAATCCTCATCTGATCTTGAATATGTCTTCACAAATATCTGCATGCCACCACAGAGGCGCCTTCCCGAGCCCTGGCCCCACGTGGACGATGGTGTTGGGGACCTTGGGCTCCAGGGTGGCTCGCTCCGTTGGTGTGGGGCGAGCTGCCCCGGCAAGGGTCTTACCCGGGCTGCTGAGGCTGCCCCCGGCAAGGGACTTGCCGGGGGAACCTGCTTCGTCCCTCTGGTCTTTATGGTCTTGGCCTTGGCGTTGCTTTGATCGTCTTGGGCTTCGGTTTTACCATGGCTCACCTCCCCTGTTCTGCCTGGTGTGACCGCGGGCACGGCTCCGACTGCCCGTGCACAGGTATAGGGGTACTAAAACGCACCCCTCTTTTTGTACACCGACAATTTATCACAGCCAAAACTAGGCGGAAGCACGAAATTGATTCCATATCCACGTGAGGAATATGGCAATGCAGAAACTCTTTCTTCTTATCAAACAATAGTGAAGCATAGAAGTTCATCTGCGTCCTCATCCAGAACCTCAAACGCCTTAGCTTGGCCGAGTCATAGGGTGACTCGCCAATGAACAAATACTTTTCTTCGAAGAATTTTGCACTGTCAAATTTTGGCCGCTTGAGGCTTTTGCCAATTGAGGGCATAACTGGGACAAGTTGAAGATTGTGATTCTTCCTTCTCACATCAAATATTAGCCTAGGAGAGCCAGTAGAATCATTGGGATCCATGATAGCTAGAGACTTCACAACTTCCTTGGCTGTGGGAGTAGGAACTATATCAGTATCTGTTGAGGGAATTGAGTCGGCTTGAGGAGGAGAGGCATTGACGACATCAACATCAGGGTCATCATTAGCAATTTCATCAGCTGCCACAGCTAGAACTTCTTTAGGGATGCTTTGGAGCAAGGGTTGTTGTTCTTCAGAACCAGTTGGAATTTCTTCAGTGCGTTGAGGCGACTGAGGCTCTCTCGTGAGGGGAGTGGTTAGTGGAAAATTTGGGTGAGCTGCTTCCCAATATTCAACATGGAATGGAGCAGTAGTTTCACCATCAATATCCACTTCCTCCTCAGTTTCTTCAATCAACGGACTACGCTGAGAGGATTGAGTAGTCTCTTGAGGCGCAGATACATCAGTGTCAGCCTCAATTTATTCATCCATTTGCTCTGTGGTGGAAGCAGAATGGGTAGCTTCTTCTTCATCAGCCTGAGGGATTTCATAATCCACCCCATATGGAACCATTTGAAGATTATCAAGGTTATGAGAAGGGGGCGTCGATGAGATTGGAATAGCATCGATAGGAATGAAAATTGAAGACAATTATGCCATCTTCAATTTATTCAGTGATTCAGGCATCGATGGAGCCGATGCCTTTCTGCTCTTAGCTTCACGCTCAGTAGCCTTTGTCTTCTTCACTTCTGATGCAGAAGAAAGGGTGATAAGCTTCAAAGCTGAAGCCATTGATGGAGCTGCTACATTGGAACTGGTTGGAGCAATTTCATCAGGTGTGACTAATGCAGTCACCCTGGCAATTTCTTTAGGCGCAACATTATCCGTTGCCCTTGCAGTTTCTTCAGGCGTAACTTCTTCAGTTGCCCTGGCAGTCTCTTCGGTAGATAAAGGCGTAGTCTCACTCGCCTGTGTGGGTGGAGGTGGAGCTGATGAACTGGATGTTGGTGTTGTGCCAAACTTGGCGGCTTCACACTTGTTGTGGTCTTCAACTACCTTAGTAGAGACAGTAATGAATCGTTCTTTGATGCCATAGTGGTGATTTTCCTGTCTTTCATACTCTTCAGACAGCTGAAGAATTTCAGACTGTAGACTCACGAGATGTTAAGGAGATATTGAAAGCATGTTCTTCCTCATCTCTTTCTCCTTCTGCACTATTTGCTTGTGCACCAGTTTAGCTTGTGCAGTCTTGTAGTTCTCATTCAATGTGAATGAAGAAATCATATGGCTTGGGCCAGGAGGTAGGTTTAAGTCATCAAGAGGTGTTTCTGGATTGGTGCACCAGATGTCAATGAAATCGAGCGATTTCAGGCTTCAATCAAAGCGGATTTTGTGTATAGGTCCGTATAGGTTTGAGCATCACTTTGGAAATGTGAAATATGATTCACCTTGACCCCCTTTAACATTACAGTTTTTCCTATGACTCCAAGAAGAAGAAAAGAAACTATGAAAACAAAGTCTCCAAGCTTCAAAGTCTTCACATCAATTTCTTCAAAGGTCGTACCAATTTCATCACCAATTTCTACATTTGAAGAAATACATTTTTAGGGGTCATCATCCATGTGTTAAACCAATTCTTCTGAGACTCTGTCACCTATGTACACTCACAAACTCATTAGTTCGTCAAACCTATTTGTCGTCAATACTCCAAAACCACTAAGGAGCACTTGATGCACTTACACTGTCCTCGTGAGATCCCATCTGGAGACCTGATCCAGTACTCTGCTGGAGAGGGATTCGATCACGTCGGGCCTGTACATCAACCTTTCCCTATCGATGATGTGTGAATAGTTTACCACAGACTTACGGGTCCATAGCTAGTAGCTAGATGGCTTCTTCTCTCTCTTTGATCTTTAATAGAATATTCTCCTCGATGTTCTTGGAGATCTATTCGATGTAATCTTCTTTTGTGGTGCATTTGTTGAGCTCTGATGAATTGTAGATTTATGATCAGATTATCTATGAATATTATTTGAGTCTTCTCTGAACTCTTTTATGCATGATTAAGATAGCTTTGTATTTCTCTCCGATCTATTGATTTGGTTTGGCCAACTAGATTGATTTTTCTTGCAATGGGAGAGTTGCTTTGTGATGGGTTCAATCTTGCAGTGTCCTCACCCAGTGACAGAAAGGGTAGCGAGGCACGTATTTGTATTGTTGACATTCAGGATAAAAGGATGGGGTTTATTTCATATTGATTTTATCTATCCCACTACATCATGTCATCTTGCTTAAGGCGTTACTCTATTCTTGTTAACTTAATATACTAGATGCATTCTGGATAGCGGTTGATGTGTGGAGTAACGATAACCCACAAGTATACGGGATCGCAATAGTTTTTGAGGCTAGAGTATTCAAACCAAATTTATTGATTTGACACAGGGGAGCCAAACAATATTCGCAAGTATTAGCAGTTGAGTTGTCAATTCAAGCACACCTGAAAGACTTAATATTTGCATAAAAGTATTTAGTAGCCAAGTAGTATGATAGTAATGGTAACAGTAGCAAAAGTAACAGTAGTAGTTTTGTAGTGATTGTAACAGCAACAATGACAAAAGTAACTTAGCAAATATCAATATGTGAAAATCACGTAGGCATTGGATCAGCGATAGATAATTGTATTGGATTATATTCATCATGTAGCAGTCATAACCTAGGGCGAAACAGATCTAGCTCCAATTCATCAATATAATGGCATGTATTCCGTATATACTCATATGTGCTTATGGAAAAGAACTTGCATGACATCTTTTGTCCTACCCTCCCGTGGCAGCGGGGTCCATTGGGAAACTAAGGGATATTAAGGCCTCCTTTTAATAGAGAACCGGAATAAAGCATTAACACTTAGTGAATACATGAGCTCCTCAAACAATGGTAATCATTGAAAAGAATCCCAATTATTGTCGCCTTGGGGTATGCGAATCATAACTCGTAATAGGTGTCTACTACTTGCAAGATAGGATCAAGAACACACATATATTCATGAAAACATAATAGGTTCAGATCTGAAATCGTGGCACTCGGGCCCTAGTGACAAGCATTAAGCATAGCAAAGTCATAGCAACATCAATCTCACGACATAGTGGATACTAGGGATCAATCCCTAACAAAACTAACTCAATTACACGATAAATCTCATCCAACCCATCACCATCCAGCAAGCCTACGATGAAATTGCTCACACCCGGGGGTTAGCATTATGAAATTGGTGACGAAGGAAGGTTGATGATGACGGCGGCGACAGATTCCACCCTCCGGAGCCCCAAATGGACTCCAGATCAGCCCTCCCGATGAAGAACATGAGGTGGCAGCGGCTCTGTTTCGTAAAACGCGATGAATCCTTCTCTCTTATTCTTTTCTCCGCGAATAGGTATATATGGAGTTGGATTTAGGGTTGTCGGAGCTCCAGGGGCCCCACAAGCCTGGGAGGAGCGCCCTGGGGGGTGGGCGTGCCCCTAGGGCTTTTGGCTCGTGGGTGGCCCCCCTCTCGTATCTTTTTCCGCCAGTATTTTTTATATATTACAGAAATATTCTCCGGAAATTTTCAGGTCAATCCGAGAACTTTGATTTCTGCACAAAAATAACACCATGGCAATTCTGCTAAAAACATCGCCAGTCCGGGTTAGTTCCATTCAAATCATGCAAGTTAGAGTCCAAAACAAGGGCAAAAGAGTTTGGAAAAGTAGATACGATGGAGATGTATCAACTCCCCCAAGCTTAACCCATTACTTTGTTGGAAAACGTTGCATTGAAAACAAAAAAATCTACGCACGCGCAATGATCTATCCATGGAGATGCATAGCAACGAGGGGGAGAGTGTGTCTATGTACCCTCGTAGACCCTAGGCGGAAGCACTTAATAACGTGGTTGATGTAGTCAAACTTCTTCGCGCTCCAACCGATCAAGTACCAAATGTACGGCACCTCCGTGTTCTGCACACATTCAGCTCGGTGACGTCCTTCGCCTTCTTGATCTAGCAAGACGGTGAGGTAGTAGATGAGTTGCGGCAGCACGACGGCGTGGTGACGGTGATGGTGAAGTGATCTCCGCAGGGCTTCGCCTAAGCACTACGAAAATATGACCGGGGGCGCCGCACACGGCTAGGCAATTGTCTGTTGTATTTGACATGAAGAAAGCAATAGCAATAAAACTGAACGATCATTATGCTAAGCTAACAGATGGGTCTTGTCCATCACATCATTCTCCTAATTATGTGATCCCGTTATCAAATGACAACACATGTCTATGGTTAGGAAACCTTAACCATCTTTGATCAAGGAGCTAGTCTAGTAGAGGCTTACTAGGGAAACGGTATTTGTTTATGTATTCACACATGTATTTAAGTTTCCGATCAATACAATTCTAGCATGAATAATAAACCTTTATCATGATTAAGGAAATATAATAATAACAATTTTATTATTGCCTCTAGGGCATATTTCAATCAGTCTCCCACTTGCACTAGAGTCAATAATCTAGTTCACATCCCCATGTGATTAATACCCATAGTTCACATCGCCATGTGACTACCACGGAAAAAGAGTTTACTAGAGTCAATAATCTAGGTCACATGGCCATGTGATTAACACTCAAAGAGTACTAAGGTGTGATTATGTTTTTCTTGTGAGAGAGGTTTAGTCAACGGGTCTGCCATATTCAGATCCGTATGTATTTTTCAAATTTCTATGTCTACAATGCTCTGCATAGAGCTACTCCAGGTAATTGCTCCCATGTTCAATACATATCCAGATTGAGACTTAGAGTCATCTGGTTTGGTGTTAAAGCTTGCATCAATGTAACCCTTTACGACGAACTCTTTATCACCTCCATATTCGAGAAACATTTCCTTAGTCCTTTTCAGGTACCTAAGGATAATTTTGACCGCTGTCCAGTGGTCCACTCCTGGATCACTATTGTACCCCCTTGTCGAACTCATGCACTACAAAAAAAGACACTTCCGTGATGATACGTGTTTGTCACAGTAGGTCACGTTTTCTGTCATGCATGTACATCCATGACAAATTTATGACAGAATCAAGATAGTCATACCTATGCTCTCGTAGAAGTGTTCCAGGACATTACAAAAATTATCATCATGGAAGTGTCCACTTCCATGACGATAAATCGCGCGTCATAGAAGTGTTTTCGTCAAGGGTGACCGACACGTGGCATCCACCGTAACGGGTCCGATTTTGGATCCGATAAGCCGTTAATAGCTCGGACCAATGGGAATTTTCCACGTGTAAAATTCTCATTGGCCGGAGGAAACACGTGTCAGCTCAACGTTCTAACAGATGTCATCCACTCATTGGACAGGAGGCGCCTATGATACGTCGACACGTGGCACGGCCCAATAGAGTCCCACTCTGGTGAAAAGGCCGGGCCTGTCAAAATAAGCGGGCCGGCCCATTAGTGGCCTACTTGAGTGAGGCCCATTTACAAGTACGGCCCATACAAGTTACACAGAATCGGCCCATCAAAGGCCCATTCTAGATTCGACAATTTCCAGCCCATCGTCAGTTTAAGCCCGTTAACAGCCCGCTACATTTTTGGGCCCAATTGCAGCCCGAGCTTCTTTCGGCGTGTTAGCAGCCCATCGTTAGTTCTAGCCCGGAACGTTTTCCAGCCTTTTCTCAGCCCACTCTGAAGTTGGGCCAATTCTAGCCCGCTGTGACTTTAGGCCTGTCCTCAGCCCATTCGGTAAATGGGCCAACTCTTAGCCCATTTTTTCTCTCGGCCTGTTAAGGGCCCACACAACAGTTGGACCTTTGACTTTAGGTCCATTAGGGGCCCATGTTCCACAGGGCATCATTTCAGCCCAACGTGACTGTCGGCCTGTTAAAAGCCTAGTTTGCAAATTGGGCCTCCTCTGGCCCATAACACTTTCGGCCTCTTACTGGCCCATAAAGTTAAAGGGCCGAGACAAAATTGTCATTTATTTAGGCCTGCTAAAGGCCCGCATTCCATTTCCATTTATACGGCCCTATCGAGCTTTAGGCCTGTTGACGGCCTTCTAAAAGCCGTTGTTATGGTAGGCCCATTTGGGATCCACTTAATATTATTTTGACCAGCCCAATTAAGGCCCGCTTTGACTGCATATGTTTGTTCATTTGTATGGCGTCCAGGAAATGTTTGGGCGTCTTGGCCCCCGTTTCAACGATATATCATATTCAACAAATATCCTCCTCTATACTATCGCCTCTAAGAAACATACACTATACAATAAAAGCATAGAAACATAGAATAATCCTACACTATACAATAAAGAAATTACAGCCGAATATACCCACTGGGCATTATAGTTCGGCACCAGTGATTATAAAGCGTACACAAACAGCAAATTACATACACTAGACAAATAAAGCTCATACATCATGGACACGCATCAACAGAAATTACCATTTGAACTATAATCTCTTCATAAAAAAGGATTGGCTGGATTCAGATAGCACAAATTTCAGTCTGCAAAATCTCCAATTCCTTCGTGGTTACCTCAGTGTCATGTTTCATTTTTTTGACTCCTGCATCTAATACCTGGATGTCCAGTCTCAACTTGTTGATTGTACGTTGAGAATTATGTACACGTTGTCTTGCCACCTCTAGTTGATGCTCGAGAACATCAGCACATCCAATTCCAATCCATAATCATTCAGTAACGGCCATGCCGCACTGCTCGCAGATCTTTGTATTGATGTCACTTCATCCTGAAATGTTTCTGTAAGTACACATGACTAGGGCAAAAATATAGTTACAACAGTGAAGCGAGCAAGACAGACTATTTTGTACATGGCAAAACATGACTAACAATAATGTTACACGTCATGAAGCATAAGCAGGTGATATTTTAAAAATTATGAAAAAGGTAGTCTGTGCAGCCTGCATACAGAAATTTCTCTTAGCTCACTAGAGGAGCATGATGTTGGGGCCCAATCCAAATTTAGACAGCACGTTGCGTATAAGTAAACAAGCAGTTGGCCATTCTGTAGCTCAATTAAAGTCTTCGGGAGCATAATGAACAACAGAGGGATTCATACAAACCTACTACAGCAAGCAAACCTTTCAATCATTAGCCAAGTATAAACTAGACTGTGAACCTCATGCAATAATAGTTGGTTAATAGACTTCAAAGCTTCAGGCACACTTCGCCAGAGTAATTAAATGGTAAGGCCTTTAATTATGTCAACTAATAGTTATACAAGTACCCAACATCAGGCATCATTGTTTGGGCATCTCATTAACTGAGCACAAATAAAGCAATTGAAAAGAGCAAATTAACTATGCCTGAAACAAACAAGGAATTGAACTGTTGAGTTGGATATAGTGACTTACCTTAACTGGTTGAACAGGCTTAGCGCAGCTCCTACTTCTCTTGCTAGGCTCCTTCCTAACATCTTGTACATGGAAATCCTCAATCTTATCTTCATTGCACCCCCTCTACAAGGTGACACAAACTAGTTACTCGTCTCCTTGGAAGATAAATATGCATACTTTCCAGTCTGTGAACAACACAAAAGGATGAGATTATATAAAACAATACCACATAATGAAACATGCCACATCTCTTGCACTTGCACACAATAAAATGAGCAATTACTATGTCTGCACTATGTAAAAACTAGGCATACCTTCGAACTGGATCTCCAGGTACTCTTGGTGTAACGCCCACGATGCGGCTATATCTCCCACGTGTCGAGGCACGACTTAGAGGCATAACCACATTGTGGTTTTGTCGCAAGAAGGGTCATCTTCACACAATCCCATGTAATGAACAAGAATGGGATAAAGAGTTGGCGTACAATCGCCACTTCACACAATACATAAATAAATCATACGTCATTCAAGATACACACATAGGTCCGACTACGGAACCAAAATAAAAGAAGACAACCCCAAATGCTAGATCCCCGATCGTCCCAACTGGGCTCCACTACTGATCATCTGGAAATGAAACATAGTAACGACCGAGGTCCTCGTCGAACTCCCACTTGAGTTCGGTAACATTGCCTGCACTGGTATCCTCGGCACCTGGAACTGTTTTGGAAGTATCTGTGAGTCACGAGGACTCAACAATCTCACACCCGCGAGATCAAGACTATTTAAGCTTAAGGGTAGGAAAGGGGTAGTGAGGTGGAGCTGCAGCAAACACTAAGCATATATGGTGGCTAACATACACAAATAAGAGCGAGAAGAGGAGCAACGGAACGGTCGTCAACTAGTAATGATCAAGAAGTGATCCTGAACTCCTACTTACGTCAAACATAACCCAAAAGCCGTGTTCACTTCCCGGAATCCGCTGAAAAGAGACCATCACGGCTACACACGTGGTTGATGCCTTTTAATTAAGTCGAGTGTCAAGTTCTCTACAACCGGACATTAACAAATTCCCATCTGCCACATAACCGCGGGCACGGCTCTCGAAAGTTTATACCGTGCAGGGGTGTCCCAACTTAGCCCATTATAAGCTCTCACGGTCAACGAAGGATATTCCTTCTCCCGGGAAGACCCGATCAGTCTCGGAATCCCGGTTTACAAGACATTTCGACAATGGTCAAACAAGACCAGCAAAGCCAACCGAATGTGTCGACAAATCCCGATAGGAGCTGCACATATCTCGTTCTCAGGGCACACCGGATTGTCCAAGCTTCCGATAGGCGAGCCCAGAGTTGCCCCTGGTGGCCACCGGCGACTGACAGGTTGGACCAACACTCAGAGGAGCACTGGCCCGGGGGTTTAAAATAAAGATGACCCTTGAGTCTGCAGAACCCAAGGGAAAAAGGCTTAGGTAGGAAAATGGTAAAACCAAGGTTGGGCCTTGCTGGAGGAGTTTTATTCAAAGCGAACTGTCAAGGGGGTCCCATAAATCACCCAACCGTGTAAGGAACGCAAAATCAAGGAACATAACACCGGTATGACCGAAACTAGGGCGGCAAGAGTGGAACAAAACACCAGGCATAAGGCCAAGCCTTCCACCCTCAACCAAGTATATAGATGCATTAATTAAATAAGAGATATTGTGATATCCCAACATAATTATGTTCCAACAAGGAGCAATCTTCAACTTCACCTGCAACTAGCAACGCTATAAGAAGGGCTGAGCAAAAGCGGTAACTTAGCCAAACAATGGTTTGCTAGGAAAGGTGGGTTAGAGGCTTGACATGGCAATATGGGAGGCATGATATAGCAAGTGGTAGGTAGCGCAACATAGCAATAGAGCGAACAACTAGCAAACAAAGATAGAAGTGATTTCGAGGGTATGGTCATCTTGCCTGAAATCCCGCAAGGAAGAAGAACGAGTCCATGAAGAAGACAAACGGTCGTAGTCGAACGAATCCTCACAACTCCGGAACGAAACCGAAGCTAACGAGAGAAGCAACCCGGAAAGAAACAAACAACATAGTAAACAACCACCACATACACATGGCATGATGCAAAATCAAGTATATGATGCATGTCCGGTTTAATGAGGCATGGCATGGCAAAGTGCAACAAACAATACTACAAAATAAGTGGAGCTCGATATGCAACGAGTTGCATATTGACGAAACACCACATCAATTATTTAGTTCTCTCTCGTTTATGTACCCGACAATATTAAAAGTTATTAACCATGGCAAGAGGTGAAACATATGAAATCTACCTATCTAGGCAAGGTTAAATCCGGCCGGAACAACAAATAACAATTCCGGAAAATCCTCAAGTCATTTAGCAATTTAATACAAACACAATTTTTAACATTTTAAACATTGTTATCATGATGCGGATGACAAATGCAAGTTTTAAGCAATTTTTATGAAAATGTTGACTTGAGCAAGATACGAGTCATTTGTCATCGTGGCGGAAAGAAAGGGGTGCCACGGCAACGAATCCGAAAATGATGCCACGGCATCATATCGGTTCCGGTAGCTCATGGAGATACCGGTGCAAAAGGAAGCATGGCGTGAGTGTGTCATGCAAGATGGTGGGGTGATCCCGGCAACCGGGATCCCATGGGTCGACGCCATGGCAACGGGAACATGCAAGAAACACGTCAGGCACGTTGCAAACGCGAGCATTTCATGCAACATATGCATTCGTCCACGGGCAGTCGTTCTCGGCGGTATACCTTCGAAGCATACGTTTCGGGGTGGATGGGTTCGAAGTGGAAGTAGTTGTTCACGGGTCGTCGTGAGAAGTAGTGGCACACGTGGCGGCGTAGTGGAAGTAGTTGTACACGGTAGCGACGGTAGTCGAACTTGACGAACTGGAGGGGTACACTTAAGTCGTCATGGGAACTTGATGAATCCGAGGACTCCGGGGTCGACGTTAGTTGTACGTTTCATAGTGGAACTTGACGGATCCGAGGACTCCGGTGTAGTGGTACACGCCCGTAGATGAACTTGACGGGTCGTTGTCATCCTGGTACTTGGCGTCCTCTTGGTCTCGACAGAGATGAAACGGAACCCAACGGTTGTGGTACATGGCGTCCAGGGCGTCGCGGCTCATCATCCTGTACTTGGCGTTCGGTGCGGTGGTCGTTCGGGCGCCATATGTCGTGGTACTTGGCGGTCTTGATGATTCCAAGGATCTCGGTGGAGGCCATGGCACTCCCTGATGGCACCGAGGTGGTCTAGCAGCAGCAGCAAGGGCGTCGATGAGGGAGACGAGACGCGCACAGCAGAGGCCAGCGGCGGCGCATGTCCATGGCCCACGCGAGGACGAGCAGGACATCGAGGAGGGCAGCAGAGGCAACGGGCGAGGCCGAGACGAGGTCGACGACGGCCGGGACGGAGGGTAGCGTGCGGCGGACGGAGCAGCTCTAGCAGTGGCGCTCGGGCTGCGAGAGGCGGGCGCTGGTCGTGGTCACCAGCGATGGAGGCAGAGCAGAGGACAGGCGAAGCAGAGGAGGCGGGGTCGAGCACGGGCCTTACAGCGGGTCGACGCGGCTGGAGAGGCGATGGCAGGGATGGCCTGGACAAGGCCGGAGGTCGGGGAGGGAGCGGCCGATGGCGGCCGGACCAGGAGTCGAGGCGGCGGACCTCCTACTCGGCGACAGACGAAGCAGCAAGGAGGAGGCGAGATGGCGCTGCGGTGGAGGGGAACTCGCGGGCACACCATCGGGCAGAGGACGGCGCAGGGCTCTGCTTGTCTCTGCGTGTCGTAGCGCAGGAGGAGGACGATGGGGAGAGGGGATCGGGCGTGAGCGAGAGAGGGATGGCGGCGCGCGTGGAAAAGAGGAGGAGGAGGAGATGGATCGGGGTGAGGCTAGGGTTAAAGGTTTAGGTTGGCTGGCTGGGCTAAAGGGCCGGCTTAGTTGGTCGGGCCTAAGAGGCCACCTGGGCTGGTTCTCGTCTCTCTCCCTCTAATTTTCTAGCAGAAAAGAAATAGAGAGAGGAAAAGAAAGAGAGGGTTAGGGAAAGATTTTGCGCATGGGGATTATTTTTCTGGACTCACAAAAATGTGCTAGTTCTGAGAAAATAGAAAAAGCCATGATTAAAAGATTTAAATTCAAACTCATTTGAATTTAATTCAAATGGTTTGAATAAGTTCAAGGTATTGAGGAGTCCAAAAAAGTTGGGAATTTAGGAAGAGCCTCGATAAATGGTAAAAGAATTATTGGCAAGGTTAGAGAGATCGACTCAAAGCAGAAAAGGCATAGGATTAATTTTGCACGTGTGTTATGGTGATTCCCAAAGAATGGAATACTTTGTTATAGCTCCCTAACAATATTGGGAGGATATGTTATAAAGAGAAAACACCATGTGAATTCCCTTGATTTAAATGGATCGAAGATCCATACAATTTATTATCTGAGTTTTTTAAAAAGGGTTGCATGATGACATGATGCAATGCAAGAGATGCAACAAACAAAACAAACCACACGACGAAACTTAGAGCATCTGGAAGTCTTCTGGAGCGTCGGTCTCGGGGCGTTACAACACTCCACCACTACAAGAGGATCTCGTCCCGAGATCTAGGATGGCACCGGAGAAAAGCGGAAGAGGAAGAGGTAAAACAAATTGCTTCTTTGTCAAACGAGTGAAACCAAAGAACCTTGAGAGGTCGCAAAGCTTGAAGAAATGACACAACAGAGGTGAACAAAATTTAAAACACTCCGTTATCAAAGAGGAACAAGGAACATTGCGAGAACCTTTGTAGGTTGAAGAATATGAAACAAGAGCTTAACGGATCAAAAGGAATATGAAAGCTCACCGGTAGAAAAGAGAAACAAGGAACACCATGTCAATCTTGGAGTTTGCAAAGCTATGAATGACGAGAACAATGGACGAGAAGTACATGCAAGCACTCCGGTTGAAACGAGATGTACAAAGAACGATAATGATCAATTATGATAACGCTCCGATTGGAAAATTGAAGGGGTAGAATATGGACTTGGCAAAAAGAAAGCACTTGGATGAGACTCCGGTTAGAAGAGGAATGATAGGCACAACACTCCGGTTAAAACAAGATAAATAAGGAATAAGAATGATATAATTTGGGCAGCACTCCGACTGTAAATGGAAGGAATTTAACATGATCTTGACAAGATGAGAGGATACTCGATGAATTTAACAACACACTACCTCCGTAACTAATGAAAGAATGGAACAAGGGGTAAGAAAGATTTCAGACAGCCCTCCTGTTGAGAAGGGAGGCAAAACTTGACAGATTGGGAAGAACTTGAAAAGAGGGCACGACACTCCGGTTGGAAATGGATAAGCACGAAAAGAACACGGTCCTCACAAACCTAGAAGATGAGTGAAGAGAGCAGCATCACCATGCCTCCGGAAGAAAAATAGAAGATAGATCATTGGAATAAAGGAATGGAGAAGAAAATGACAACTTCCGCCACAAATGAGCTTGGAAAGCACCCTTCCAAGAAGGTTATAACAGAGTTGTTGGAAAATCAACAACGAAAAGAACAAGCTTGTTGAGGGCTTATGGAACACATCTCAAAATTATGAGGTGAAGACCAGCCACTAACGGAAACAATAATATAATTGATAACACGTGCGAGATGAAAAAAAACTTCTTTCACCAAGAGGTTTTGAGAAAACTTGGATCATTGATAAGCGCCATAATAGCAACATTCCTTAGGGAAAGCTTTAGGTGAAATTTTTACCAAGATAACTCCAATGGAGGGATTGATAGGTTGCAAAAGGATCTCCTGAACGAAGATAAAAATGATGGGTTAAATTATCTCATTCCTGACAACTTGTGAATCATGAAACATGAAGGAAATTGTCAAAAATGACATAACACCACCTCAAAAGATAAGGTAGAAAGAATTGCACTTCGGAATGCAAGATGAAGAATGCTTGAACTCCTCAAAACAAACATGTGTTGAACACCATGTTTATTTTGGAGTAAGCTTGACGAATCATCACTTCGAGAAAAATCTTGAAGAACAATTGAAGAATGAAAATAATCCTTGACGAAGCACCATGTCGAGCCTCCATGAAGAACTCCGGTAATAAAAGAATGATCAAACGAAAGGGAAAGTTGAAAAGAACTCCGGGAGAAGCCTTGCAATGATTAGATGAAGCTTTGAAATGATATAATTGAAATAACTTGGAGCTCCGGAAAGAAAAATGAACAAATGAGATCAAGAATTTTGATGAATCTCCGGGAAGAAAGATGAATCACTTGGATGAAACAAGAATAAGAATTATGTTATGCATATCCTTCACCAATTTAAATTGATGACAAGCAACGGATTTGGCATACTACTTTCTCGTAGAAAGGATTAAGAGAGATATGGCGTAAACTTGAGAAGGTCTTCAATGAACCACCGGTAGGATTGAAACAACGAATAAATTGATATGATAACGAAGGAAGAGAAATCTTGAACGAACCACCGCGAGAATTGAAAACAATTGAAGAAAAGAGGACGAAACACCGTAAGAATTAAAGAACACGCAAAAATACTCGAGGGAATTTAGATACATGAGAACGAAGAGATCGTGAACTGATTAGAGGATATTTGAACGATGCACCGGAATAATATGGAGATGACCAAAGATACATCAATTTAGAATAATTGGAGAACGAGGCTGAAAACTTAGAACGAAGAAATCTTTTGAAATGATGGCCTTTGCATGATCAAGAAACGAAAACAACTCATGAAATGCTCCGTATGGGTATGAAAAGAATTCTCGCAATCGAAAACAATTATGAGAGGATGGCATAAGCTAGAACCATGAATCTTCAAGAGAGTGGACCAAGATTTTAGGAGAAATCTCTACCTTGATCTTGAAATGTTGAGAATGATGATGAGAAGCACCACCATGAAGTTTTGAGGCACTCCGGAGCCATGAAGAATAGAAAGGTTGAATCAACAATGAAAAGAATTTGAAAGATCTTGGAGAAAGACATTTGACTAATGATAACCCATTCTTATGTCAAACTTTGCAATGAATTTGAGAATAACTCTGGAAAGAATTAGAAGAGTTAGGTAAGATCCTGGGAAAAAAACCGGTGGGTTAGGGCCCACTCAAAAGATACACCATTGAATGATTAAAAGAAAGATCGCACCAGTTGAATTAAATGGTTTGAATGAGATAACATCCTCAAAAGAACTTGAGTGAATTGAGAATGGAAACTTGAATCTACTGAGATATCTTCATCACTCCGGAACAATTGAATAGCGAGAAGTGGATGATTAAGAGGTGCACCGGTACGAGAAAAACATTTGAAATGAGAAAAGGAATATGATCAACACCGAAAGCATGAATTGTGTCCACCGGAGAAGAAAAAAAAGAACGAAGAATGATGAACTTGAAGCTCCCTTAGTATCTTCATGAGAATCACCGGATAAGAACATTGAAGCAAAATAATGAAGAGACTTCACAGCAATAAAATGGATGCTTGATTAAAATATAGGAGTCCTTGAATAAAAGGGTGGGAGGGTGGGAAAACAAAGGCAACTTGGGTCGGATGAAATGAACACCGTTGAGAAAAAGCTTAGAATTGATCTTGCGAATGTTGGAATGACTGGATGCACTTGAAGAGAAACACGCCGGTTGGAAAGAATTAACATGACGACCTCGATGATCAAGAAGGATTAGTACTCACATAGCAATATGAGAACACCGTTTAGGAAAGGTATGGATTCAACATTTGACTTCGAAGCAACTCGAATACCACAAATTAAAACAAAACAAAGGATTTGGCTTGCAGAATAAGCCGAAACAAACATATGATCGAGATTTCGTCCGAAGTTTTCGTGGTGGGGCCCACACGGGCTCGATCGTACAGCACCATCGTGTACAAGGCAGTGCACATGACATACGAAGCGTCCCCGAGTCGGCATAGCCAAGGACTCTTTAAGACACTACGAGACCACTGTAAAACCAACCGTGGAAAGGCGGACCACTAGACGTCGAACCCCAATCTCATATCATGCATCTGTCAGAAAGATATCCTAGGAGCTACTTGAATTCCCACTTATAAACTCCCGAAACTTTCTGGTTATGCAATCTGGTGTTGGGGATACAGGGGACACAAAATATCTCACCCAAACTAACAATACCTAGATCCAGCTGTATCCATCCTTCAACACATAACCAAGAAACCTTCGGAAATCATTTACCTCAACCTTCGAAAAGCATCCGTTATACGAGTTATGGAAATACTCCCAAACTCCCGCCCCAGTACTGGGTGGCATCGAGGTGATCTCACCAACAAGTGCATAAAAGAGATTTTCGATGTCGGCGAAACTCAGGTATTCCAGAACTGCAACGATAAAATTTTGACGACAACACCTCGGAGCTCAACTCCCCAGGACACTGCCACAACCCCTGAATGTCAGGAGGCACCAAGAACAATGTTCTCGTCACAAAACTATCGGAACGATTCCAAGATACCCGCGTGATCCTAAATTTTTTTTAGTGAAATTTGAGGAGAGAAAAGTCAAAACTTCTACGTCAGGAGACCTCACCAGAGCGACGAAGGGACTGAGGAGTAAAAAGAATCCTACTCTCCGATATATATAATCCTAAGACTCAAAACATTTTTTTTCTAGACTCAACAACGTCAGCGATTCGATCAAGCAGGGGGCTCCTAAGTCGGGGATGGCTCTGATTACCAACTTGTAACGCCCACGATGCGGCTATATCTCCCACGTGTCGAGGCACGACTTAGAGGCATAACCGCATTGTGGTTTTGTCGCAAGAAGGGTCATCTTCACACAATCCCATGTAATGAACAAGAATGGGATAAAGAGATGGCTTACAATTGCCACTTCACACAATACATAAATAAATCATACATCATTCAAGATACACACATAGGTCCGACTACGGAACCAAAATAAAAGAAGACAACCCCAAATGCTAGATCCCCGATCGTCCCAACTGGGCTCCACTACTGATCATCTGGAAATGAAACATAGTAACGACCAAGGTCCTCGTCGAACTCCCACTTGAGTTCGGTAACATCGCCTGCACTGGTATCCTCGGCACCTGCAACTGTTTTGGAAGTATCTGTGAGTCACGAGGACTCAGCAATCTCACACCCGCGTGATCAAGACTATTTAAGCTTAAGGGTAGGAAAGGGGTAGTGAGGTGGAGCTGCAGCAAACACTAAGCATATATGGTGGCTAACATACGCAAATAAGAGCGAGAAGAGGAGCAACAGAACGGTCGTCAACTAGTAATGATCAAGAAGTGATCCTAAACTCCTACTTACGTCAAACATAACCCAAAAGCCGTGTTCACTTCCCGGACTCCGCCGAAAAGAGACCATCACGGCTACACACGCGGTTGATGCGTTTTAATTAAGTCGAGTGTCAAGTTCTCTACAACCGGACATTAACAAATTCCCATCTGCCACATAACCGCGGGCACGGCTCTCGAAAGTTTATACCCTGCAGGGGTGTCCCAACTTAGCCCATTATAAGCTCTCATGGTCAAAAGAAGGATATTCCTTCTCCCGGGAAGACCCGATCAGTCTCGGAATCCTGGTTTACAAGACATTTCGACAATGGTCAAACAAGACCAGCAAAGCCACCCGAATGTGTCGACAAATCCCAATAGGAGCTGCACATATCTCGTTCTCAGGGCACACCGGATTGTCCAAGCTTCCGATAGGCGAGCCCAGAGTTGCCCCTAGTGTCCACCGGCGACTGACAGGTTGGACCAGCACTCAGAGGAGCACTGGCCCGGGGGTTTGAAATAAAGATAACCCTTGAGTCTGCAGAACCCAAGGGAAAAAGGCTTAGGTAGGCAAATGGTAAAACCAAGGTTGGGCCTTGCTGGAGGAGTTTTATTCAAAGCGAACTGTCAAGGGGGTCCCATAAATCACCCAACCGCGTAAGGAACGCAAAATCAAGGAACATAACACCGGTATGACGGAAACTAGGGCGGCAAGAGTGGAACAAAACACCAGGCATAAGGTCGAGCCTTCCACCCTTAACCAAGTATATAGATGAATTAATTAAATAAGAGATATTGTGATATCCCAACATAATTATGTTCCAACAAGGAGCAATCTTCAACTTCACCTGCAACTAGCAACGCTATAAGAAGGGCTGAGCAAAAGCGGTAACTTAGCCAAACAATGGTTTGCTAGGAAAGGTGGGTTAGAGGCTAGACATGGCAATATGGGAGGCATG
This sequence comes from Aegilops tauschii subsp. strangulata, assembly GCF_002575655.3. NCBI lineage: Eukaryota > Viridiplantae > Streptophyta > Magnoliopsida > Poales > Poaceae > Aegilops > Aegilops tauschii. The sequence goes on along the minus strand of NC_053036.3, from coordinate 255,517,913 downwards.
ATATAGCAAGTGGTAGGTAGCGCAACATAGCAATAGAGCGAACAACTAGCAAGCAAAGATAGAAGTGATTTTGAGGGTATGGTCATCTTGCCTGAAATCCCGCAAGGAAGAAGAACGAGTCCATGAAGAAGACAAACGGACGTAGTCGAACGAATCCTCACAACTCCGGAATGAAACCGAAGCTAACGAGAGAAGCAACCTGGAAAGAAACAAACAACATAGTAAATAACCACCACATACACATGGCATGGTGCAAAATCAAGTATATGATGCATGTCCGGTTTAATGAGGCATGGAATGGCAAAGTGCAACAAACAATACTACAAATTAAGTGGAGCTCGATATGCAACGAGTTGCATATTGACGAAACACCACATCAATTATTTAGTTCTCTCTCGTTTATGTACCCAACAATATTATAAGTAATTAACCATGGCAAGAGGTGAAACATATGAAATTTACCTATCTAGGCAAGTTTAAATGCGGCCGGAACAACAAATAACAATTCCGGAAAATCCTCATGTCATTTAGCACATTAATACAAACACAATTTTTAACATTTTAAACGTTGTTATCATGATGCGGATGACAAATGCAAGTTTTAAGCAATTTTTATGAAAATGTTGGCTTGAGCAAGATACGAGTCATTTGTCATCGTGGCGGAAAGAAAGGGGTGCCACGGCAATGAATCCGAAAATGATGCCACGACATCATATCGGTTCTGGTAGCTCATGGAGACACCGGTGCAAAAGGAAGCGTGGCGTGAGCATGTCATGCAAGATGGTGGGGTGATCCCGGCAATCGGGTTCCCATGGGTCGACACCATGGCAGCGGGAACATGCAAGAAACACGTCAGGCACGTTGCAACATATGCATTCGTCCACGGGTAGTCCTTCTCGGCGGTATACCTTCGAAGCATACGTTTCGGGGTGGACGGGTTCGAAGGGGAAGTAGTTGTTCACTGGTCGTCGTGGGAAGTAGTGGCACACGTGGCGGCATAGTGGAAGTAGTTGTACATGGTAGCGACGGTAGTCGAGCTTGACGAACCGGAGGGTTACACTTAAGTCGTCATGGGAACTTGATGAATCCGAGGACTCCGGGGTCGACGTTAGTTGTACGTTTCATAGTGGAACTTGATGGATCCGAGGACTCCGGTGTAGTGGTACACGCCCGTAGATGAACTTGACGGGTCGTCGTCATCCTGGTACTTGGCGTCCTCTTGGTCCTGACAGAGATGAAACGGAATGCAACGGTTGTGGTACATGGCGTCCAGGGCTTCGCGGGTCATCATCCTGTACTTGGCGTTCGGTGCGGTGGTCGTTCGGGCGCCGTATGTCGCTGTACTTGGCGGTATTGATGATTCCAAGGGTCTCGGTGGAGGCCATGGCACTCCCTGATGGCACCGAGGTGGTCTAGCAGCAACAGCAAGGGCGTCGACGAGGGAGACAGGACGCGCACAGCAGAGGCCAGCGGCGGCGCAGGTCCATGGCCCACGCGAGGACGAGAAGGACGTCGAGGAGGGCAGCAGAGGCGACAGGCGAGGCCGAGAAGAGGTCGACAACGGCCGGGACGGAGGGTAGCGTGCGGCGGACGGAGCAGCTCGGGCAGTGGCGCTCGGGCTGCGAGAGGCGGGCGCTGGTCGTGGTCGCCGGCGATGGAGGCGGAGCAGAGGACAGGCGAAGCAGAGGAGGCGGGGTCGAGCACGGGCCTGACAGTGGGTCGACGCGGCAGGAGAGGCGACGGCAGGGATGGCCTGGACAAGGCCGGAGGTCGGGGAGGGAGCGGCCGATGGCGGCCGAACTAGGAGTCGAGGCGGCGGACCTCCTGCTCGGCGACAGACGAAGCAGCAAGGAGGAGGCGAGATGGCGCTGCGGTGGAGGGGAACTCGCGGGCACACCATCGGGCAGAGGACGTCGCGGGGCTCTGCTCCTCTCTGCATGTCATAGTGCAGGAGGAGGACGATGGGGAGAGGGGATCGGGCATGAGCGAGAGAGGGATGGCGGCGCGCGTTGAAAAGAGGAGGAGGAGGAGATGGATCGGGGTGAGGCTAGGGTTAAAGGTTTAGGTGGGCTGGCTGGGCTAAAGGGCCGGCTTAGTTGGTCGGGCCTAAGAGGCCGGCTGGGCTGGCTCTCGTCTCTCTCCCTCTAATTTTCTAGCAGAAAAGAAATAGAGAGAGGAAAAGAAAGAGAGGGTTAGGGAAAGATTTTGCGCATGGGGATTATTTTTCCGGACTCACAAAAATGTGCTTGTTCCAAGAAAATAGAAAATGCCATGATTAAAAGATTTAAATTCAAACTCATTTGAATTTAATTCAAATGGTTTGAATAAGTTCAAGGTATTGAGGAGTCCAAAAATGTTGGGAATTTAGGAAGAGCCTCGATAAATGGTAAAAGAATTATTGTCAAGGTTAGAGAGATCGACTCAAAGCAGAAAAGGCATAGGATTAATTTTGCACGTGTGTTATGGTGATTCCCAAAGAATGAAATACTTTGTTATAGCACCCTAATAATATTGGGAGGATATGTTATAAAGAGAAAACACCATGTGAATTCCCTCGATTTAAATGGATCGAAGATCCATACAATTTATTTATCTGAGTTTTTCAAAAAGGGTTGCATTTTGACATGATGCAATGCAAGAGATGCAACAAACAAAACAAATCACGCGGCGAAACTCAGAGCTTCTAGAAGTCTTCTGGAGCGTCGGTCTCGGGGCGTTACACTTGGAGAGCGTACTTTAGTGTACAGCCAAACCTTTATGTCACCTATCAGTTAGACAAGGCCCCACTACAGCAGCCCTTAGTGTTTAAATCGTTGACAAGCTCTGTTAGAGTGTTAGGTCAAGAACATCAAGTAATCAAAGCAAACAGTCCTAGTATGGCTGACTGATGCAAACAACAATTGAATAGATGGGTGAGCAAATCTTACATATCAACAAAAGAAGCAAATAAGGTGGCTTAAAGACCATCACTTGACTGACCAGATTTAAGGGGCATTTAAACATCTTGTGCAACGTATGAACTAACATAAACATTGCATATTCCAGATTCTACAATGGAATGCACATGTATTAGGTTACGCCATGTATGATGATGCGTAAATGTACACTATAGCAGGCGGGAGTGATTCATCATTGCACGCACAATTGAATTTCAGGTTAAGGGCCAGTTCGATTCTGCCTTTTCAGGGCTTATTGTCAAAATAAGCCATAAAAGATGTAAAGAAGTCATTTTTGAGTTATGGGCTTGGGCTTAACTTATTTCGCTTTGGAGGGGAGTGTTTCGGGTAGAAGCTCACTAAAAATTGAAGGGAAGGCAAATAGTGAAATGACTCTGTTGTCTGCCTATATTACACTCAAAATGCAACTGCTCATGCCCGCATCACACCTGACCCTCAAGTAAAAACAAACACGCAAGCGTTCATTGCCCTGACCGCTTGCATCTCCTCTCCCCTTTCCCTCTACCTCGATCCCCTGCCTGCAGCCCTAGGGTTCCTCCAGGGAGCCGTCGCCTCTGGTCCCATCTGGCCTGGTCCTCGACGATGCTCTGTCCAACTAGGCTACATGGCCGGCAGGTAGGGGCAAATCTCCCTGGCTGCTCCTCCCTCTAGCGCCGCCCCTCATTCTCTTGGTCTCCAGCAGCTGCTCCACTATGGTCCGTCCAACGCACTACTCCGGCGGGCGCCGCACAAATACGGCTGCTGCCACACTACAGCAGAAGACACCTTATTCCCCCTCCCCTCCTCCCAGGCCGTGGCATTGAGGTGTTGTTGAAGGATGAGCTCATCCAACAAGGTGAGGATCTCCTCTGTTTTTTGCCAAATTTTCATTCTGATCCACTATACGATGAATTGCTATGAGCTGCTTCTGCTGCTCCTATATGATGCATTGCTATGAGCTGCTCTTACTGCTACTATATGATGAATTACTATGAGCTGCTGTTGCTGCTATATGATGAGTTGCTATAAGCTGCTCCTGTTGCTGCTGTATGATGCTATGAGCTGCTCCTGCTCCCGCTATATGATGAATTGCTATGAGCTGTTACTGCTGCTATATGATGAATTGCGATGAGCTGCTGGTGGTATATGATGAATTGCGCACTGCTGCTGCTGTTGTATGATGAGTTGCTATGAGCTGCTGCTGCTATATGATGCTTTCAGGTGGTGCTACTATATGATAATAACCAGCCACTTGGACCATCGAGTTTCAATAAATAATTGTTCTTCATTTAAATGTGGGTCATACGTTCTTCATTTAAATTAGGCAATGAGATCTCTATGGAAGACATTGACCAATGTAGATTGTGCCAAGTAGATGGTATCTTTGTATTTGCATTTTGAACTAATAGTATTGGTCTGTTTTCCTATCATATTAATTACTGCACTGGGTTCATTTTGTGATGCTTGCAAGTCAAATTATTTTTTCATATGGGCAGCAAAATGAAAAAATATAATGTAATATAGACTTTTCACTGATCATACCAAAGATAAGCTGAAAAGGAAGGCAATGAAAAGAACTGGTTGGCTTATTACCTGGAGCTTATATTCACAGGTGCTTATTTTCTTAGGATAACTCGTAATAATTGTCCCTAAGAAACTTGGCTAATAGAATTGACATACAAATAACATGCCACGATGATTGCAATGGAGGAGTGACCTACCATAGCACACTGTATAGGCTCACAGCTGCCTCTCCTTTTTTTGCGATGTTCCATGAAATTGCCACATACATCTTGTACTTTTTCATTGTGTAACCCTATCTGCAAGTTGACACGGCTAATTTCAGACATCTCTACATGATAATACATTGCATATCCCTTGCACATATTTAAACCACCTATTAATGATTGTGTGCGTAGCATAAACTAGCCATGACTCTGTGTGCTGGACTAGCAGGCACTCTAAGGGAGCCTAATGTAGTGCACTGGGATTCCTACATGCCACCTACGATTTTGTGTAATGTACTGCCTCTGTTCCTAAATATATGTCTTTGTAGAGATTCTAGTATGGACCACACAGATGTATATAGATTCATTTTCAAGTGTAGATTCACTCATTTTGCTCTGTATGTACCCTATAGTGAAATCTCTAGAAAGACTTATATTTAGGAACAGAGGTACGAGGTAGTATCATGTATGACATCAACATATCTAATTTAGCAGCCAGTAGTAGAAATCATTGTCTGCACAAAGGGATTACTGGTCGAAAATCCTAGCAAAGCACGCTGGCAGGCACACAACAATACAAGAGAGAGAGACGCACTTACAAGATCATAGCAATGCCTCAGTCCAGGATCTTAGTTGGCCAAGCTGTTAGATCCAGAAGAAATATCGTCCTTGTTGTTTTTGCCAGCTGCATAAAGGTAACAACGACCTGTTAGTATATTTGAAGTACATTGGGCAGGTGATGCTGGACGGGTTTAAAGGTGAAAATTACCTAGGCCATGGCGCGTGGTTGGCATCTTGCGAGACAGTGGGAATCAGGTTAGAAATGTCAAGGGTGATGACGCTGCGCTGGCTGTCGGGGTCCGGTAAGGAGATCTAGAACCGTAGAGTAGGTGTTTGTGGAGCGGCTCCGGTAGGGTGGACTACGGTGTGGGCGAAGCGGATCTGTGGCTGTGGACGAGGGCGTCGCTGAAGCTGCTCCGGTGGTTGGGTTAAGGATGGTGTTGACGATGCGGATCTGCGGCCGTGGACGGGGCCAATCGTACGGGTGTAGAGGCGCGTTCACAAAAAAGGGATCAAACGCTCAGCCTATGTATTTGTCGTGTAAATAGATAATTTAGTGCCATTGGTTATTTACTTTAAACATAATGCATTCACGTGTTAGTGTAGAGGCGCACAAAAAGAAATGGATATTGTAGTCCCACAAAAGAAATGGATATTGTAGTCTCCTACTTAAAAGTGTTACCTCATATGATTACATAGCCTTCATTGCATAAATTGCGTACCCACTAAATTCATATATGAATATTACATATATTACTTCATAATAGAACCTTAAATCATCCAAGACTAATGAATTTGAATGCGAGAGTAACAATGGTGCATGTACATGATAGCTACATTGGTTGTTTGAAGAAACATCACTGTAACTTTGGCATGCACAATTGAAAAGGTTTATTTAGATAGAAAAAAATGTGATATGTGAGTGTCCAATCTTTATAGCGTTGAATCGATATTGTACCTTTGGCCACGATACGAAGTAGATATTGATTTATGTTCAAGCGATGCACGTCCACGATCACTAGATAGTGATACGTGAATGAATTGTGCAATCTCTCTCACACGCATACATATCTCATTTCCCCGTTGGCATCGGAATCACACACGCGCACTTCGTGTATTTCTCTCCCTCCGTCCAGGTTAGAATTCGTCTTTCTACCCCGTCCTACAAGTCTCTCACACAGAAACACACACGCTCTCTCTCTCGAACATGCCCACCCCTTTAATTCCGCCCACCCACAGCCACTAATGTCTCAAAGGATAATTATGTCTCTCACACATATGCCTAAGTTTAACTCGAGTTTCGGAACCATAAGAATACATACAATGGGATTCCAGCAGAGCACCTTTTGTTTTGAGAACTCGCTCTCTCTCTATCTCTCTCTGTCTCTCACACACACACGCGCGTAGACATTGTTTATCGCTTCATTTTTTCTGGCACTTGCATGCACAACGTTTGTTTATCTCCGTGATGCTTTAGGTATGCCTCGCACACATCCTATCAAACTATCCCCTGATATACATATGGGTCACACAAACTCATCCCTACTAGCAATATGCCCATGTGTTGCACGGAACATCAAGATGCATTTGTATGATTAGTTTATCTTGTGGGAGAAAAAGATGAATGAGGGAATGCCTTATTTGCAAATGTGGAGAGGGGTGTGGGTATATTTTTGCAAAATTGCCATAGTTTCCTTCCTATCTATCAGATATAAATCAGATGGCCTATATTGCAGGATGGCAGGAACACCATCATCATCAACTATTTTTTATAAGAGTAGAGATATGTAAGTGTCACTGCCCCCCCAACCACCCACCCACACACACACACTTCCCAACACCGAAGGAGTAGGGTGACACCTCAATCTTGATACTAATCTATCGATTGGCTTCTCTCTCTCTCACACACACACACACACTACCCGACACCGAAGGAGTAGGGTGGCACCTCGATCTTGATAGTAATCTATCTACTCCTCTTTCAAACACACACAGATACACACACACACACTCGCTAGTTGTGCCTCTGTGCCTACCGCGCACACTCTCGATACGTCTTTCTCTCCCTCCCCTTCCCCACCCCCACCCCAACAATGACATCAGAAGGGTGACAACTCGATCTGATCTTAATATGTCAATCGGTTTCTCTCTCAAATATTGTGTCTCTGTGCCTCGCTCAAACACACGAGATACGTCTTTTTCTCCGTAGCCCCCTTGATATGTAGACTTCTCGCGCGCGCGCAGCTGTAGTGACGATGACGCTGAACCCAATGTGCCTTGTTTTCACCGGCCTCATGTGATAGTTTTCACCCGGTTTTCTGTTAATTAACAAGACAACCTTTTCTTTGTTACTACTAGTGAATCTGAAATCATTCGGGGCAGTCATATAATATATCACTTCAACCCAATTATCGCAGTAACTATTTTAAAAGAAACTAGCTAGATGCCCATGCATTGCATGGAACATCAAGATGCATTTGTATGAGTAGTTTATCTTGTGGGAGACTAGCAAGATGCCCATGCGTTGCACGGAACATCAAGATGCATATATATGAGTAGTTTATCTTGTGAGAGAAAAGGATGAACGAGGGAGGCCTTATTTGCAAATGTGGAGAGGGGTGTGGGTATCTTTTTGCAAAATTGCCATAGTTACCTTCCTATCCGTCAGATATAAATCGGACGGCCTATATTGTAGGATGGCAGGCACACCATCACCACCAACTCTGTTTTTTATCTCTAACTCCTATAAAAGACTCAGTTGGTGATGGTGGTGTGTCTGCCATCCATCATTTCTGACCATCAAATCTGCATCTAACGACTATGATGTAAGTCGTGGCATTTCTGCAACAAGACCCCACTTCTTTGCTCCAATTTGCAGAAACCCATTAGTATCTTGAAACCAACCACATCCCTCCCCCACCTCATCAAAACAGCCACAAGGAATATATTTTGAGTGAAACCTAATACGAGTATATTTTTAGGATATATACACCAAACTAGAGTGTTTTTCTTTCAAGTTTGTGAACATATATTATTCTATTTTGGATCCGTTGCAATGCACGGGCACATTGCTATTAAGAGTAGAGAAAAGGATCAACGAGGGAAGGCCTTATTTGCAAACGTGGAGAGGGGTGTGGGTATCTTTTTGCAAAATTGCGATAGTTTCCTTCCTATCCGTTAAATATAAATCCGATGGCCTATATTGCAGGATGGCATGCACACCATCATCACCAACTCTGTTTTCTACTCCCTCCGTTCCTAAATGTCTTTTTAGAGATTTCAACAAGTGACTACATACGGTGCAAAATGAGTGAATCTACACTTTAAAATATTTCTACATACACATCCGTATGTGATACTCCATTTGAAATATGAAAAAGACAAATATTTAGGAACGGATGGAGTATAAGAGTAGACACAGAGATATATCTCCAGCATGGTCTACAACAAAAATGTGCTGGACTGGTTAGCGCCGGATGCTCGCAACGCGATGACCTGAGTTCGAATTATGTGTATAACTTTAGATTTTTATATTATATATTACTTATTTAATATATACTTCATTCGCTATTGTACTAACATTGGAACCCACAGAGTACTTAGAATACAAGATTAAGGATGGACTTGTTTCTTTTTAACTTTCTTTATGAAGCTGTAGCCACCCTGCAAGTCACGTGTACACTGTAAATGCAATTAACTTTTTATAGAGGGAGAATCATACACGCAATCAACTCAAATGGATTGGATGTGACTCTATTATTTCCAGCATAAGAGCATCTCCAACGGCAGCCGGCAAATTTCCTCCCGCTTCATTCCGCGGAGGACGACATCAAACGCCAGCGGCATACATTTCACAACTCTAACCAACCAGATGAAATTCGTGCAAACACGGACTGTTTTCATATAAGCATGCAGGATTTCGTATAAAAAAGCTGGATCTTCGTATAAACATGATGGATCTCATTACATTTACATGAACTAAGCGGTGCTAATGCGACTCTCTTGGTATAATTAATACTCCCTCCGTCCGGAAATACTTGTCCTAGAAATGGATGTATCTAGATTTATTTTAGTTATAGACACATCCAATGTATCCATTCTTAGAACAAATATTTCCCGCCAGCAGGAGAGGGAGTACCTAATCTAAATGGCCGCCCGTGGATCCCATTGTCTTACTCATGTCCGACAGACACTTGTGGGGTTGACGAAGGTCCTCGGAAGAGACGAAGCAGCAAAGAAACCACCTGAATGCGCAGTCGTCGCCTCGGTGGTGGCCTTCATGGAACCCAAGTGGCGGCGGCCTCCCGTGTTCTACTTCTCCTCGATGATGGCGGCGGACACGGAGAAGCTGGCCACCGACTCGTCGCTCTCCACACACTCGGCTTCTGTCTCTGCCTGCATGGCGTTGCCGCAGGCACGGGAGGCGCGGCTGCAGGCACGGGAGGCGCGCCCATAGACACGGGAGGCGCGGCCACCGCAAACACTGGTGGCGCGGTACGACGCGATAGCGATGATGCCCATACCGGCGTGCTCGCCGCCGTGCTAGCGGGGAGCAACCCGCCACTCCTCATCGAGCTGAACTGGAGCGGCGACTTGCTGAACCACACGCCGGATTGGGGCGGCAACTGTCTCCATTGGGCCAAGCGAGGTTGATGAAGCACCGAGCGGCCTCGCCCGTATCCGGAGGGCTCGGCGGGCCACCCAGCCGGGTAGTATGCCAGAGAATGGCTCCTGGGAAGCCATCGGAAGAGTGGAGAAAATGGTGGAGGAGGAGATGGGGGAGCGGCGGAGGGGTGCGATTCTTGCCCACTGTCTGTCTGGCCTCGTTTAAATAGAGGGCGGACGGTAGGAGCTTGGCCGGCATCTGGCCTAGTTTAAACTGAGGGCGGATGGGAGGAGCTCGGCCGGTGTTGTGTTTAATTCCGGCCCGCTCATGAAGGGACGTGTGGCCGGAGTAGGTTTCTCGGTTTGCATTCGGGTTTAATGGAGGGGTTTGATGGAGGCGAGGAGGCGTGTTCAGCCGAGCGTGCAGCAGGCGGCGCAGTACTATTCGATTTGACAGCGGGTGGCGCAGTTCCTGATACGGCTTTAATGCAGACGAGGGAGGGTTAGCGGTTCCCGAAATGTTGAACAGCCAATGATGCATCCTCCTTCAATTAGCATCGTGCATGCATGTCGGAAGAAATGGGAGGAGGACCGGGAAAAGAGGCTGCACGATGTGAATGCAACACAGTTTGCACTCATATAAAGGCGCCCCTCCATTCCAATGCATCTACCACATCGTACGCACCTAAGCATTTGCCTAAGCACCTACACTAAGCGCAAAAGTGCTCACTCCAGACCCATGGCGGTGATGCGTGCGAGCGGCAAGCGGCTGTGCCAGATGGTCCACGACGCCGGCCTGCGGCATGGCGCCGACGATCGTCTCCAGACGGTGTTCACGACCGGCTGGTGGATGGCCGCCGTCGACGCCAACTACGACTCTCAGTTGGATCAGATGATCGTTGCCACCACCAACAAGTTCATCGCCCTCAAGAAGCTCGGGGATGACATCACCGTACTCCTCCAGCCCGCGCGCCCGGGCTCCTCATTGCCTGCCACCCTAATCGGCCTCCATGGCCGGAACCTCTTTCAAGCACTGGTGGCCCTGCGACTGCCCGCCGACGCCATGAAGAATGTCCACCTGGAGGTCGCGCTCGCCACGAGGCTCCTCGCCCTGCAAGAATTCGTCGACCTACAGATCCACATGTACGAGCAAATCGTGTACGTAGGGATCTACAAGGCCATTGAGGATGCTACAACATTGGTCTTCCTCAACCGGCTGGAAGCCTTGGATGCCTTTGCTGAGAAGCACCTTGACCTCGCCACAAAAGCCGCCGCTCCTTAGCCGCTGGTCAGTGGCCCGGCGCACTAAGTTGAGGCGGAGGAGGAGGTCATACGTTGATGGATGCATCTTTCTTCTTGCCTCCTGTAACCACCACTGCGATCGCATCATCGTGGCCTTAATACTTATTGTGCTATTGCATCCTCGTTCCAGTCAATACCGACATGTGCGATCCCTTTGCTTAATTATATGCATCACTGTAACTAGTACTCCATCCATCAATTTATAAGTTGTGCTTACCTTTTCCATCAACTTCGTGCAACGCACGAGCATCTTGCTAGAAACACTAGAACATGTCGGACCGCATGTGACCAAACCGACGATGCGCCAACCTAGCTACTATGTACCCTGCTTATCTGGCGGAAATAGTCCCGCCCTAGCATTTCCAATCGTTATTTCTATCTATCGATCGTGCCAAGGAGTAGAACCAAATGTTACAATTTATACATTTTTCTCTACTCCTAGTCCTATAAAAGACTCAGTTGGTGATGGTGGTGTGTCTGCCATCTGTCGTTTCTGACCATTAGATCTGCATCTAACGGCTGTGAGGTAAATTGTGGCATTTTTGCAACAATAGCCCACTTCTCTGCTCCAATTTGCAGAAAACCCCTTATTATCTTGAAAGTAACCACATCCCTCCCTCACCTCATCAAAACAGCCTGAGAAATATATTTTGAGTGAAAAGTAATATATTAGGAGTACATCAAAACAAGAGTCATTTCTTTCAAGTTTGTGAACAAGTACTACTATTCTACTACTTTGGATCCGTCGCAACGCACGGGCACGTTGCCAGTAAAAGGAAAAGGCCTACCGCGTTCGCGTCGCACCCCCACACGCCCGGGAATCGGGAGTACTCCACGGCCCGTCCGGCACGCCACATAGCTAGGGAAGGCGTGTTGCCTAGCATTTTCACTTTCATGTGGGACCACCGTTGAGCAAACCGACCATTGGCAAACCGCACCCCGCCCGCCGCCGGGTTGGAAAAGAGAAACGAGGGGAAGATCTAGCTGTAGCACAGAAGCCAAGAAATTTGGTCTCTGATGGGGCTCATTGATAGAGTGTTATTTATTCATAACTAGCAAGATGCCCATGCGTTGCACGGAAAATCAAGAAGCATTTGTATATGTAGTTTATGTTGTGGGAGAAAAGGATGAACAAGAGAAGGCCTTATTTGCAAATGTGGAGAGGGGTGTGGGCATCTTTTTGCAAAATTGCCATGGTTTCCTTCCTATCCGTCAGATATAAATTGGACGGCCTATATTGCAGGATGGCAGGCACACCATCATCACCAACTCTGTTTTTTATAAGAGTATAGATATAGATATAGATAGATATAGATATAGAGATGGATATAGAGAGTAGAGACGCGGTTACCAAATCTCATGCGTGCAATGCACATGTAGCTTACTAGTTGGTTACCAAATCTCATCCGGGTTTGGCACGAGCTCGTACTGCGGGAGCACCACAAGGCCTGCCGCAGGAGTTACCATTTCCCTCCCGGGGCCCACGGGACCGAGCTTCAGTGGCTTAGTACACCGGCCTATGAGTCAATGACATGGAAACTTTAAATGCGGCTGGCCCGCATGTCATTCTCATGGTGGTGGCGCGGTTCGCGACTCATTCGTTCGAGATGAACCGGCCGGTGGTGGCATGGCCGTGGCGAGGGTGCCACAGCTGGGCGTCGAGGCGTTATGAGGCATAGATGGCCACACCAGCGGGTACTACCTGTAGTATAGAAGTACTCCAACTGAGGATTGATGCCCGAGATGAAATGTGTCACAGCCGCTGGATGAAAATTCGATGGTGCGGGAGTACGGATCGGAGCAGGCAAACTGCGTCCAATCGGGTGTGGCTGTGGTAGAAAGTTGATGGCGCCGCAGTTCAGCTGGCCCGCATGTCATGCACACAAAGGCAGAGGAGCGGTGGGGCCGAGAGGGATGAGGCGCATGTCGGGGGACGTCATACCGTGGGTTGGAGCGGCGTCGTGGGAATCGCGTGTGGGTGTGGCAGTGGTAGAAACAAGAAACATGATGGTTGTCGTGGTTCAACTTCCATGGACAAGCTGTCATGTCTGCTGACACATGCATTGCATACCGCTCGCTGCAAGGAGTAGTAGTAGAGAAAACTTGTTCCAAAGATACCATTTTCCGATAAAATTCTCGAGATATCATTAGTTTTTACACATGGGATTACTCCTGCAAGGGTCAATCACAAGAGGTGTTTTGTAAAAAAATGCATCCTGATGTTCCCTGCAATGCACGGGCATCTTGCTAGTTATAGAAGAAGGCCACACGGGCATCTTGCCGCAGGGTGTGCCATCGACCCAAACGCAATTTTCCTTTCAGACGATTAGGTGCACCGGATGTCGTGCCACGCTACAAAATGATAAAAAAACAGCTCCAAATTTTTTAAAACTTGTTATCTTCAAACCATCAAAACAGCCCGAGGAATATATTTTGAGTGAAGCATGATTTACTTTTACTAATATATGTATATCAAAACTAGAGTGTTTATATTTCAAGCCCGTGAACAAGTATTATTCTACTACTTTGGATCCATTGCAACGCACGGGCCAGCACATTGGTAGTAGTAGTCTCTATCTCTATCTCTACTCTACTCTTATAAAAAAACAGAGATGTTGATGATGGTGTGCTTGCCATCCTGCAGTATAGGCCGTCCGATTTATATCTGACGGACAGGAAGGAAACTATGGCAACTTTGCAAAAAAATACCCACACCCCTCTTATACTAGCAATATGCCCGTGCGTTGCACGGAACATCAAGATCTTGTGGTTGAAAAGGATGAACGAAGGAAGGCCTTATCTGCAAATGTGGAGAGGAGTGCGGGTAAATTGTCATAGTTTCCTTCCTATCCGATAGATATAGATCGGACGGCCCGTATTGCAGGATGGCAGGCACACCATCATCACGAACTCTGCTTTTTTATAGGCCGTCCGATTTATATCTGATGGATAGGAAGAAAAGTATGGCAATTCGCAAAAGAAACCTACACCCCTCTCCACATTTGCAAATAAGGCCTTCCCTCGCGTTCATCCTTTTCTCTCACAAGATAAACTACTCATACAAATGCATCTTGATGTTTTCTGCAACGCACGAGGATGTTTCCTTGGGGTCTCTCCAGCGCGGCGTGGCCATAGTTGCAAGTTGATGCCCCTTGAGATGCCGATGTTGAGGGGCACTCGGATTTTGTCTGATGAGTAGGTAACATGAGTTTGATCACGTAGTAAATGCATCCTAAAGACTACTTCCGTGTCCATTTCCTAATTCTCCCCCTGCCCACTGTTTCATAGGTTAGGCTCGGTGCGAGTGGAAATTGGCTTGCATATGTACGGGAGGGTACCAACTTCAATTTGCACAACAGTGACACCGTTACTGTAGAACCTTTGTCCAACATTGGGATCAGCCATGCAACGGGCCACCGCCTGAATTGGTACGATGGAACCACGGTAAGATTGAAGAAGATAGCATGAACCTTGCACATGGCGCTCAAAGGTGGACGATGCTGTCTGCGGCCGATTTTTTGCCGTACGAGTACGAAGACGCTATGCTCCTTACTAATCGCATCTTCGCGGTGACAAACCAGGGACTTGTTTCGTATGGGACACATCCAACGGTATACTCCCTCTCTCCCAGTTTATTTGTTTTGAATTTTTTTGTTTTATAAGTTTCAAATTCAAATTTAGAGCTCCCCATCACATGTTGAGATTACAATGTCCATTAAATCATTGCGTGCATGTATAGTAAAGAAACAAATCTCAAGTTTGCCATGAGTTCGTGCAGCGGTAGCACCACAAGGCCTGGCGCAGGAGTTACATTTACCTCTCGGTGCCCTCAGGTCTGAGCTTCAGCTCCTTACGACACCTGCCTTTGAGTTAATAACATGTGGACCCAATAGGTGGCTGGTCCACATGTAATGCTCCCGAAGGCAGAGGGGCAGCGGGGCCGAGAGGGGTGAGCCGTAGGTCGGGGGACGTGTGGTGTCATGGGTTCCAGCGGCGTCGTGGGAATCGCATGTGGCTGTGGTAGAAACTTGATGCTCGCCGCATTTCAGTTGGCCCACATGTCATGCACACAAAGGCAGAGGGCCGGTGCGGCCGAGAGGGGTGAGGCGCATGTCGGGGGACATGGTGCCGTGGGTTGGAGCAGCGTCGTGGGAATCGCGAGTGGCAGTGGATAAAATGTGATGGTTGCCATAGTTGAACTTCCATGGACAAGCTGTCATGTCTACGGACACATGCATTGCATACCGATCACTCGAAGGAGTAGTAGAGAAAGCTAGGCAGATAAATAGTTCCTTATAGTCAAGCGGACCCACGCTACTACTTGTTCCAAATACATGCACACCATCGAAATACTCCATCTATATCAATATATATAGAGAGGGAATATTTTTTTACAAGAGAGGAAATAGTTCATCCATCCATAATTCCCTGCTGCTGGTGCATCTTCTTCTTCTTGTTCTCATTTTCTGTGGGAGACGGCTTCGCAACAAGCTCTCTGGACCTTGCAGCTATCTCGATACTCACACGGGCATAGAGGGCAGCATATTTTATCCGCTCGTACATCAAGGGATAATTCTCCCATCTAGACGACCTTAATGCCAGCATCTCGTCACCCTTCTAAAGATTTGTTCCGAGCACAAAATTTTCTATGTCGAATAGGGATAGTGTCGGTTTATCACAACCTTCTACAGGAATTTTTATTTTGGTTTGTAGGTCAGCGATGCTTTTCAAATCAAGGTTGTACGGCTCCAACTTCTGTTTGTCCCCTCGATGGCTGCCCCACAGAAGTATATGTCCTCCCGAGACAAGAAATGGTGAAGCTCACCAGGTATGGAGGGCGCGTGTATGATGTGGTACACCAAAACATCATCTTCGAGGCACAACTGAAGGATGGCGGCGCGTTGGATCTTCCCAGTGTCACGCTCCGTGTACTCTGCGTCGAGACCGATGACATTCATCTCCACCTTTTGGAGGGAGTTGGATACATTGTTGATCCACTTCCGAACAACCCTTGGGTGGTCGGTGACTATGGCAACTCTGCTCAACGAGCCTTCGAGGAGGACATGTTGGACGCTAAAAACCTGCATCTTGATCTCTTTCACCATTTGGAACCGCTGGACCGGAGGGCTATGGTTTGGAGAATTAGGATTAGATGGCTACTCTAACTGAAGAAGATGATTATTTATAGGGGCTTCGGAATTACTCCTGTAGGATGTGAAGAGGTTAAATAAATGTGAATGCTGTGTGGCTAGGATGAAAATGAACATCAAGGAGTAGTGAAAAAGCCGAGGAAAAGGGGTTCCCGATGGAGAAGAAAATGGGAGAAGTTATGCGCATGCATGAGGCGAGCTGCGGTGGCTTTACTGTTGCATGCAATGGATTGGACGGGCTCTTCGGTTACCTTTTCTCTCTCCCATGCGCACAGAATGGCCCACTTGCATGCTGCAGTTTATTGGCTGGAGTCTGGCTGCAGATGCTCATGCGTACGCTAATTAATGTTGTGAATGCGGGGCATGGAGGGAGATGGGCGCATGCAAAAGGGTATATACGCAGACTAATTAGAGAAATATTGAAAAATGTTATGCGCAGACAAAAGGGGACCAGAGGGAGTACTACTCATGTCCCTACTACGGTTAAGGAATATGCGGTTATCCTCAAAAAAGAAAAGACTTTCTTCGCGCTTCCGCATGCACGAGAATTTGGTTCTGCTCGCAATATGGATGATACCTGGAGGATGAAGTGAACCCAGAGGCATGCTAGCACGGGAGTACTACTCATGTTCCTACTACTCCTACTACTACTACTACTACTAGTAGTAGTAGTAGTAGTAGTAGTAGTAGTAGTAGTAGTAGTACAGCTGTGGTACACTTAATGGTCAAAATACTATTATTCATCCGGTCCTCACAGTGAAGTGACAAGACCCTGTGCCCGAGGTGACACCAGTCCAGGCGGCGTGTCCGGGTTACCAAAGTCAGCCTCACCTTGTGCACTGTGCAGTCACTGTCACCACCGCTATATAGCATGCCTCGCCTCGTCTCCCTCTCCCCTAGCACCACTCCATCTCCATCTCCATCTCGCCGGAGATCCTGAGGTCACCCTTCATCATCTCACTATGCCCCCGCGTACCCTCGGGTCGCTCACCTCCCCCAGTACCACTATTCCCTCGCTAACCGCTCCAGCACCGAAAGCCTTCTCCCCCATAAATCAAGCCCCCCAAAACCCCACCTTCCAAACTCCACCATGGCCGAACGCGAACCACGCACCATCCATATGAGCCGTGATTGGAGCAATCTCCCTAGTGACGTCCTCGACCTCTGTTGTTCGTGTATGGATATGTTGAGCGCCCTGCGGCTGGCTGCATGCTCTAGGGGCATCCACACGGCCATCGTCGAAGCGAGGCCTAAGCTTTTCAAGACACCTTGCTTGCTGCTATATGGTCTTGCAAGATTTGCTTACCATGATACGGAGGCGTACATGATGCCCCTCGACTTCAATCCGACTCCATTAGCTGAAACTTCTTTGCAGGTATGTAGTGGGTCGTCGTACATCATTTCCCTCGACTTTGATCCGATCACCATCGCCCGAAACTTCTTGCAAGTATGTACTGGGTCGGCATGAACTCCCACTGGATGGCTGCCGTCAGAGAAGACGGGGAAAAGTTGGTGCTCGTGAACTTCCAGACCTCCCATGAGATTATCCTTCCTCCGTTCGATGATATAGAGTTTTACCTTCACGGTCCAAGTCATCTAGATTACGTCATCAGTTGGACGCACTTTGTTTTGCAGAAGATTGTAATCTACCAAGTGCCCACACGACATGCGGATTACGCAGACTTCAAGCTAATTGCGTTGTTCGACAAGGGACTCGCCTATATTTCTGCCGGTGCCTTCTTTAGCTGGAGACAGCTCAACTCGCAGTGGATCATCGTCAAAGCTGATACACACTTCTGTGATGATATTGAACACAATGGCATCATCTACGCGATCGACAAAGCAGATGGCACCACGTATTGCTGGGACGGCGCGTGTAAGTTGTTTCCGTCTGGTGTTAATGATGATGCCATGACACTGTTTGAACTTTTTGTGATGATTGGCATATCCCTGTTTGAGCGGAATTTGAGTAGAACTATGGCAATGTATTAGAGACGCCGTAAATCAGCTATATTTGGAATGAGTTAATTCATGCGATTGTGACCATGTCATTGCAGCCAATTTGCACCCCTGAATAATCAATCTGTTAGGAACATATTGATATTCTCCTTATTTTCTAGTAATCTATATACTACTCAATATGAATGTGTATCAATGGCCATGTTAGTTTCCTCATTTTCATGATGTAGAAACATGCATCACACTGTTGATTTCATCTAACCATACATTAGGGAAGTAAATGTGCATATGGAGAACTCTATATTTTGAAGTAGTGAAATCCTGTAATGCTTACCATGTGTACATACCTATGTTCGCCCTTCAGCAATCAAAAGCTAGAATAATATGCTCACAACAATTTTGCCCACAAAACATGAGTATATAACAATGCATGGTCTGTTAGTTTCCTTGAAGAATTTGTTTGTGAGGACAGAACATGATTACACAACATGCATGGCATGGTAGTTTCCTGTGAAGAATCGATTGTGAGATAACATGAGTATAACCATGCATGGCACTTCTATATTTTTGAACCCAGTATACATTTCTCTGTATTTTCCTCCCAGTTCCAACAGGGACATATCAATGTTGTTTCTTGCATTATCCTACTCATACTCTGAACAATGCTGATCTTACATTAACAATGCCTATCCTTTTTGATATGATGTCGTGTCCCTACAGTTACTGCCCTTTGTAATCACACCACCTTTGCCAAAAATAGGGAAGCGCAACTGGTTCCTCGCTCGATTAGAGGACAGCAAAACACTGATGATCATTCAGACACATGAGCCAGAAGAGTTATATTGCAAAAACCCCACTGTATGCAGGCACCGTGAAATATGTGAGTATCCGGACAGTGGTTGTTACATCTATGAGCAGGATACCAGCTTGTTGGGGCCTGCAGGATTTTTGAGTTGGAGGCGGGTAAACAACCTTGGTTCATACTCTCTGTTTCTCAGACTCAGTTATCCGATTAACCAGGCAATCACCGTTGGGAAGGACCTTGATGGCAGAGAGGCTCTGTTTGCTATGGAAAACTGTGTCTACACGGCGAGCCCTAGGAGTTCGGGAGCAAACTCCCCTGATTGTCAACGATACAGCCTGCAGCCAAAGGAAGGTGAGAATGACAAAGGCATCTGGATTATCTTTGATCCTTGGATGTGTCGAGTTCGACAGCCAGTGATGTGGTTCAAGCCTTCAGGTTGATAGGTAATTGGGCTGTTGCGTCGAAAGGGTGGAGTACTGGTGTCTCCGGATCATTGTTGGCTGAACCGGGGCTGCAAATTATGATGGTGTTGGATCATCCCTCTTTGAATGACTTGTTGTCTTTGTTGCTTGTTCTAGATGGGTAGTTCTCTCTTTTGTTATGCATATTCCTTTTCATTTGGTCATCCTCGTCTATGTCACTTTTACTATGTAATAGTTGCCTCTATTTAGAATGTCATTCTCGTCTGGATCATGAGAGTCTGAGCGCTGCAGATGGGTGCGTTTTGGTGGTGTAGCAAGACTTCTTATGAACTATCATGTCTTGTTGTTTATGTCAGTAGTAGTCACTAGTCAGTGTTTGAATGTTGTATATATCATTGTTTCCAACTCTTTATTGTCTCAAACTGCTGGTGGGCTAAATGAGGGCATCACCATTCTCCAGTGTTCAGAGTATATCTCCTTTTTTCAAGTTATAATTTGAGCTCAGTGTCTTTTCGATGAAGTACACTTGTTTGGGCCAGTGAGGTGTTGTTGAATATGGGCTGAGTAGTAACGCAATGCCAAATAGGTCAATTATGACTCTCAGGCCGGGCTCTCAAAATATCCTCAAAAAAAGGCCGGGCTCTCAAAAAAAGAAAGAATAGGGACTCTTAGGCCAACATGTGGGCGCCACCGGTGTTTTCGTGTGCTTGTGCGCCGAGAGCATATTGGCGCGTGTTGTAAATTCATGCTACCTTTTCATCCCCAATCAACCTCCCCTCCCCCACCTCTGGAATCTCGATTCCTACTCCAGTTCCCCCAAATCCCCCTCCTGTACTCCATGTACTCAAGCGCACTATCAAGTCGCCGGTCAACGCGGATCTCCGAGCCGGAGATCCTGAGGTCCGTCCTGCCTTCGGGCGCTGCGTGCTGTCTCTCAACAGTGGCATGGCGGCGCTTGACGACCAGTTTGCCGGCAAAGTCTTGATGGTAACCATAAACGGCGACCGGCCTCCCGTCTCGCCGGACGACCTTGTCAAAGCTCTTGGCATTGCGCATGGCATCCAAATAAGTGACTTGCTCATCGAAGTCTGTCCGCAACCGGTTGATTTCTTCGTCAGGTTCCGGACAACTTTCGGCTGCAGTCGTGTGTTTGAATCGTCCCGGCGTTTGTTCTGCGACGGCGCGCTGGTGAGCTTTGATCGGTGGCACCCAGGATGGGGCTCGGTGCCCTCTGAGCTTGAGTTTTTAACAAAGCTTACCTTCCACGGCATACTTCGACGTGCTTGGAACAGCGAGTCCATGAATGAGCTTATCAACGACCCTGGAGGTGAGCTCGTAAGTATGTTTGTTCCTCCAGAGAGCTGGGCTCTGACGGTTATGGCATGGATGAAGAAGCCTTCCACCATACCGAAGGTGATTTGTGTTGAGATACCGGTGCAGGAACTGGGGTTGTACTATTCGTCGCCACCAAGGCCGCCGCGGACCACGTTAGGGATGTACCTGTATCGAGTGTTCGTGCATGTCAAAGAAGTGGTCAATCCATCAATCGAAGTCCTGCCGCCGCCGCTGGTGCCCGGGTCCATCGTCGATGTCCATTACAGGAGTCAACGTCATACTTTACCTGAACATTTTTTACAAAGGGTTGTACGTCAACTTAATGTTCTAGCAGAACTTACATATTGTGTTGTCTGTCTGTTTTCTTTGCACAACATTCAAGATATTTCCCCGGCATTGATAAAGACGATGAACCGTTATGTACGAGTTCATTGGTTTCAACATAGCCCTACCCGTAGTGATCCACTGCTTCCACCCTGATTGTGCCGCCTGCGTGAATTTTTTGTATCCAAGTTCAGTGTGCTATGATGTTCTATAAGTTTTTACTGAGCATCATCAATGCATATGGCTGAAAGATGTATTTACGAGCATCGACCGATGGGTCTCTCTCTCTCACACACACACACACGCAAAAGTGGGACCCGTTGAATTATTTCTTCGCTCGTGACATCTTTTAATTAGGTTCCACTGTACTCTAACTTTTTTCTTAAGTTATTAATTGAGCTCACTGACTTCAAAAAGTTGTACAGAAGCCTTGTTTGGGCCTTTCCGGCATCACTGAATGTGGGCTGAGTAGCCATGTAAGGTTGTACTGTACTACACAGGCCTTTTCTTTCAACATCAGCAATGCAACTGGGCCGACAGTTGTACACAATCTTGGTCAACTTGTTATTCTCCGCCCCCCTGGGGTGCAAATCTTTCCTAGGAGGGATGCATTAGGTTTAACAAGAAAATGGGCTTTAAGAAATAATAAATGGGATGTAACTATAAAAACTAGGCAGTAACTATAAAAAAATGCACCAAACACGTAATTAGTTTATAAAATATAACTT